>NC_086272.1:3245833-3550000 GCF_021018805.1 Prinia subflava
AGCTTTGAGTGAAGCTCTTCCCACACTCCCCACACTCATAGGGCCGTTCCCCAGTGTGGACTCTCTGGTGGAGCATCAGGTCAGAGGTGTCTCTGAAGCGCTTCCCACATTTCCCACACTCACAGCGCCGTTCCCCAGTGTGGATCTTCTGGTGCCGGAGCAGGCCAGAGTTTGTGTAGAAACTCTTCCAACATTCCGAGCACTGGTGCAGCTTCTTGCCATTGTGAAGCTGTTCATGCACCACCAGCTCAGAGCTCTGGCCACATCTCTGGCTGCCTTCCTGGCACAGGGTGGGTCCTTCCTCCTCGGAGCACCCTGGCATGGGTTTGGAGCCCCTCCTCGGGCGGGATCTCTGTGCCTTTTCCTCCCCGTTGCATTCCTGTGCCATGGGGCCGCTCAAAACAGCCTCTTCCACGAGGTTCTGCTGAGGGGATTTGTCCTCCCTGGCCTCCTTGTCTGGGGGAGGAAGGACAAGGACAGCATGGGATTTGACTCCGTGCCAGAGGGAAGGCCAAGGAGATCCCCCCAGTGCATCCCCGGCAGGACGGCGTCGGCAGCGGGGTTGTCCTGCAGCCGGGGCCAGGCTGGGCTGGGAGATGGAGCAGGAGAGAGGGGCAAAGGGGCACTGACTTCCTCCTCACCTGCCTGGGGGTCCTGGGGCATCCTCCTCTTCCTCACAGCCTTCTCCTCTACCCAGCCAAAGTCTGGCACTGGGAATTCCTGGTGTGGGAAAGACATTCTGTGAGTGCATTGGCTTTGAAGTTCCTGCTGTTCAAGTCCATCTCCAGAAGTCACCGCCTGTCTGGTGTCCATAAAATCCTCCAAAAATCGAGAAGGAGTTCAAAAACACTCTCTCAGGGCTTCCCTGTTTCCAGTGTCCTTCCTTTGGGGTTATGGGGGTCCCTCTTCTCAGAGCTGCTGGGGGGCCCGTGGGTCCTGGGGATCCCCCCTCTCCCGCTTCCTGCTTCGGCTCACTCAGGGGGTTTTGGGGCTGCCAGGGCTCATCCTGCCCTGATTCTGACTCGGCTCCCAGCTGTCCCAGGGTCCCTTTCCTCAGCATTCCCCCACTCCAGCCACTCAGCGCTTCTTCCCCCACTCCCCCACTCCCCGACAACACTTTCACGCTCGGGGGACCCGGACCCCCCTCATCTCCAGCCTCCACCACCCCTCCAGGCTGCCGGAGCTGCCCCAGCTCTGCCATCGCCCCGCTCCCCCCTCCGGGCCTCCCGCCCTTCATCCCCCGCCTCTCCCGGGATCCCCAAAACCAACGTCCCGCCCCGCCGGCACCGCGCGATCGCTGCGTGGGACCCCAAAATCCCCCCAGGGGCAACTACGGCTCAGCTTTGCACTCCTGCAAGATCTGAAAATATCCCCATCTCCTCCCCCAAACCTCCCAGGAACATGCAAAGATATTTGCGGCGCGATTCTGGAATCTCTTAGCTCCCAACGCCATTGCAAAAACCCACCCCCCCAAAAAAAAAAAACAAAACCAAACCCCCAACCTCTCGGGGACCCCCGGACAGATTTGGGGTGAGCTCCCTCTCCCTGGTCACCGGCAGTGCTGCGGGGGCCGGAGGTGCGGTGCGCTCTGCGAGCCGCTGGTCGAACTCCGTCGCTCTTTTCCTATTCCGGCTCCTCCTCCTCCTTTCTCCCTCCTCCTCCTCCTCCTCCTCCTCCACCAGCAGCACGACCCCCCTTCCCCCGATTTCCCCGGACCGCGGCCGCTGCAGCACCGGCGTTTGGGTGGGGAGACCCCGCCAGGGATGGGTAGGGGGCTTGGGGACAGTGTGCATCCTTATTATCATTTATTAAAACGCTTAACAGTTTAAGAGGAGTGTGCTTCGTTTCTCTCATTGAACAAGAAGTGTGTGGTAGAGAAATAGGAAAGCGGTGTCAGAGAGAAAAAGCAATGGGAAACACCTCTGGCTTGCAGCTGCCCCCGCAGCGCCCAGCGCTCCCCACTCCCACCCCCCTGTGCCACCCCTGGCAGCCAGGCACCCCCGGGAGCGGAGTTTGGGCTCGGGGGGCAGGGGGACGGCACGGCCGGGTCTGCCCTGGGGGGAGCCCCGAGCCGCCCGCCCATCCCCGGGGGCTCCCGGGGGCTCCCCCTGTTAAAAATAAGACGCTTGACACGGCCAATTTATCAAGCAGCAATTTAATAATTAATTAATTATCATGATAAAGTGTGAGCAAAAGGCAGCGCTGGGTACAGTGGTAGGGGTTTTCCCTTCCAACTGCACACCCATTGCTGGGCTTGCTGGTATTTTATTTGCTATATTCATACATATTCATAAACTTTCTCAGCAGTTTCCATTTCTAGTTTTAACGTCACAATTCAATACCTAACAGCCATAAATCTATAGATTGTCCTGTATAATTCTATAGACCATTGTGATCTATTCCGATATTTCAATACTCCAGGATGTACTTTCAGGATATGTTTTTCCAGGTGGTGGGATCTGGCTTCCAGATGTGGGGGTCCCATCTCTATTTTCAAGTCCTTCAATCTCCAATAGTGATGTCCAGTTTCTCTCTCCAGGAGCCATAAATCAGTGAGCTGAAGTCATATCTTCATGTCCAGGATGTTTTCCCAGCTTGTGTGAAGCCTGAGCCCCCTCCTTATTTCCTTCTTTTGTCTAAAAAAAACCTTTTTGCACTCTAAAACTACAGTTTAAAATTCTTTAATACAAAGCAAGCTTCTAAAGTTATAATTAAAGGACACTTATTGCAGAATAGCTTGAGACTTATAATAGATAATTGCAAGCAAAAGATTTATTCAAAAACTTCCTTCTATGCTTTCCTCAGCTGTTTATTAGAACTCATCTTTTATAACTGTCCCATTGCTGTGTTCTACAACTACAATTACACAGATTTTCTTCATTTCCCTGACACGAAACATAACTTTGTATTTCACAGTCCCCACTCTGCTTGTATAAATTTTTATTTATCTTACTTATTCGTGTCTGGGTTTCGAATCTGGCCAAAACTTCAGAAACTTTTCCTTCTTTGTCCTTTTTCTTCAGTTTCATTATTTTGGATATTTTAGATGTTTTCTCAAAATGGCTAAATTCCCCTGTAGCTAGTTCAGGGTCTACAGGCATCACAGCGACCTGCATACCTTGTATTACAGAGTGGATAAGCTGAACAAAGCATGGAATTAAGCAAGGTAAAAACAACAGTCCAGTCAATGAACACAATATTATAAATACTATTTTCTTCCACCAAGCCCCTCTTCCAAACAACTCGTCTCACCATGGAGCTTGAAGGATAGAATTCTATTGTTAAACAGGCATTTGTTGGTTACTTAAATATCCTTCAGGGTTTTGTGGCTACCACCGATTTTAGAGAAATTTGTGGTATACATTTTCCTGCAAGGGGTTTCCCCTACCTTTGTCCCAAAAGCTTTCCCTTTCTTGGCTATGCATTCTTGGCCTATCACTACATTTGTCAATACCCATCCTTCTGTCCGCTCTTCAGGTTTTGTAATTCCTGTTCGCTTCTACTTTAAAATTTGTGCTACTTCTAACCCTTCTCCTCTCTAAGGCTATTGCCCTGTCATTTGGGTCCCACCACAAATCCAGCACTTGGAAATATTTAATTCTATTACAATTCATTGCATTAAATCCATAAAAAATTTCTCCAAAAGTGGAAAGGTCTAACTCTGGCAGCTGTTTCTTTAATTTCTCATACAAATTTGGGGAAGCAACTTTAGATTCAGAGTGGGTTTTCAACCCTTCTACTGCTTTCTGCACTAAATTCTCCCCATATTAAACTCCTCCCCCATCAGTGTATCCCCACATACTTGCTTTGGTAAAACATATATATTCTTCTCTTCTTGGACGTGTCTGGTAATTACAGCCAGCTCCTCCTCTTGCTCCTAAATTCCTTGCCATCCAAAATTCTCTTCTTTGCTCTTCACAAACCCTTAACTGACTTTCATCATAACCACCTTTGTTTATATGGGTGTGACCAACAAAGGATACCGTTGTGACTCCTCTCCATTTCACCGCCTGGTGACACGGGTGACAATTGTCAATTGCCATGGCAATGCTTACACACATGATCAGGTATATAATGAGAGGTCCAGTATGACATGCCTTTCCACCCCTCCAACCTATCGGGTTCCTGCCAACAGTTGGGAATTTCATCTTCTTGGTGGCAAAGGCAGAGGTCAATCTGGTCTTGCCCTCTATTTATTCTTACCTGTGAATTGTTGCCAGGCCCACTGAAGCTTAGCTCTGTGCCACTCCCTTATTTCAATTTGGTATCCATCTGGTATCCAATTGTTGTAATCACACTCAATTCTTTCCAATTTTGCTTTTGCTTCTTCCTGCAGATCGATCTCAGCCCGTGTCCCGTGCAACCAGGTCTCCCACCAATCCTTATCACCTACTTTGATGTATCCTTTCTCTACTGCAGCCCTTAGTGTTCTACCTGTCTCTTTCTCTCTCATCCCTACAACTCCAGCAAAGGGTACTAGGGATCCTTGCCCCCACCAAGTTTGTATACCACAATTTCTGACACTCAATGCACCTGAAACAACCCCAGGGAAAACATTTACAGTTTTGGGTAGGACATTTCACTTTCCTTGGAAGGTTTTGATACTGAAACTTCAGGTACAAGAGTTTCTGAAACATGCATCAATCCTTTTTAAGTCTTATTTTCAGTTCTCTAGGAGCAGATGAGATTTTCCACTGAAGCTCGGCCGGTGCCTCTGTTGGTGGTCCCACTGGTCCTTTAATCGTGATGTGTGGGTCCAGCCTTTCTCTGCAGTCCAGATGGCTGTATCAGTGGTTAAGGGGTTAAATATGGGCCTTCCCATTTAGAAGATAAGGTCTCCTCTTTGCAGCTTTTAACCAGCACTCAATCACTTGGTTTTATTTTATGTATGCTAAATCCTAGAGGGGTAGATTGAGCCAATATTCCTTTTCTCTCAACTCTAATACATGTTGTCTAATTGTTTGGATATATTTCTGAATAGTCATATCTTCAACTATTACTGATGTTTGGGGTATCTCCTGGGAATATGACATTCCATAAAGCATTTCGTATGCTGATAGCCCAGTATCTGCATTAGGAAGTGTTCTTATATTAAGCAATGCTAAAGGTAAACATTTTTTCCAGGACATTCTGGTTTCAGTCATTAATTTGGTTAAATGCTGTTTTATAGTTTGGTCCTTCTTTTCTACCTTCACAGAGCTCTGAGGGTGCTAAGGGGGTATGGTGTTCTCAGGAAATACCCATGGCTTGTGTTACCCCTTTGATGACACTAGAGGTAAAATGGGAGCCTTAATCAGAATCACTGGCTCGAATAACCCCAAATCGGGGAATAATTTGTTCTAATAGTATTTTAATTACAAATTTGGCTGTGGCCCTTAAAGCTGGGTAAGCTTCTACCCAGTGAATTAGTTGATCTACTACTACTAACAGATACTTCCACTTACTGACATTTGGAAGCTCAGCATAATCCACCTGAACTCTTTCAAAAGGTTCATAGGCTATTTTCTTACCGCCCCCCCCCGTTGAAGTTTGCCTCATTACCTTTTTGTTGACTCTCTGACAAGTAACACGCCTCTGCGTTACTTGCTTTGCTATTTCAAAAAAATCCCAATACACCCATTATATTTAAAAAAAATGATCACACAAGGCTCTGGTTCTTCAATGACTATGCTGATGTAATTGGCTCAAAATCTTTTGTGCATAGGCTTTGGACAAAATTTCCCACCTATCTAAGAGTACTCCTTTTCTTTGTTCTTTCTTAGTATCTAATTTCTTTATAGCTTCTTGGGAGCTATAAAATTTTTTTGGACTTCTCTTTGAACTTTTGTTATAATATTCAACTGAATTGTTTCTTTCAATTCAAAAGCTGCCTCTTTTTGCAGCTTGGTCAGCTATGTCATTTCCTCTTGCTAAATAGCTTGTGCTTCTTTGGTGACCTTTTACATGTGTAACAGCTATTTTTTTTCTGGTCTTTTTCATGATACAAGCACTTTAAGTATTAATTCTTGATAGATCAACCATTTTCTTTGGGTATTGATCAAACTTCTCTCTTTCCAAATCTTCCTAAAAGTATGTACAATTCTAAAAGTATACTTTGTATAAATAGTCTCCACTTTGTCTTTTAACAGTTCTAAAGCCTGGTATAACGCATATAACTCCCGGGCTTGTGCGGGCCAGCTGGAACTTAACCTTTTCCTTTCTACTATCAACATGTTTCCTCCCTTTACAATTGCATATCCTGACCTCTGCTTCCTTTCTAATACTTTGGAGGAGCTATTGATGAAATATTTCTCCCCTTCAGATAATTTTAATTTTTTTTTATTTCAGTTAAATCTGGTCTTACTTTAGTTTGTAATTCAATTAACTCTACAAAATCATGAATCTGTTCTCCAGTTAACTTCTGATATAAAAATTTTGCTTTTTGACTGTACTTTTTTTATCTACTGCCTACAATACTTTAATAGCTTTACCAGCTGTCTTATCTCTCCCTTTGTTCTGGGAGAAGGTAAGGCAAGTATGCCCGATACTCATTCGGGGTCCAGTTTCTTTGTTCTTTTACTTAACTAATGACCCAAATACTTCATTTGTGCTTCTACAAATTGCAACTTGGACATTGAAGCTTTCAAACCCTTTTTCTCTAAGAAGTTTAATAGCTTAATTGTGGCTTCTTGGGCCCCAGGAACTGATCTAGTTTATCAGACATCCCCATTTCCTTTTTAAGGGCTCTCACATCCCCAGTGGTCAGTGGTACTGATACATATCTAATAGCTGTCCCCTCCACTCCCCCCGTGGTATCTTACTATCAGTACCTTCCTTAATGGATACAACTGGTCCCTTTTGCTCTCATCATCACTGTCCTTGTGCCTTTCTGCCCGAACTGTCTCCCTGCTTCTACGTGCAGGTGCTGAATCTCGAGGACGAGGCAGAGCCACAGGGGCTTGAGGTGCAAACGGTGCCATAGGGGCTTGGGGTGCTGGGTTAGGCACCTCTGGCGGGGCAGCTGGTTGTGGTAGATAAGGGGGGAGGTTGTGTAAGTGGCCTCATGGATTCTTCTCCTTTTTGGTTTTTAAAGCATACAGGGGAGAAGGCCAGGACCCATGCCATAAAGTAGTATAATCGCTCTCTTCTTGGTTAATTGGATCCTTTTTATTTACACAGGCATTTAGGGCCTGACAGATCCACCCCTCAGATGACCCGTACATTGGCCAGTACAAATTATCAGGTCGTGTCATTTCTTTAGTGCATTCCATCATACAGTATTGTATCATTTTCTCTTTACTTTTTCCTTTCCTGGATTTACATTCATCCTAAAATTTTAACATTAACCCCAGGGGACTGTCCTGTGGTAAAAAGCTCCCTCCTTTCCCAGTACCTTTAGTACTTCTATTTGCCTGTTGGTTTATACCAACCCCTGGGTCCTTGCCTTGGCATTGACCCACCCTAAGGAACGGGTATTCCCTCACTTGCCTCGACCACGCTCTTTCTGACTTCAGTAATGAAAGGCCTTCCTGTTTTCTCACTTGTCTAGGATTTCTTTAATAAAAAGTCCCTTCAACCAATACCGCTTCCCGCCTCTGATTTACTGTGAAGAAATCCTCCCCAACTATTGCCGCATCCCGCCCCCGACCTTTTTATATGAAAGAATTCCCTTTACCAACACTCGCTTCGTTCCTTCCCCTGCCGCTCCCCTCGCGGAGACACGGAACCGAGGTTAGAAGAACTCCACAATCACTTTGTGGCCAGGCCACGTCTCACACACACACCACTCACACTCTCACACGTGTGTACCCGTTCTTAGCCCACCTAACCAAGCGATACTTACAGCCTCCTTTTCTCGCCTTGGTCTCTGTGCACGAGTTATTACAGGTGAATTTCACTGCAGCTTTATCCGGGAGCTCACAGTTCCTTTGCTCACAATTTACCTCGAGGATCTCCTTCTCCCTGAAAGATTCCCCAGTCACTCAGGGCCACCTGAGGCAAAAGCCTGCAAGGTGGGGCGCCTCCCCGAGATCAGGGGCCTCCCTCAATGGATTGGAGGTGCCCGCATTCTCCACCAAATTGTTAAAAATAAGACGCTTGACACGGCCAATATATCAAGCAGCAATTTAATAATTAATTAATTACCATGATAAAGTGTGAGCAAAAGGCAGCGCTGGGTACAGTGGTAGGGGTTTTCCCTTCCGACTGCACACCCATTGCTGGGCTTGCTGGTATTTTATTTGCTATATTCATACATATTCATAAACTTTCTCAGCAGTTTCCATTTCTAGTTTTAACGTCACAATTCAATACCTAACAGCCATAAATCTATAGATTGTCCTGTATAATTCTATAGACCATTGTGATCTATTCCGATATTTCAATACTCCCAGGATATGTTTATCCAGGTGGTGGGATCTGGCTTCCAGATGTGGGGGTCCCATCTCTATTTTCAAGTCCTTCAATCTCCAATAGTGATGTCCAGTTTCTCTCTCCAGGAGCCATAAATCAGTGAGCTGAAGTCATATCTTCATGTCCAGGATGTTTTCCCAGCTTGTGTGAGGCCTGAGCCCCCTCCTTATTTCCTTCTTTTGTCTAAAAAAAACCTTTTTGCACTCTAAAACTACAGTTTAAAATTCTTTAATACAAAGCAAGCTTCTAAAGTTATAATTAAAGGACACTTATTGCAGAATAGCTTGAGACTTATAATAGATAATTGCAAGCAAAAGATTTATTCAAAAACTTCCTTCTATGCTTTCCTCAGCTGTTTATTAGAACTCATCTTTATAACTGTCTCATTACTGTGTTCTACAACTACAATTACACAGATTTTCTTCATTTCCCTGACACGAAACATAACTTTGTATTTCACAATCTCTCCACTTTGGGGTCCTGGAGGCCCCCCTGTCTGTGTTGCCCCGGGTCAAGTTTGTATTGGTGTTGGCCCTCTCTGGGCTGCTGTGGCTCCTGAGAATCCACGAGGTTCCCCTTCTCTGGGCTCACCACTTGGGGATCACAGGTGTCCCTGGGCTCAGCACTATCCAGGGTCCCTCTGAAAGAGTCCTGGGGTATCCATGGGTCCCCCTTGTCCTTGCTCCCAACCTGTCCAGGCTTCTGGAACAGCCCCAGCTCTCGCACTGCCCGTTTCTGCTCCCCCCATTCCTGTGTTTCCCTGCCAGCCCTGCTGGTACCGGGCGATCCCCACGTGTCTCTGGGCTGACAATGCAGCCGCTGAGCCGGGCAGAGCAAGCCCCACCACGGGGGGACCCTGCATGCCCCGCTCCCTGGGCAGCCGCGCCCAGCCCCGGGCACAGAGCTCCGCCAGCCCCCGCCGCCCCCTCCCCAGGGCCCGCGGGGACCCCCGCAGCCGGGGCCGGGTCTGAGCGAGGCGGCCCCCGAGCCCGGCTGCGTGGCCAGGGGGGCACGGGGAGCCCGGGGCCTCTGTGCCAACGCTTCCCCCGCTCTCCCTCAGCCTTTGCCCGGCCCAGCCCGGCCCCCCGAGCCCCAACAGGCCCCGCACGGCCACGGCCGGGCCGCCCCGCTCCCCTGCGAGCCCGGCCACACGGACCCACCTGCGCCGGGGCCCACGGGCCACCGAGAGCTCCCCGGGCCGCCCGGGCCTGGGCCCCGAGCACAGAGCTCTGCCCGGGGGGCTCCCGGCCCAAGGCGGCGGCTCCGGGCCCGGGCGGCCGCTCCCGGCTCCCACAGCCCGCCCGGGGCCGCCCCGCCCGTGCCGGGGCTGCGCCAGCGCTCCCCGCACCCAAGGGGGTTCAAACTGCCGGGGGCATCTCACAAAAACCATTGCCCGTATCCCCTCCCAAAACAATAAAATCCCAACCAGCCATCAACCCCCACAAAAAATAATCCAAAAACAAACCCATAAACTAACCCTTTCCACCCTGCCCTCCTGCGCCTTCGCAGGGACCCCGACCCCGCGGGAATGCCCCCGGGCCAGGACAAAAAGCTGCTCCCCTGGAGGCGCTTTGAACACCCACCCGCGGCCCGGCCCTGGCACACGGCTCCCGGCAGCTGCCCCGCTGTCCCAGCCGGGCCTTTGCAGCAGGGAGGCTCTGCGGGACCCCCGGGCTGTGCCCCCTCCCAGGCCCTGCCCGCCCCGGGGCTGACCTTCAGCCCGGGCTCTCTCGCTGTCCCGGCTCCTGCAGAGTCCCCGCTCGCAGTTCCTTGGGCCCCTGGGCTCTCCTCTGGGGGTTGGGGAACAGCCGGCAATGCAACCTTGCTCTGTAAAGGAATCATTTTGGTGCTCTCTAGAGAGGCCAAAACTGAAACTTTGTTCCTTTTGCCTGGGTGCAGAGACCATCAGGGCATTTTCTGCACAGAGTTCCAGCCCCCAGCTTTTGTTGAAGGAGCTGCCTACCAATGTGACGCTGCCAGGAGCCTGTCCTTGCTGTCACCTGCTGTGGCTGGGCATGAACAGAGCTCCTGCACTTGCATTTCCAGCTGCTGTGCAACCAAAGCTGAGGGATCTGGAGCTGCCTGAATGCAAAAACTGCAATATGAGCCACTCTCAAGGGGGAAATCTCCCCCTGCTGTGCCAGCCCATGGCAATGCTGCCATTCTCTGCTGTTGCTGGGGCGCTCTTGGGTCTGGCTGAGCAGGAAAGGTGACCCTGAGCCAGGAGATTTCTTTGGCTGCAGCAAAGCCTTGGAACGCAAAGACCTTCCTGATGCTGTGCCCTGGGCCAGGAGGCAATGAACCACCAGAGCTGACCCTAAATTTCTTACCGAATTCACAGAATGACTGGGTAGGAAGAGACCTTCAAGAGCATCAAATCCAACCCATGCCCTAACACCTCAACTAAACCATGGCACTGAGTGCCTCATCCAATCTTTTTTTAAACACATCCAGGGATGGTGATTCCACCACCTCCCCAGGCAGACCATTCCAGTACTTTATCACTCTCTCTGTGAAAAACTTCTTCCTAATATCCATCCTGTATTTCCCTTGGGGCAGCTGAAGACTGTGTCCTTTTGTTGTGTCAGCTGCTGTCTGGAGAAAGAGACCAAACCCCACCTGACTACAGCTACCCTTCAGGGAATTGTAGAGAGCGATTAGGTCACCTCTGAGTCTCCTTTTCTCCAGGCGAAACAACCACAGCTCCCTCAGCCGTTCTTAACAGGGTTTTTGTTCCAAGCCCCTCACCAGCCTTGTTGCCCTCTCCTGGATGTGCTCAAGCGTCTCAATGTCCTTCCTAAATTGGGGGCCCAGAACTGGGCACGGCACTCGAGGTGCGGCCTCACCAGTGCCGAGTACAGGAGAAGAAACACTGCCCTGCTCCTGCTGGCCACACCATTCCTGATCCAGGCCAGGAGCCATTGGCCTTCTTGCCCACCTGCCCACACTGCTGCCTCATGTCCAGCCTGCTGTCCAGCAGTGCCCCAGGTCCCCTTCCCTGGCTGCTGTCCAGCCACTCTGTCCCCAGCCTGGAGTGCTGCAGGAAGTTTTTGTGGCCAAAATGCAGGACTCAGCACTTGCACTTATTAAACTTCATCCTATTGGACTCTGCCCATCCATCCAGTCATTCCAGGTCTCTGCAGAGCCCTCCTACCCTCCAACAGATGGACACACGGTCCAAGCTTAGTGTCAGCTGCAAATTTACTAATGAAAGACTCAATCCCCTCATCCATGTCGTCAATAAAAAATATTGAACAGAACTGGCCCCAGCACAGACCCCAGGGGAACACCACTGGTGCCACCAGCTGGATGCAGAACCTTCACCAGCACTCTCTGGGCCCAGCCATGCAGGCAGTTCTTAACCCAGCACAGAGTGCTCCTGTCCAAGCTGTGGGCTGCCAGCTTTTCCAGGAGTGTGCTGTGGGAGACAGTGTCCAAGGCCTTGCTGAAATCCAGGTACACAACATCCACTGCCTTTCCCGCACCCACCCGGCGGGTCACCTGGTCATAAACGGAGACCAGGTTGGTCAAACACAACCTTCTGTTCTTAAACCCGTGCTGGCCGGGTCTGATAGCTTGGCCATCCTGTAGGTGCTGTGTGATGACACTCAGTATAAGCTGCTGCAGTACCCTACTGGGTACTGAGTTCAGGCTGACTTGAGTTGTGGGATAAGGATTTAACAATTCAAACTGTAAAGCAGGTATGTTTTATTTCCATCTGGGACACAAGGGGGATTTTCCACCATACCTGCGTACCTGGTTGAGACAGGTTTAAGGTTTAAATACACTCAGATCCCACAAAACAACCCCTCCCTCCCCGCCCATTCTCTGCCCACTCTCCGCCTCCTTGCACTTCCTATTATAATTAGCCTTCTCTGGTGCCACATCTCCTGGTGGTTGCAGGCTGGGGTCTTCTGATGAAGTAAGAGGTCTTCCTCAGTTGTTCACTGTTTGACCTCTGCCTCTGGGCAGGTGCAGTGAAGGTTTGGCTAACTCCCAGGTCACTTTGTCCTGGCCAAAACCACGAGCCTGGTTCTTTCTGATTTCTTAAGCCGCAGGTTCTGCTTTATGGGGTTTTCACTATACCTAAGTCTTGCTTTACTGAGTTTTCACAATATACACAATATACATCTTATCTCTATGGCCTTTAGCTAGCAACTGAATCCTCATGTGTTCTGTTACAAGTTGTTTTTCTGCTTTTACAGGATTGCTAAATAAGCTGTATATTTCTGCTTCCCCTCCATCTGCTTAAGCACATTAAATGCTTCTAAATATCTGAATTTTAGATATGTTTCCCATATCAAACTGGCCTATAATTACCAGGATCCTCCTTTCTACCCTTAGGGTGTAGGGGTCACACAACACATTGGTCAACCTCCAGTCCTCTGGAACCTCACCAGTGAGCCAGGACTGTTGGGAAATGATGGAGAGTGGCTTCACAAGCTCATCTGCCAGCTCCCTCAACACCCTGGGCTGGATCCCATCTGGGCCCATGGATTTTGAACATCCAAGTGGCTCAGCAGTTCTCTGGCTGCCTCCTCCTGGATAACAGGGGCACCATTCTGCTCCCTGACACCATCTACCAGCCCAGGAGGGCAGCTGTCCTGAGGACAAGCCTTCTTCCCAGTAAAGACTGAGCCAAAGAAGGCGTTAAGCGCTTCTGTCTTCTCCTCATCTGCAGTTCCTAAGTTCCCTCCCACATCCAATAGAGAACAAAGGTTGGTCCTACCCTTCTTTTTGCCATTAATTTATTTGTAAAAACATATTTTATTATCCTTTACAAAAGTTGCCAAAATGACTTCAAACTGAGCTTTGGCCTCCCTAATATTTTTTTCCTACATGTTCCCTTAAATACTTCCTGAAAGGCCTGACCCTCCTTCCAAAAATGATACATCCTCTTTTTATTCCTAAGTTCCTTTGAAATCTCCTTGCCCATCCAGGCTGGACGTTTGCCTTGTCAGCTCATCTTTCAGCACACAGGGACAGTCTGTTCCTGTGCCCTCAAGATCTCTGCACTGAAGCACACCCACCTTTCCTGGACTCCTCTGTTTTTAAGGGCTCCTTCCCAAGGAACTCTCTGAATAAGTCTCCTAAAACGGCCAAAGTCTGCCCTCCAGAAGTCCAATGCAAAAATCTTTTTGATGTCCCTCCTGATTTCACCACATATTGAGAACTCTGTAATTTCATCATCCCTGTGCCCCAAGCAGCCTCCAAGCACCACATCTCCCACCAGCCTTTCTCTATTTGCAAACAACAGGTCGAACATAGTCCCTCCCCTGCTGGCCTCACTCACCCGCTGTCACAAAAAGTTCTCCTCCATCCACTCCAAAACCTTCCTGCACTGCCTCTTTGCCGCTGTATTGAGTTCCCAGCAGATGTCTGGTAGGTTAAAGTCACCTACAAGAACAAGGGCTGGTGATCCTGAAACATTCTCCAGCTTCTTAGAGAAGAAGTTGTCCACCTCCTCTTCCTGCTTGGGTGGATGATAACAGACTCCCAGCAGGTACCCCTGGTAGCCCGTCCTGTTTGCTTCGGGTAGAACAGGAACAATGAAAACCTTCCCAATGGCACAACTCCCCAGCCCACATGGGGAAAGGAAAGAAAAAGTTGTCAAGTTCTCAAAACCTTTCTCCTGCTTTGCTGCAAGACTCCTGCTTCACACATGTTGGGGAAAGTCAAGAGAAACTGCATGGGTGGAATATCTTGTGACAGATGGTGCAACTCGTTCTCCAGGAAAGGTTCTTGGAAAGAGCAGACAGGACTGTGGAGAAGATTCTGGGAAAGCTGAAACAGCTTTTCGGAAATGAAATGAAAGTGGAAAGAAACAACCCAAGATATTTTCCTCTGTTTATTTCTCTGTCCCACTTTCCATCTTAAACTACTTCTCCATCTCATTAATTCTAAGTGGGTCTCACCTCTGACATCCAAGACTTGGTAAGATTTAGACACTGTAAAATACCATCAGCTACATCCAGTTTGCCTTCCCGTTTTTCTTGGAAAGCAATGCCGGAGACACAAGTGCAGTGCTTGGGTCAGGTTCAAATTCTGCATTCAGGGAATGTGCTGTGACAGTGTCTGACCCTCAGCAGGGACAATGCACAGCAACAGCCAAGGGGATTCCTCTGTCACTGTGCAGGAGTCAAGACTGGGCCCTGACTGAAAACGGCGAAGTTCCCGTGTTTGGACAGGCTCAGGGGCTGCCCCGGGGAGAGCAGGGCTCGGTGCGAGGCAGAGGGGGCAACGGAAAAAACTGACAAGGGGACAAACGGCCCTGGAGCTTCAGTTGCAGCAGCAGCAGCGGCAGCAGCGGCAGCAGCGGCAGCACCAGCGGCAGCAGCAGAGAAGGAAAAAGCGGCTTTGTTGACCAACCCGTGCTTCCCCTCTCCCTCTCCACAGTCCCGCAGCCTCTCCCTTTCCCAGTGTCCCCCTCCCAACCCAGTCTCCCTCTCCCCTGCTGGGCCGGGCCATGCCTCGGGCCCACCCCCGGCCCCGGGCGGGGCTGCCCCGTCCCTGCCCCCGGGCGTCCCGCCGCGGTCTCGCCTTCGCCCGGCTCTGGCAGTGCTGGCGATGGCGCTGCTGGGCGGGCATCAGTGCCTGGGGCTGGGGCAGCATTGCTGGCCTTTGGCTGCGCCTGTGCCGAGCCCAGCCCAGGCCCCGGCCCCGGCCCCGGCCCCGGCCCCGGCCCCGGCCCCGGCCCCGGCCGCAGCCCCAGCCCCGGCCCCGGCCCCGGCCCCGGCCCCGGCCCCAGCTCGTCCCTGGGCCCGCAGACGACACAGGCGGTGCGGCTGCTCCCGCCGCCTCCACTGCGGCTTCCCCGGCCCAAGCTCCTCCGCTTGGCAGCGCGGCCGCTGGCCCTGAGCCGCTGCTGTCCCGTTGCCAGGAGCAAATGCCTGGGGATGCCCAGCCCGGGCCGCTCGAGGGGCGCTCGGGGGCCGTTCCTGGCCCCGGGCCGAGCGCTGACAGCCGCGTCTCGCCGGCAGGGAAGGCGCAGCAGGCCCTCCAGGAGCAGTACCGCCTGGGTTCGCTGCTGGGCCACGGTGGCTTCGGCAGCGTCTGGGCGGCCACACGGCTCTCAGACCGTGCCCCGGTGAGCGGCAGGGCCAGTGGTGGGTGCACGAGGAAGGGGCGCAGGAGGAGGAGGAGGGCGAAGGAGAAGGAGGCTGGGGCTGGGCAGGGCAGGCAGTGAGCTCAGCCTGCTGCTCCCCTTGGCTTGCAGGTGGCCATCAAAAGGGTGCCACGGAACCGTGTCCGGCATTGGGGTGAGCTGGTGAGTGAGCGGGGCCAGCAGGAGAAGCTGGGCCATGCCGGGCGGGGATGAGCTGAGGCCTGGCAGGGTGGAAGCCGCCAGGACGCCTGGAGGGAGAGCGGGCGTGGGGCCAGCAAAGGGTGCAGAGCATCCCGGGCTGGCTGAGGGGTCCCTGACCCCTGGCACAGCCTCAGCCCCACTGACAACATTGTGCTCCTCCCACAGCCCAACGGCACCAGCGCACCACTGGAGATCGTGCTGCTGCACAAGGTCTCCACTGGCTTCCCTGGTGTCGTCCAGCTGCTGGAGTGGCTGGAGCTCCCCAAAGACATCATTATCATCATGGAGCGCCCAGAGCGTTCTCAGGACCTCCAGCATTTCATTCGGGCACGGCGGTTCCTGTGCGAGGAGGTGGCGCGGGAGCTGTTCCGCCAGGTGCTGGAGGCCGTGCGGCACTGCACCAGCTGCGGGGTCCTGCACCGCGACCTCAAGCCAGAGAACATCCTGCTTGACCTGGCCACCGGGCAGGCCAAATTGATTGATTTTGGCTGTGGCACCTACCTACAAGACACAGCCTATACTCACTTTGCAGGTGAGCCATCGCAGGGGTGTGCTCCCCATTCCAGACATCTCCTGGCCCAACATCTCACAGCCCAGCCTGGGTGTGGCTCTGGGGATTCTCCCTTTCCCTGCCACTCATGGCACTGAGTCTTCAGCCCAGTTGCTTTTGAAGACAAGTGGGTGGGGGGACCAGCTTCCAGCCCTGCTGGCAGCCTTTGCCAGCCACTCTGCCTGGGACTGGGGCTGGGGCAGCCAGCCCAACAGAAGCACCCGTGGGTGGGGGTGTCTGAGAGGGGAGCCAGAACATGTGCACCAGCCAGTTTGGTGTGCAGGTGAGAAAGGGCTTGGACTGCTGTGATTGCCTGGTTTGCTTTGGGTTCATAATGGTTTTTGGGGCAATGCAGGCAGGGACGAGTAAGGCATGGTTTTTCCCCAGCACTGAGTGGGTTTTGCTTGTCATGGTTGGGCCTTGCCAGGGCTTCCACTGCCACCTTCCGACACCAGTGGCTTCTTTTCCAACCCTAAGTTCGTACAGAAGTCCCAGGTGCTGGCCAGAGGGCAGCAGGTCACACCACGTGCCACTGGGGCAGCCCCTGCACGCCCAGGGATGCTGGGGCCAGGCTCTGGGAGCAGCAGCATCCCCCTGATGAACTCCATCTGTATTCCATAGGAACACCGTCATACAGTCCCCCGGAATGGAACCAGTTTGGCTGGTACTATGGACAGCCAGCTACCGTCTGGTCCCTGGGCATCCTGCTGCACCAGATGGTGTGTGGGGAGCACCCTTTCAGGAGGGGCCACAAGATCAGCTGGGACCATCAGCTCTCGCTGCCACCACGGCTCTCTCAAGGTGAATCCTCATCTCTGGGCACGGGGGAAATGCCAGTGCTGGGAGACAGCAGTGGGCTGTGGCAGCTGCTGAGGAGGTGGCACGTGTCCTGCTGTCCTGCTTTCCTCCAAAACAGGGAATTCCTGGGAAAGTTTAGGCCCAGCTCTGAGCAAATGCAGCATGGCCTGAGAATGGGAACAGTGGGACAGACAGGAGCCTTCTCCAACTGACCGGCGGTTTCTGGTTTCTCTCGCCAGAGTGCCAAGATGTCATCCGGCGGTGTTTATCCATGCTGGATGTGGAGCGGCCTTCAGTAGAAGACCTGTTCAGTCATCCCTGGATGCAGGATAGTCATCTGCCATAGAAGAAGGGAGAGAGCCACAGAAACAGCGATGCAGGGCCCTGGTAAGTTCCAGCTCCACACATGCCTTGGCAATCAGAAGCAAAGGACCCAGACTTTTTTGTCCTGCCAGTGTCACTGCACAGGGGTCATCAGATGGGAACACACAGCCCCTGTGCTGGAGCTGAGCTGCTCTGCCCAGCACTGCTGGCTGCCATCCCAGCTGCTTTGGCTTGTCCTGGTTCACTGCCAGCTGGGGCCCTGGGCAGAACACTGACAGCCTGGTCTCACCCCCAGGGAAAGAGAAGCAGCCCCTGGAGAAGCCGTGCCAGGTGGGGCTGCTGCTGCTGGAGACAGCCAGGACAACATCAAGGATGAAAACCTCTTCCTCGACCAGGCCACCACAAAGCTGAAGATGATGGACTTCGATTCTGGCACCTTCTTCAAAGCCAGGCTCCACAGCGAATTTGCAGATGAGTGCACACACAGGGGGATGCTCCCAGATTTGGGCATTGCACAGGCTGGCCGGGAAACAAAGGTTCCCCCTTTTGCTGGGGTGGAAGCAACTGATTTTTCAGTGGGCTGCCAAGCTGCATTTTGGCAGGGCTGGGGGGCATGGGCTGGGGTGGGTGTGAAATGGGTGTGGGGTCCTGGCCCTGCAAACAGCCCTCAGTATCCACTGTGCCATTTTCCCTTTTTGTCTGTAGTCTATTTTCGTTAATTTGCTGTTTGTTTCTCTAAAGGAAGCGTTCTAGGTGGTGTCCAGTCTGGATGGGGAAGTGCTTGGGACCAGCCGTGCCGTGGATGGGCCGTGCCCTTGGAGAAGGCTGAGGACATCGTTTGGGAGCAGCTTTTCTTCCAGCGGCGGATGGCGTCAGGTGGGTCCCGTCTTCTTGTCCTGGGTGGGATCAGAGCTTTTGGGAGATGGCAGCCAGCACAGGAGCATCCTGCTGTGGGCAGCTGCTGAGGAGGTGGATGTGCCACGGCTGGCTGCAGGCTGGGCACATGTCCTGCCCTCCTGCTCTGCTGCCAAGGGCAGCAATGATGGGCAGCTCTGGGCACCGCTCTGGGCACGGCCAGCATGGCCTGGGCACGGCGGGCACTGGGACAAGGGGGACAGGAGCCTTCAGCTGACGGGCGGGTTCTGGTTTCTCTCCTTGCAGCCGGGCTCTGCGGATGCTGAGGCTGCTCTGGGCTCTGCCAGGGCTCTGCTGGAGCTCAGCCCCAGGCCAGAATCAGCCAAAGAAGAAATGGTGTGACCTGCAGCAGAGACTTGCTTGAGTACTTGGGCAATGCAGCTCAAGTTTGCAGAGTGTACATCTCCGAGGGAAAACATCACACCCTCCAAAATTAAACTTGATCAAGAACTTCTGAAATGCAATCAATCTGGGATGACCCCAAATGACATTTATCAACTTGCCCAAGGTGTAGCTCAGCCCTTCCCTGAAGATTTCTCTCCTCCACCTACTTTTAAATTTCACAACTGCTCCCTCCTTTCCCCCAGTGAGTTCCCAGCCCATCACAGTCTCCGTCACACTGTTGCCTTCCTTGATGGCCTTCACCACAAGGAAGACCAAACCCCAGGTTTAGGGCCTCATCCTGTCACTGGCTGAAGAGCAGCAATATCTCTGAGGTCCTGTGGCATTTTAGTGTCAGTGAGAGCTGCTGTCCAGCCCTCATCTCTCCTCAGTGCTGAGTTCCCACTCCCTTTTCCTTGTCCTTCCAGCAGGATGAGCTCTGTGAATCCCCTTGAGCCTCCCCACTCTCCCAGCCCACCCACCCACCTCACTAAGGTTAAGCTGAAGCTTCTTTGTCTCCTCTGGCACACCAGTGCAGTCCCCTCTGCAGGGAGCCCCAGCCCCAGGGCACAGCACACAGCAGTGCAGTGCGGGCTGGAGCAGCTGCCCTGCACCCCTGGCTTGGCTGTTTGTGGCAAGGAAATGCTCCCTGTTTGCAGCTCTCCCTGCAGGATGGCCCCAGGGCAGAGCCCAGCCGGGCTCCCACTGCATCCCCTGAAGCCTGGGGCAGGCAGTGGTGCCAGGGCTGAGGTTCATGGGCTGTCACTGGGAGCCTCGCCCTAAAAGACACACGGAGCCACGAATCTGGGGAGATCAGAGCAGCAGGGAGAATCTCCTGCTTTGTTTATTACTTCCTATTATATACTTTTAGCAAGGTGCCCATGGATTGGAGAGTGGCATTCCCACCTCTCAACGGCATTGGTCAGAAGGACTGTCATTCAACCTCCCCTTCTCTTGGAGAAGGAATTCAAAACAATAGCAATATTTACAAAACACAATCTCCTTGTTTACATGAATGAGCGTGAGAAGGTGCACACTTCTACTTTAGTATGAATGCTCAGAATACTGGGAGAATCTCATGGTGACAATGGGGCGCACCCAGAGCTGTGGCTTGCAGTCAGTGTTTGCCAGTGTTGTGTTCTCATCTCCTGCAGCCTGTGGGGAAAACAAGCTGTGCTGCCAGGCCAGCAGTGCTCCTGTGGGCAGGGACAAGGCTGAAGGGCTTTCCCATTGCAGAGGAGCTGGCACTGAGCCTTGTCAGGGCCTGGCAGGGCTGAAGCCGGGTCTGGCCTGCTGTGAGGGACTCGCTGCCACCAACCGGCCCCACCCGCCACACTGCGTCCTCCAGGGACAGAAGGGTGTGTGTGTGCCAGGGGCTCTGGGATGTCTCTGTCTGCAGGGACAGAAGGGTGTGTGTGTGCCAGGGGCTCTGGGATGTCTCTGTCTGCATGGAGAGAAGGGTCTGTGTGTGCCAGGGGCTCTGGGATGTCTCTGCATGGACAGAAGGGTCTGTGTGTGCCAGGGGCTCTGGGATGTGTCTGTACCCATGGACAGAAGGGTCTGTGTGTGCCAGGGGCTCTGGGATGTGTCTGTCTGCATGGACAGAAGGGTCTGTGTGTGCCAGGGTTTCCATAATGTCTTTGTACCCATGGGTATGGAATGAACACAGAGAATGAAAGTGTCAGTCACGTTGCTTGCACACTCCTTCCTCTTTGCACAAGACACATCCATGCACACCCCCATGTATGGATATACTAAAAGGATAGGGATGAATAGAGATTTCCCACAGAGTTCTAAGTTTGGAATAACTCACTTGTAAGCCAGTGGCCAGGGCAATTTTTCCCAGCTCAGTGTGAGTAGGTGTTCAAGAGCTGAAGGGAGCATCATTCAGAAGCAGTTTCAGGATTTCTTGGCAGGAAGTTACACCATCCGTGTAACTCACTGTATTTATCGGGATGGACTCTGCTGGTTCTTCAGGAATATGGAGCAATGGAGACACGAGACTTGGGAAAATCCCAGCTCTGTGGATTTGTGTCGAGGGAGGAGCAGCAGAAACACTTTGTGTCTGCTTTGGGGGATACAGGGTCCAAGGAGCTGGGGTGGCAGAACGTGACCTGGCATGTTGGCAGGTGAAGTCCTGTTTCATGAAATCCCAGAGTGGAACAGGACAAAGCTCCAAGCACCCCCAAGCCCACTGATGAAGTCTTTGTGATGCTGCAAATTCTCAAGGAAAGGCTGCTGCCACACAATCCACTGGGATTTACAACTTTCAGTTGCAACTCTAGGTCGAAGTGTCAAACTGTAATATTTTTTACCCTCAAGATACAGTCATGCACAATCCATCTGTCAGTTTCTTAATGCTTCAACAACAATTTCAAATAACTTAATATTGGAAAGAAAACCCATATACTTTTAAAAAAAGGATACTGAGGTCAGTGAGATGGATCCATGCCATCAAAACATTCACAAATTAAGTAATTTAGTTGTCTTTTTAAGAAGATCAGCTACCTCTTAATCTAAAGTTACAGAAGATTTTTCACTGCATGTTTGTTTTTTGTTCTCCCTTTCTTTTTTCCCTGTTTTTTCCTTTTTTCTTTTCCTTGTTAAGCAGATAACACATCCTAAAAGAGGAATGTACAGCAAAATGAGATACATTTTGGATAAACAACGAAAATGTAGGCTCCTCCTCTGTTTGCTTTTGTCTGGATACCTTGAAGAAAAAGATCTAGCAGAGACCAGCAGAGGTGGAAAATGGCTTTGGACTAAACTGGAGTTCAGCACTGGTGACATCCTGATCCAGTCAAGAATTGCAGAATTCCTTTGCACATCTCGAACCATGTGTTTGCAGGCACAGCACCTGCAGTGCTGACGCACCAATGCACGTGAATAACTCTGTTATTCCCTCCCAGAATTTGGGCTGTGGCCAAGAACGAGGTGCTCCAGTGCTTTGCTGCTGGTTCCCGTGTGGAGCAGCTCCCTTCCCGCTGGCTGAGCTGCTCAGGCACAGCCCGGCAGCTCCTGGCCCTGCAGGGCTGAGGCTTTTCCCCATTGCTGGGCACAGACTGATGGAGCAGCACTGCTGGACACGGGCACACACAGAGGGAGCAGAAGCAGCTGCCTTTGCCCACCTGCAGCTCCAAGGCCCAAACTCTGAGCAGACAGAGCTGCAGGAGTCTGGCAGGCTCCCTGTTTGCTGTGCTGCCCCACTTGTGCCCAGCCCAGCTCTGCAGGGCAGAGGAGAACAAGGGGCAGCTCCCTGCCAGCCCCAGCCCAGGGACCCCTGCGGCCCCGGGGCTTGGGGCACTGTCAGCACCCGCTGCTGCAGCCACCGCCTCTGCTGGCACTGCCAGCAACAACCAACCTGGGGCTGAGCCCAGGGAGCAGCAGCAGGGCCTGGAGCTGATCCCTCCCTCTGGGCAGGGCTGCACAAATGACCCCCACAGCAGCAGCAGCAGCAGCACATGGAGCTGACTTTGAGCACAGCCCTGCCACTCTTCCCTCCCGTGTGCAGGGGTGTCACAGCAGCCTGAGGCACCTGGGAGCCCTCAGGGCCAGCAGGGCCTTGAGATGGCAGCCCTGGGTTCCTGGGGGCTGTGCAAGGAACAGAGGTGGGGACTCCCTCTCCATGTGCAGCTTCCAGATGGAAAAGGCTGCTGTGCCCAGGCAGCTCTAAGGGCAGAGAAAGGAGGAGCTCGACCACTGGATCTGTGCCAGTCCCACAGTCCTGGGCAGCAGCCACCGAGCACAGGGGAACAGAGGGCACAGCAAGAGGGACAAAAGCAGGCAAGGTCAGAGCCTGGGAAGAGCCAGAGCTGGGAGCAGGAACAGCTGCTCCATTGCACTCTTGGAGAAAGCTCTGGGCTGGTTCAAAGCGCTGAAAGGTGTGAAGGGCAGAGGGGAGGCCACACCAAACAATGCTCCTGTTTCCACACCCTCCCCTCTCAGTGTCCATGAAGGAATTGCATGAACTCTGTTCTTCTCTCCGAGTCATCTCGTTCAGCATGAGCAGCTTAGCACCAGGAGCTGAAGGAGCTGAAGCCTTAGGCCACAAGAGCTGAGCAAGAGGAAACTTTTTGACCAAAGTAATGCTGCTAACATGGTCTTGGATGAATCCAGCAGATGGAATCCTGGAATTATGGAATCCTTTCTGTTGGGAAAGACCTCTGAGCACATCCAGTTCCGCTGTTCACCAGCAGTATCAAGCCCAGCACTAAACCATGTCCCTGAAAGTGCCAAGGCCTGGACAACAGGCCCGAGTGAGGCCTGAACAACAGGCCCTGAGCCAAAGGTGACCTCTGGATGAACCTTCCAACCAAAGGTTATCTTTGTATCTGCTCCATAATGAAATATGCATGGTCATTAGTGCTATGATAAATTGATCCACTCATCACTTAAACATGGATTGACCTTTCTGTAGTTAGAAACCAGACAAGGCCATGAAATCCGACATCTGGCCTTGTTTGGGGCTGTATGGTCAGAGTCAGCTCCCTTGGTTCCTCCTTGAGCCCCGGCCAGGCTTTGGGAGGAACCCAAGAGGAGAATGAAACCAGATGTTCCTGCACTAGAAGTGCTGTCAGTTTGTTTATTCAGCACTGTCAGAGCTGGGCCCTCTCCCAGCCAGGTTGGAGCCTCACCTGTGGCTGGAGGCCCCTGCAGGAATTCCCAGTGTCCGGGAGTGGCTCTGCAGTCCTTGGCTGTGACAGCTCCCCCAGCTGATGTGTGGGTCTGGGTGATGGCAAAGTCTGAGGGTGACTGCTGCTGTCTCTTTCTTAATCACTGCAGGCAATCCTTGGTAGTGATGATTGGGTGCATTGCTGAGCTTCTCCTTTTGTGATTCTTTGCAGTTTTGCATTAGAATCAATCACACCATTGCTGAACTTTGTGTCTGTGTCTTTGGTGCTGACCCTGCTCATGGGCAGAACAGACACTGCAGCCTCAGAGAACCAAAGGTGCCCTGTGACACTGCGGGGCCTGGTGTGAGCAAGGGGACCAGAGTGACACTGTGGGGCCACATGGAACCAAGGGGACCAGAGTGACACTGTGGGGACACATGGAACCAAGGGGACCAGAGTGACACTATGGGGCCACATGGAACCAAGGGGACCAGAGTGACACTGTGGGGACACATGGAACCAAGGGGATCAGAGTGACACTGTGGGGACACATGGGACCAAGGGGATCAGAGTGACACTGTGGGGACACATGGAACCAAGGGGACCAGAGTGACACTATGGGGCCACATGGAACCAAGGGGACCAGAGTGATACTGTTACAAACAAGGCCAGGACTCAGATGGAAAAAAATAAAAAAATTCCTCGTTTCTTCTATTAACTACCAAAGACGGGAGCCCAGGATAAGCCCAGGCTCCTCACCACAAGCCAGAGAACACATCCAAAACAACAGTGTAACAATTCAGTACACCGGATGCTCCTTGGCATAGGTTGTGTCCGCCAGAGAACGCTGGCAGAGCTCCAACACTCCCTTTTATCCGCTCCTGTCCTCCTCTGATTGGGGCGCTCAGGATCCTCTCTCTGACTGGCCAGTTGTCTAGGGTTTGATTGGTTTATAATGAGAGTCATCCTGGACCAATCATTCTGCCAGGGCGTTGAGTGATTGGTCCGTTGCCATTACCAATCCAGGCTCGTGGTTTTGATGCTGCCTGCATCATTCTTCTACATTTACATATAACTCAAACAACTTATTTAAATCTGGCAAACTTAACACTGGAGCTGTAACTAACTTCTCTTTCAGTTCCTTCAGTTTCTCTTCATCTTCTTCACTCCATGTCACAGGTTCACTCCCTACTAGCTTTTCATATAAAAATTTTACTAATTGGGTGTGCCTATCGATCCACATTTTACAGTACCAAATTAGACCTAATAATTTTCTTATATCTGTTTTGGGTTTTGGTGTTGGTAATGATAGAATGCCCTGTACTCAGTTTACATCTAACTTTTTATAACCTCTCCCAATTAAGTGTCCTAAATACCGAACCTCGGGCTCTACAAATTGCAACTTCTTTTTAGAGACTTTCAACCCTTTTTCACCTAGGAAATTTAGCAGTTTAACGGTTGTCTGTTTAACTTCTTCTTCTAATTTTCCTGAGACTAAAAGATTATCTACATACTGTAGAATTTGGACTTCCCCAATTGGAATGAATGGTTGCAGTATCTCTTCTAATGCCTGACCAAATAAATTAGGGGATTCAGTAAACCCCTGAGGGAGTCGGGTCCACTGTAGTTGTTGTTTTCTTCCCGTGCTCTCGTCATGCCATTCAAAGGCAAACCAACTTCGGCTTTGTTTTTTGAGGGGGCAGGCCCAAAAGGCATCCTTTAAATCTATAACACTGAACCATGCATGATCTGATGGGTCTCTGCTCAATAACGTATAGGGATTGGTTACTACTGGATAACGAGCAATGGTTTGCTTGTTTACTTCCCTCGGATCTTGCACTAAGCGATAGGTACCATCTGGTTTCTTAACTGGTAAAATTGGTGTCTTATGAGGGGACATGCATGGTTCTAAGATTCCATCTTTTATTAATTCTTTTATTACTGGGTTCAACCCTTGTTTTCCTTCTGCTGAGATGGGATATTGCTTCTTCCTAATTGGGAGTATATTAGGTTTCATCTTGACCTCTATTGGGGGAATTTCCAGTAATCCTCGACCCCCTTCTTCTGCCCATGCCCTTGGATCTATTTCTCCCTCATCTTCTTGTTTTAAAACCATCATTTTTGCCACCATCCGACCTTCTTCTGGCACTACACCAATATTTAGTTGTATTTGCAAATCTTGCCCTGAAGATTACCGCCTATTTTTGGCATGTACAACATATCTACACACCTTTCTCTAAAGCTCCCTTTCACAGGAACCTGTTCTATAATCAATACTTCAAATGGTTTGCTCTCTGCACCTTTAACTTTACACTTCCTGTCACTCACTACGCATTCTTTTGGTATCATGCAAACACTCGATCTGTCGGCTCCAGTATCAACTAAAAATTCATATTCTTCGCTCTGGGGGCCAATTTCTAATTTTACCCAGGGCTCATCTCGATCTTCTTTCTCTTCCCCCAGAGCATAGAGCCCCCGACACCCCTAGTCGTCATCTCCTCCATCTCCTCTGAGGATCCATTCTAAGGTGTCTTGTTCCCTTGCAATGGCTTCATCCATCTTTTTCTTCCTACAAAATCTCTGTATGTGCCCTTTCTCTTGGCAATAATAACAGGTGATACCAGAGTCACTGTCTGCCCAGGGTAACTTCTTCTCTCTGTCTGACTCCCTTCTCTTCTCTACTTCTCCTCTCGGTCCATGTCCTCTTGGCTTACTGTTCCTTGGTTCATCTCTTTTTGGCTCATCTCTTTTGTCTCTTACACTTTCCCTAGCTACCGCTATCATCACCTTTGCTTTTGTCCTTGCTTTTTCCTCTTCTCTCCTTAGATAGACTTTCTGTGCTTCTCTTAACAACTCATTCAGTCCTTTCTCATGCCAATCATCTAATTTCTCTAATTTCCTTCTGATATCTGCCCATGCTCGAGTTACAAATCGCACTTTTACTAACACTTGCCCCTCCGAGCTTTCTGGGTCAACACTGGAATACAATTGGAAGTTTCTCTTCAGTCTCTCGAGCCACACACTAGGTGATTCATCTTTTTCTTGCTGGCTGTCAAATGCCAGTTTGGCATTATTTGTTCTCGGGACAGCCTCCCTTATCCCTCTTATTATCAAAGACCTGTAATCCCTCATGTTCCTTCTTCCAAGTTCATCATTGGGGTCCCAGTCTGGTGGATTATGCAGCAGCTTAGTTTCTCCTCGTGGACCAACAGGGTTTTCTCTCTCCCATATCCTCATCCCTGCTGCTCGAATTAACTGAATTTCTTCTAGGGAAAAGAGGATATTTAATATTGAATTCAACTCTTCCCAGGTATAAACACTGGGACCCAAGAACTGATCTAACTGATTTGAAATCCCAATAGGATCTTCTAACAAAGTCTTTATTTCCTTTCTAAAGTTTCTCACTTCTGAGGCTGTCAAGGGTGCATTCACGAATCCAATGCCTCCTACTACTCCACGCATTGGGACTTCCCTAAGAGGGAAGAGCCTCTCTACTTTTGTTACTTTTGACCTTGTGTTACAATAAGGCCCTTCTGCTTGACTATTTCCTCGGAATGTACTAGGGGATACAGTATTCGGTTGGCTCGATTCCCAGTTGGGAGGAGGTAAGGGAATTGCAGTGGGTGTAGGGGAAGGAACTGAATTGGTAGGGTGTATCAGGGAGGAATTTGGAAGAGTGGCTGGAGGGGCTGAAGAAAAGGTTGTGGACATAGTGGGGTTTAAGGATGGTGATGGAGTAACTGTTGAGGCGAACAGGGGACTTGGGTTAGAGTTTGAAGGGTGAGGAACTGGGCACTCAACGGGTGGAACTGTGGGAGGGACCAGGGTCCCTACCTGTGAGGCTGAGGAAGGAACTTGGGGTGCTACTGAGGATACAGGGGAAATAGCTGAAAGTGTGACTGGGGGAACTGAGGCAAGAGCTGGGGATGCCACAGAAGGAGTTGGGAGAAGAGCTGAAGGTGGGGCTGGAGATGCTGGGGAAAGGACTGGAGGCACAGCTGGGGGTGTTGTGGGAGAGATTGGAGGAGGGGCTAGGGATAATGAGGGTTGTAGAGGTTGGGCTAAGGGAGGTGGAGATTGAATCTGAGGGGATGTATAAGGGCTAGGGGAAGGAACTACAGGTGGAGTTAATGGTGGAGGGGGGGAAGGCAATCTAAGGGATCCCATTTCTTTTCTGTTCTCTTATCTTTGTCATTTTCTGGTTCCTTTGAGACTTTATATACTCTTACCTTCTTGTCCCAAATTTCATTCTCTAACCAACATGCTGCATATTGTATTTCCTCTTCGTTTTGAGACTTCTTTAATCTTACATGTTTATTTAGAGCAGCACATAGCCACTTTTCTTTAGATTCATCCCAGGGCCAATAAACAAGTCCTTCATGGATACTTTCTTTTGGCCAAATTTCCATGCTGTATTTTATCATTGTTATTTTGTTCAAATCCTTTAGATTACTATCTTCCTCCCAATTTTCTAGCATTTCTCCTAGAGGACTATTTGGAGGAATACCTCTTACTTCTCTTTCTTCCTTTGTTCTTTTTGAATTCTTACTTACACATTTCCCCATCTTAAATACTCAAGTGGTAATCTCAACTAAACCTTTAAATACTGTTAGAGTTACTGTACAAATGTGATAATGTTAATTGCAATCTTTGCTTAAGCAAATATACTGTGAGAAAAACAAATATGGTTTTTCGTGGGGGAAAAAAAAATATGGCTACCCATGGGAAAACTAAATATGGCTACTCGTGGGAAAACTAAATATGGAGGCTTGTGGGAAAAATAATAATTACTAGTTTAAAATAAATGATATAATAATATAATTTTCAAATTATTTGACTTTAAAAATTATTCTTTAAAAATGTCTATAGAGGTGGCCAATTAATGTACTAATAAAGATAGTAGCTAATAAAAATAATAGTAATTAATTTTAAAAGGTATAAAATAAATGAAATTATTACAGAACTTTTCAAAGATGGCTGCTTACTAAAAGGAGGAGGGGGGCCTTAACACTGACTGGAGCAACCACAAAATGGTGGCGTTGCCCTGGCAACCAAGAATCACAAGAGTCACAAGATGGCGACGTCACCTTGCCGCACTTCAGAAACTCAAAATGGCGACTTTGCCTCACAACCAGGATTCACAAAATGGCGACACTGCCCTGACACACTCAGAAATTCACTTCACTGGACTCTTCACAATCACTGAACTAGTTCTCCTTTTTCTAATGAGCAGTCTGAGGACTCTTGGTCTCCCCTTACTTCAGAACCTCGTTCACTAGATTTCCCGCAATTGCAATTCAAATAAAATCTTACAAAGTCAACACACAATATACTATCCACATAAAAACTTCTTACTTAAAGCAGCTATTGCCAACAAAATGTGCCTAAGTAGTCTTAGACTCAAAATTAAAACTCAATTAACTCAGACTCTTGGAGGAAAGAAAAGGTTAATTTCCCTATTCTGACAGGTTCTACCGTCCCTCACACTCCTAGTGAGTGCGAAGGTCCTCCCACAGCCGGCGGCCCTGTCACTTGGTCCCCACACCGTGAGGAACCCGCTCTCACCCTCCCTTTGTGAGGTGAGTCTTCTCTCCCCTGACTATAAATCCCCCTTGGATCTCTAATAATCAGGGTCCTAATTCCCCTTAAACTGGGCCCTCTCCCCCTCCCCTGCCAAAAAGGGGGCAATCCCCTATCCGGCGGCCACCCCAACCTGTTGGTCACCGGGTAGGAGCATTTTCCCAGTCTTAAGGGTCCTAACTCCCCACAGACAGACCCTCACCGGTAGTAGATCTGCTTTGAGGAATAACCCTCCAGGTGGACTTCTGGAACTCTACCTCTGCCACTCCCCTACCTATGAATATCCCTTGGATTCCTATTAGGTAGGAGCCCAAAGGCACCCTAGTTCCAAAGCCCACCCCTCGGAGTTCTCCTGTCCCACCCAGGGGTCAGTCCAGCAACCTCACACGCTGCGTCCCTCCCGTTGGAACCACAAGGGAAACGGGAGCCCGCACAGGTAAGGGCGGCGAAAAGGAGAGTACTCGCTTGTCTCCCGCCTTTAAGGGTCCCCAGAGGTACCGCACACACTCCTTCCTCACTCACTCCCCTCTGTTGGAGGTCTGCACCCACTTCGGGGGTCTGGATTACCAGCCCCTGCTTCACTCACTCACTCATACAGTCTCGCACCCCCTTATGCCAGTCCCCACTCACGGTACCGACCTGTGCACCGCGAGCCCCGCTCCCTCTCGGAGGGTCCTCTCAGTCTGAGTTGCTGTGTCCTTGGTAGTTCTTCGGGAAAACCAGCGCTCCTTCTCACGGTCCCGAGAAAATCCGCAATCCAAGGTGGAAGAAAAAAAGATTCTTCTCAGACGCGTCTTCCTTGAATCCGTCCTTCCTTGGGACCGCCTCTGGGTGTGGCTTATCCTGGACGAGTCCCCAAAATTGTTACAAATGAGGCCAGGACTCAGAAGGAAAAATAAAAAAAATATTCCTCGTTTCTTCTATTAACTACCAAAGACGGGAGCCCAGGATAAGCCCACGCTCCTCACCACAAGCCAGAGAACACATCCAAACAACAGTATAACAATTCAGTACACCGGATGCTCCTTGGTATACGTTGTGTCCGCCAGAGAACGCTGGCAGAGCTCCAACACTCCCTTTTATCCGCTCCTGTCCTCCTCTGATTGGGGCGCTCAGGATCCTCTCTCTGACTGGCCAGTTGTCTAGGGTTTGATTGGTTTATAATGAGAGTCATCCTGGACCAATCATTCTGCCAGGGCATCGAGTGATTGGTCCGTTGCCCCTACCAATCCAGGCTCGTGGTTTTGATGCTGCCTGCATGATGGCATCTGTGGAGCTGTTCTTGTTGTCACAGTTCCAGCGTTTGCAGAGACACTACTAACATGTACCCCAAACATGCAAACCTATGAACTGTTACTTATAACACCCCAGAAGCATTTATCACAAACTTATAACAATTTCCCCAAACATACAAACTTAAGAGCTGTTACTTATAACACCCCAGAAACATTTATCACAAACTTATAACACTACTTTATTTCTAAGTTTCATTAATAGCAGAAATAAGAGAAACTATATTAATGCAGCAGAATTTTTCAACATTCTACATACAGCTTTCATTTTAATATTTGCAAAAAGCTAATAAGATGATGTGCTCTTCTAACACTCTGCCTCCAGTTTCTGCATCGAGGGAGTTGCCAGCCCTGGCAATGCCCCGGGGACGCCTCAGAGCAGAACTGTCCCAGGGCTCTGTCCCAGCAGAGGGCCCCAGGAAATGTCCTGGTGTCTTAGTTTGGAGAGACAGGGATCTGCCAGGGAAAACTGGAGTTTCCCTTGGAATGGAGAACGTAAAAACCCCCTCCCTCCAAATTAATACAATTTTGCCATTTGGAGCTTTCAGGCAAAAAGATGGGAATAGGGATAACAGTTGTTTACTAGGAACATTAAAAAATACAAATGCAGTAATACAAAGAAACCAATCAAACAAACAAAAGTCCCAGAAAACTCTGACAGAGTCAGAGACACAACCTGACACCCTGTTGTCAGGCTGTTGGAGACAGACCAAATAAATCCTTCTGGAGTAAGAGATGTTGTTCTGTGGAGTAGAGATGATCCTGTAGGAAAATGGGTCCAGTGCTGGCGAGATGGGTCCCATCTTCCTCCGAGGATACAGGAAAAAACCAGCTAAATTAGAGTTTAGATAAATGATTAGACTGCAGGTTTTATGCTGGTGGAAAGGCTTTGGCTCCTCCCACTGGGTGGAGCATCTCACAGTGGGATGAGGTGATGTCATCAGTCATGTGAGAGGCCTTAAATGGCCCATTCACAGGTGATGTCCCTCAGAAGAGGAGGAAAGGAAGAAGAGATAAGAAGGCACTGCCTCATCTGGTGTTATCAGGTGTCCCATTAACAGAAGGCATCTGCCCTCTTTCTACCCCTAGAGTTACAAGAGATAAAGAACAATATCTCCCTATTGGCGATTGATGAGAGACGGGAAGACTGATTCGGTGATCAGAATTCGATTTTACTCAGGTTTTCCAAAAGCTTATATACTATTTCAGACAGGTTAATCATTTCTACTACAATAATCAGGTTAAAAATCACACAGAAAACTCATGCATTTTACAACAACTCTTTGCTTGCAGAAGTTGATTGAATCTTCTCTCTTCCCGTAAGCAGGTGTAATCCCATCTCCTGTAATTTTCACAGTTCTGTTTATTCCTGCCATGGCATCTTGGTTATCAAACCAGATATGCTAATCAAGTCTGTTTGACTCTCTGTCTTGTGTATTCCCAGATCTCCCCCTTCTGTATTAACCAAGAATACCCCCTTGATGGCTTTATTAACTAATCTCTGCACACATTGAAGCAAGCAAGGTATCATAACTAATACAATTATTATTAAAATCATTACATGCATTCCTATCCTAAGAAAATCTTTTAGCCAGGGTGTCAAACCCCAGCCACTAAACAAGTTATCTAGCCAAGATCTAGATTCTACTTTTAATTTAAATACACTATCTTTTAGCTTATCTCTTTTTGGTCCTCGTTCAAGGCCTACCTTTTTGGTGGTCAGTTATAACAAAAAATTCAATGGATTTATACCTGTTGTTATAAACGCCAGGACAAATTTATTGCCAAATTCAATAGTTTGGTTTATTAACATCCAAATCACAAAATTTAGAATCAAATTATAACAATTTCAAACAATAAAAACAAAACAATACGAACCCCACGAACAGCAAACTTACTTGACCGAAGTTCTCCCGGGAAAAGTAGAGCCAAGGGTGACCCCAGAGACACAGGACCTGGCAGCCTTGTCTCTAGCTGGGTTCACAAACTTGCCCACCTAAAGACCCAACTTAAATACACTTAGTTTCCCCCTCGGCAACTTTCCTCCCATTGTTTCTCTAATCATCGACCATTAACTTTATTTACATTAAATCCCGAAAGGGTCCCCGGGCACATTCAAATGCTAATGTCCAGAGTTAGTCCTTGCTTTGAGTAACTGTCGTAGAGGTGTGTGATGACCGGTGTAAGTCCTCGCTGGCACGTCTTTGCTGGCACGTAGCGTTTGACCTGTTGCGAGTCCCGAAGAGTTGAGCTGCACGTAGGCAGGGGCAAGTCGTTCTCACCTTCCATTTTTGGAACCCGGAAGATCAGGGAGGTGCTTTACAGAAATTCATACAATATATATCACAGTTCCCAATCTATAATTATTTATAAAACATGAATTAAATAACCATATTTCCCACAACTCCCCCATTTCTTTTCTTTTGTCAATAATTTTAATTCATGTTTTGTATTTAACTTAATTGTTTTCCTCTCTCGAGTTTCCCGTTCCTTGGAGAAACACCTGACCAGCGATTCCTGAACCATGTTTGCCTTTTCTGCTTTTCTTCTATCTTTCCAATTCCCATGTCCCTGACTGCCTTTGAGTGCCAGCTAGTTACTTGTGTCTTAACAGGGGTAACTTTTTGGAGGAGCCTTATGTCACAGGGCTAGCCCTTCACCGAGCGCACAGCCTGGTTCACACTCCCTAGAGTGATCCGCAGAAGCTTCCCTCTGTCTGGCCCAGCGTCTGTCGGGTTGCAACCGAACAACGGGGAAGTTTCTTCGCGACAGCAGGGGCTCTCTGCTCGGACCCTCGGGGTGGTTCGGACGGCACACCTCCTTTTTTAAAAATTCCCCACCGAGATTACTTTAGTTGCTCTGCCACCCACGGCACTACATTAGTTCGACGGCACTCCGTGGCTAACACTTGGGCCTTTAGATCCAATTTTCCCTTTAACCCCTTCTCGTATATTGAATACCACCCGGGATACTTTGGTTCTATCAATCCCAAACGTGTGGCACAGTTTAAGAATCGCATAGTCAGAGTCTGTTTTTCCTCAGAACACCTGGGGCATAACCCCAGCGGCCCCCCCACCCCCACTTGCAGTGCACCACCCAAATTTCAAGACAATAATTGTATTTGAAATGGATATATGGATTGCAGGGGCATCCAGGTTCAGAGCAGCGCATGGATATTTCTTCTGCCATTTGCTTCTGATATCCTGGGGTTGGAGTTCTTTCTCCTTAAATTTCTGGAGCTCCGGATTCACCCTTCCTGATGTTCTAACACCTTCCTTCTGGTTACCCTTCCCTCTCTCAGTCCTCCTTGTCGGGTGGTTATTAAGTTTCCTTTGAGGCTCCTCTAGGCTGCAGCTTAATGTTTCCAGGGTGTTGGCATCCTCGGTGCAGCCGGACCCTCAGATCTCCGCGGCAGGAGATGACCTTCCATTCGGGGTTTTCCCTCGGGGCTGTTAGTTTCTTAACCCTGGAAGCGTGTGTCCAGCCTCTTTCAGCTGTTCGGATGGCTGTATCTGTAGTTAAAAGGACAAGAAAGGGTCCCTCCCAATGAGGGGTTAATGACACCGCTTTCCAAGCTCTGATCAGTACTTTATCTCCTGGTTGTATCTCATGAATATACATCGAAATCCTGCAACTTCCTCAGATTGAATTTACCTAATACAAAATTCCAAACCAGCCCAATACTACAAGAATATTGTATAGAGAGAATCCCTGTCATGTCCAGAAAATCTGAATATTAGAACAAGTTATCTAATAGTACATTCACACCTTTACCATAAAAACAATTTTGTCCCTGGATCACTATGATTCTCACCTCACTATTCACCCAATGTACCATACAATCCAGAATTTTCCCTTTTTTGTACTGTTACAGGAAAAATTAAAATTAACAGAAAGAGAATTTTACTTCTTATTAAACGAGGTTTATACTGAAACATACAAACAATTCTTTTTACATCCTACCAATACTTCTGACAATGTCCACTGGATATATAGCGAGCAAACAATAAACACTAAGACTACTCCAAATCCCATAGTATTAATTCAGTTAAAAAATCATAGATGAGCACAAACAATTTGGGCTTATTTCAAGAATCAAACTCAGCACATTCAGAGTGATTTGGCATACAGACAAACATTCATAAAACCCAGTATCCTACAATGCTCGGTGACAACAGCAGTTTCTAGGACAATCAGCTGTTAAGGTTACACACATCCTCACTCAGTTTCTACAGTCTCAGTGTAATGAGTCTGCACTACTGCTAATTAACTGAACTACAAATTTATATTCCAGACCCCTACTCAGCACATTCTCAGATACACACAGCCAAAAGAAGGACGCAACTTGAGTGAGACAATGGGACCACCTTGTCCCTATTTTCGATGTGCACCCTGCCATGGCCATTCTCACTCAGCCTCCAAGAAGCATCTGCCTTCACAACTGCTTCTCACCCTTGCTTCAGCCACCCCTAATGATCAGCAAAATTAACACAATTCCAGAAGCACTATCGGACCTTTCAGCTCTGCTGTTAGCTTGATGGCGACACTTCTTATTTTGGTTTGTAATTCCACTGCCTCGTAGCAATTGTGACTACACTCCTCAGATCCTCCCCAGGACCGAAACTGGGCGGGGTTTCGAGCAGCAGCAGTACGGAGTTCTAACTCCGGGGAATTTACCAGAATTGCCTCATATTTCAATAGCCGGGATTCAGTAAGCCATTTAAAACATACCCCACCGGTTTCCTGGCTCCCGCCCACTCCTGTGTAAGAACTCCATACGCCGTGTGATTGCTAACATCCACGAAAAGCTGGAGCTCCCGGTTAATATACCGGGGCAGTTCCCATCAACTACTCGTGCAGATCCGTCTACAAACCATTTCTCACAGACAGGATCAGCTGCAGACCCCTATTTCAGCGTGGCAAGATACAATCCTGCAGCAGTAGCTGAAGTGACTTCTTCACTTCATCAGAGAGCCAATTCAAACTATCAGTGAGTAGTACAACTTAATAAAGGATAACTTTAAGCAAAATTTGTACAAATTAAGAGAAAAACTTAAGACCTCACCCATAATCCTGGGGGAGTATTTTAACAAGACAGAAAAAAAACAAAGCACACCAAATAGAAGAAACTATTACAAAGAGCAGAACTTACTCTGTAATAAACCATACATTACTTAAATTCGGAACTTAAAACCCAGAAAAGTTTTCCAAAGCAAGGAGTCACTGTAAACATCAGGCCCCGGTAATCAGACAGCTTTATCTAGTACAATTATCAGAACATTAACACTACTGCTTTTTACTTCAGTCCAAAAAAAAAACTTCACAAACTTAGCCTTTCTTAACAAGCAAACTCGAGATAACTTGTGCCTAATTCCCAAAGTAAAGCTCCTGTATTTGCTATCCATTCTTGCGTATTATTAAGCTTAAATACACAAGCAAACACCGACCAAACTTAACACCGGTGACAAAATGCTGCCTCTCTTACATCACTTACTCTCCACCCCTGAAAACACAGGCACCAGGGCAACCTCAAGGTTCACATCCTCCAAATTGAGGAGCAAGTAAGAAGACATAATATCAAAGGGACAACACAAACCATCTCCTTCTAAGGAGTCAATAATTAAAATTAAGAATCCCGGTTCCCAACTAGATAAAATACATCCTGTAACTACCAACACAGAGAATTATACCACTTTCCCAACTTAATACTAGAATCCTGACTCCAATTACCATTCCAACATTATCTCGACAGAAAGATTTAGTTTCCTGCCTCTCAACAGCCACTTTAATTTTGGCTTCACCGGCCACATGCTTCAACCTTTTGAAAGAAAAACTGAAACACACAAAACCCTTGCAGTACACTGTCTGCCAACACAAATGCCATATTCCTGCTCAAGCTAACAATCCGAATTCAAAATGTAGCAATTGTTTTAAACATAGACAAGCTACATCCACCATACTATCAACCTTTTGATTTGCACAAATCCTCACATGCAGCAGACAGACAACTAAAAGGAAGATATATTTTCAGCTTTTCAAGAACAAACACGTAGGTATTTCCTACGCATAAGTATAGCTCCCATTCTTGGTCTCTTCTCTCAATACTTTTATCTATTTTTGCTTCTTATTTCGCCTTACAGGGCGGTTTTCTGCCCCGGGCAGCCTTGTCTAATCACTTTAAAACTGCCGCTTTCCTTCGTCTCCCGGCAACCATGGACTGACTCGCCCTGCCGCTTGCGGGAAGGGGCGGGTTTCGTTCCTTTCCCACGTTAGTGAAAAGAAGAAAAAAAGAAAAAAAAAACAACTCCGCCGATCTCGTCCAGGAGAAAAAAAACTCTTAAAGCAAAATACACAACTCTAGGGAGTCTCCAAAATGTATTCAGCCTGAAGTAAAAGATCTACCACCACCAAGGAAAAGAGTAGGCAAGATTCCTTTTAATCCCTTTTCTATCTTTTTCTCCTTTTGCAGACTCACGTGAATTCTCGCATTTCTAATTTGCACGCTTCCCAACACCACTAGTTATTTTCTAATGCATTCCAATTCACCTTTGGTAATTTCTGTTTTGCTCTACTGTCAAATTTCTTACGGGAATGCTTCTTTTCCCCCATTTTTCCTCCCGGGCCATTCTTGCTCTCACACCAACTGTCCCACCCCGAATCCCTCCCGGGCTCTTCAAGATCTCCTTCGGGGGTCCTGGTTTTAGCCAGGGCTCTAACTGGTGTATACCTGTCTGGTTTATTCTTCCACCCTTCGTTTTCCTTACCCTTCTTCTCTTTTTCTCCATATTTTAGCGTCGGTGGCCGAGGTGCGGGGTCAGGACCAGAAACGGGGGCAGGATTCCCTCTCGGGAATCTCCTTGAACGGGAGGGAGGTTTCTGGAGTGGCCGCTGAGCTCGGGGCTCCGCATGGGTCTCGGATGGCAGTGCTAACTCTGCCCCTGAGAAGGCCGGGGAGGAGGAAGGGGTAGGGGTAGGGGCTGGCAGGACGGGGGCCACCGAGCCGTAAGAGAAGTTTATCCCGTAGTCCAGTTCATTCCGTGTTTCCCTTTCCTCAGAACACAGCTTTACTCGTACCTCATACCATAACAGAACATATGCCAATTCCTCAAATTCTCTCCTTTTCTTCTTCGCTACATGTTCCCACAGAGCTTCCCACGCCCATTCGTCAAAAGTACCAAACACAGGCCATATAATATTAGGTCCTATCTCCTTTCCTCCCCAAACATTCATACACAAATAAATCATCCGATCTTTAGATGCTCCTCTCCTAATTGGGCATTCTTGCCAACCTTGCAACAACTTTCCTAATGGACTTTTCCGAGGAATTTCAAGAGCAGCCCTCGCTGAGGTTTCCCTTGAGGAATCCTCCCGATCTCTACTGAGATCTGATCCCATACTCCCCGTGGCACAGAAGTTATGGGATACCAAAAATTAAATCCCGAGTTTCCAAACTCGATGCCGTTAACTTAATGATCCAGCGGATGACCGTTCCGTGGATGTTCGGTTAACGGCGGGGCTCTGTAACCGCCACCGAAAAAATTAAGCGACCCCCCTGGTCGCGGTCAAGAAGGCTTACTCGTTCCCGAACTCAAAAAGGGACGTCCTCTTTCCTTCAGGACCCCCTGGTGACCTCCCCCACCCCGTCGGGTAACACTCACACACGAAGCGAAATATCACACGTTCCAATCGCTTCCCCGTCGGTCGGCCGTGTCCCTCGCGGGAGCAGCGGAAACGCGACCTTAAGGTCCGCTCTCGCTTCGTGATAAATCACGTCTCATTCACACACACACGCACATACACGTTCTCAAGCACTTGGTCACCCCCACTCAACCACGCTATACTTACGGTCCTTTTCCTGCGTGGATTCTTCGTGCACTTAGATTTTTACGAGTGAAACAATACCGCGGTTCCAGGGGAAAACCCCTGCTGAGTTCCCGAGCCCCCCCCCAAGCTAGCTTGTCCTAATGCCTAATTACTTCGCTGTTGTGGGTTCTGGGTTCGTAAAGCCAGTTCGTTCTTCCGGACTTACCTGCTCTGCCAGGCTGCTTTTTACGGCGGGGCGCCCCCCGGTCAGAAGCAGGGATCCGTAGAATATTCAAAACTGGCCCCACGTTGGGCACCAAAATTGTTATAAACGCCAGGACAAATTTATTGCCAAATTCAATAGTTTGGTTCATTAACATCCAAATTACAAAATTTAGAATCAAATTATAACAATTTCAAACAATAAAACAAAACAATACGAACCCTACAAACAGCAAAACTTACTTGACAGAAGTTCTCTCGGGAAAAGTAGAGCCAAGGGTGACCCCAGAGACACAGGACCTGGCAGCCGGTGTCTCTAGCTGGGTTCACAAATTTGCCATGTTCGAGGCTTGGTTTTTATACTCTTTATTCTGCCTCTGGCAATATTTCCCCATACTTCCCTTTGTTTCTTGGTTAGCTATTCAAACTCAAATTCGTCTCCGGTCGGATTGAAAAAGAGCTCCCCTCCCAAGTCCATGTGTTAATATTCAGTTTTTATGGATCCTTATAGTTGATGAATGTTCGAGATATGGGTGATATTGCTTGATGGTCTGTGAAAGTGGCTCCCGAGGTGTGAGTTGCTGATCGGGCTCATCTCAACAGGTCCCCTCCCAATACTTGAGAAGGCTGCAAAGTCTTTTGTTCCCTTCTGAATGGAGACGCCTGATTTTCAGGGTGGTCAGTTTCACCATCTGCTGCAGAAACCTCCTGAAGCATAGACTTTTACCTGATATAAATTTATACAGCTTTATAATTTCTAGTTTATCATAAGAACATGAATTAATCATCTCACATTTTTCACAATTTTGACCACAGGGAATATTATCCTGATTTTATGACTTCAGAGAAAGTGGATTTGCAGGTATGGGAGTGATTTGCCAAAGCAGCTTCAGGCAGGAGTGGGAGCTGAAATACTAAAATCCCCAAATTCTGCTGTCCTGGAGTCACCCTGGGCTCTGCCTGGGGGATCCCTGGATCCCTCCTGCACTGAACACACACCTGGATGTGCTTATTGCCTCTTATGGGTCATTGTCACACTAATTTTTCCAAGTTTTGCCTCTTCCTGCCCCCTGGCTTGGTGCAGGGAGGGGTCACAGGTGTGCAGACTCTGGTCAAACACCTTTCCCAGCTGCTGGCTCACCTGTCTCTGGTTTTCCCTGCAGATCTAGGAGGGCACAGCACAGATCCAGTGAGTGATCATTGCCCGTGAGCACCTGGGCAGGTACAAGGCCTGAGGGATGCACCAGCTCCAGGCCTGCTATTCCAGGGAAAGGGATTGTGCTGCATTTCTCCATCAGAAGAACATGGGAAAACCCCTTTTCCATCCAACTCCTGTTCTTGTGCCTGACCCAGCACAGGCTCTGGGACCCCATCCATGCCCTGAGCTCATCCCACTGACTGATCATCCCAAACATCCCTAAACCCCACAGTGATCTTAGCGCTCCTTCCAAATCTCCCTTTGGCTTTCAGCAGCAAAGGAGACAAAACCCTTCCCCAGCAAACCTGGATGAGCAAACCTGATGGTCGGATTTGGGCTGTTTCCATGTTTTTAATGGCACTGATCCACTCGCTTTGTTTATTCCTGGGGCTTGGGTGATGGCAACTGAATCAGCCTCAGGGAACTTAAAAAACCCCTGACTTTTCCTCCTGTGGAAGGGCCCAGCTGGCTGTGGCACTTAGGCTCCAGGGCCCCAGTTCCCAAGATCCACAGGAAACACTGTAGGTTTGGAGCCTTCCAACAGCCAGATCTCAAGAAAGACTAAAGTGAATCCTTATTTCCCATGCCTCGAGCCAGAATTCCTTGTTACGGGTCCGTGGTAATGACGGTGTGTGAGGGAGGCTACGTATGTGCTGGGAGGAAAGAAGAGGGATGGGGCAGTGGGAACGGGAATGAACTGATCCTGTGGAAAAGTGTGCAGGAAATGGGCTGGGTTTGGGCATGGCAGTGTGGGCTGAGCTGGGCCTTGCCCTGCAAATGCCCTGAAAGGAGACACAGCCTCATTCCTGTGCACACACCGGGCAGCATCAGCCTCTCCCACCTGGCCTGGCATTCCCAGCTCCTCAGGCTGCCCCTGAGGGCGCTCAGTGCTGGAGGCACCGCCAGGCACGGAGCTGACCCACATCCAGGCATGTTGGCCACCGACGCTGGGGCTCCAGGGAGAAAACCAGCACAGAGCTGGGGCAATCTTCAACAAACACTGGGAACATCTGACAAACAGTGTTTAGAGCTGTGAATTCCCTGAACTTTCCCAGCCAGTGCTCACTCCTGCCTTCAGCCATCTCCTTGTGCAAGTGGTGTCTGAGCCATGAAAATACAGCCTGGGCTCTGAGCAGTGCTGGGGCAAAGGTGTGTCTTGGCCACATCCCGGAGCTGGGACGCCTTCAAAGGGGACAAACTGGGTTTAGGAGGCTCATGACCATAACAGGATCATTTGACGAATGGGATGTTCCCCAAACAACCCCCAGAGACCCTTGGGAGATCCCTTCCTCTGATGTAAATGAGTACTCAGAAGTCATTAAATATGTACATGAAGTTGTGGGAACGTTCAGCAAATCCGTGTGAGTTTGGGAAAAGGGATGGATTTGTATTAGTGACACAGAGAGGAGCTGGTGTGTGAAATAGCTGGGGCTGTGTGATCCCAGTGCCAAAATAAAGCTAGGCCTGCCTTTAATATCGGAATGAGAGGGTTGGAAAGCTTTTCCCAATGGTTTGGGGACAGCAGGGAGACCAGGGCAAGGTGAGGGAGTGTCGTGGTTGCGGGGGGAGGTGAATTTTTCCAGGGGGATGTGGGCAGGCCAATCAGTGATCAGGTTTCTGCTGGCACCTGGATTGGTCACCGGAGGTTTGGACACGCCTCTGAGGACACAAAGAGTTAAAAGCAGGACTCCAGGGGGGTTCGGCCTCTTTAAGGTTCTGGTTTCAGCAGTGGAAACATCTCCTCTCCCCTGCTCAGCTCTGGGCTGAGTGGGGGAAGGGGACACCATGTGGCCGGGCTCAGGAAAACCACGCGGAACTGAAGTAAGCTGGGGCCCTGGGGGGAGAAGAGAGTGGACAGGACTCTGGAACTGAGCTGCCCTATCTAGGATGGAGGGGTGGAAAACTGTGGAAGTGCCTTCCGTGTGGGCTTACTCCCCGCCCCCCCTCTCCGGGAGAAGATGCCCAGCCACGTGGGAGTTGCGGAGCCTGGGAGTGCCTGAGCCTGCAGCCCTGCCGAGAGCTAGAAACTGTTAACCCTTGCTTGGCAGAAAGAAACTTTTCTTAGACATTGATTCTCATGACTGGTGGTTTCGGAGGAGAGAGGGAAGCGGCCTGGGACCGAGATGATAAAAGGAGATGAAAAAAACCCAGATAGGCAGAGATTGAAGAGGAGTGGCTTTTGAGCTGGACTTTTCTTGCATAATGTTAGCCATGGACTGAACTTAAGTCTCTTTTGAACTTAAACTGCATTTTGGGTGGATACAGCTGCCCCTGCTTTTGCTACAGTGACTGGCACTTGAAGAGTGGAGCGAGGAGAGAAGAGAGGGGGAGGGTGTGGTGGTGCCCTCTGCCCTCAGGGGAGACCTGCTCTCGGAACCTCGGCCCCTGGGGAAAAAGGGGAGAGCTCGGCACGCAAGTATCCTTAAAAGAGCCCTGTATGCAGTTTCAGCCTATGGACAGCGGTGAGAGCGCTGGACATAGGAAAAAGAGAGTGTCACCCTGGCAGACTTCTCCAGGCAGTGCCACGGGTGACATGGAAACACATAAGGGGTGGACCCGTGTTTTCTGAGGAACAGTCTGTGGTGCGAGAGAGACTCCTCTCTCCCTTGCTTAATTGAAGATTGGTTTTTTTGAATGGTGATTGTTTGACTTAAAACCCAAAGGTGTGGTCTATGGAGAATAATGTGTGTGGGGTGGAAACTGGGAGAAGAAATGTTCTGAGAAGTTTTTATTTCTGTCTCTGTGTATGTTTAAGAGTTTTCTGTCTCTGTTCTTATGTAATGTAATAAAGTTTTGGGGTTTTTTTTGTTTTCAAGATTTAAGCCTGCTCTTCTCTGTTCCTGATCACATCCCACAGTAGTTGTTAGGGAAAAAAACATATATTCATGGGTGCATTAACATCTGGCCAGTGCTAACCCATGACAGGGAGGCAGGTGAAAAAGCCTTGGTGCTGCCCCAAGGGGATCCTTCCCCCGGGCCCAGAGAGCTGCAGGGCTGAGAAAAAGCTGAGAAGGAAACATTTCCCGGAGCGCTCGGGCACGGCCCCAGCGGGCACGGCCCCCGCAGGTGCCGATGGCGGGGCTGTGGAAGGAGCCACCCTGCAGGGATGGAGGGCGAGGGAGGAGCGATGGGACGGGCTGGGGAGGAGGGAGGCGGAGGCGGAGGCGGGCGGATCCCGGCGGCAGCTCCTCCTGCGGGAGGATGGCCCTGGGAGCGGAACCGGCGGCGGGAGCGGCCGCGTGGTGCGGGACGGGCCCGGGGCCAGGTGGGGATCCCGGGGACGGGAGGGGATCCCGGGGACGGGACGGGATCCCGGGGAAGGGAGGGGATCCCGGGGACGGGAGGGGATCCCGGGGACGGGACGGGATCCCGGGGAAGGGAGGGGATCCCGGGGACGGGAGGGGATCCCGGGAGGGTCGCGAGGCGTCTCGTTGCCGGCAGGGGCCCCGGGCGGGGAGCGGCGGGAGCCGCGGGCACGGAGCCCCCCGGGCACGGAGCCCCCCGGGCACGGAGCCCCCGGGCAGAGCCCCCGAGGGTGGCGGTGCCGGGGCTGTGGCAGGGGCCGCTCCAAGGGCGCGGTGCCGCAGGCGCTGCCCCGAGCGCGGCCAGGCCGGAACGGCGCGGCCCAGGGCGGAGCGGCCGGGCCGGGCCGGGCGGCCCAGGGAGGCCGCTCAGGCCGATGGCGGTGCCGCCGAGCCGGGGCCGCGGGAAGGGCCGTGCCGGGGCGGCCCCGGGGGGGTTTTGTCCCGCTGGCTCCAGCGCCGTGCCAAGGGCTGCGCCCCGGGGCCCAGCTGCAGCCGGAGGGAGCGAACCGCGCTGGGAACAGCGGCTCGGGGCTGGGAGCGCCGCGCCGGACGGGGACGGGCACGAGGAGGAGGAGGAGGCGCTTGCCGGGCCCGGGATGAGCGCTGGCATGTATTATCTGAGCCCAGCTGATGTCTCTCACCGCTTTAGCTCTAGAATTACTCTGAGGCCCGGCAAGCCGCCGATCCCTGCGGCAGTGGAGCTTTTCCCAGGCTGGCATCGAGTCCCCATGGCCGAGTTTGAGGCGGCTGGAGGAGAGGGGGCCCCGGTTGGGCTGTGCCCCATTGCCAGGCGGGGCAGGTGCAGCTGTGGCCGAGGCGTGGGGTTTGTGGCCACGAGGGGCTCTCAGGTGGCCCCAGTTGCCTGCTTTGGGAGTTGGTGGCCAGGTGCATGTGGGAATGTTGGCTCGGGGCTGTCCCTGAGCCCCGTGTGCTGCAGAGCTGGGCAGGTTCCCCGTGTGCAGCGGGGCTGCTGCAGCTGCAGGTGGCAGTGAGTGTGCAGGAGGGAACTGCACCTCTGCTCAGCCTGGCCCTGAGCCTGCAATGTTTTGTGCTTCTCGCAGGTCTGCGCCTCAACCCAGGACATTCCAGCAGCCCAGAGCTGGGATCCAGACACAGCGCCTGATCCTGCCTGGGGCTGCCCTTGGATCCAGCTGCTGCCAGGCTCCTCTCAGGCATTTGGAAAGCCGGGGCATCCCTCCTGCACCCCATGACCCAACAGAAGTGGCTTCCCCATAAACCTTATCTGCAGCTTCCTGGGGAGCTGGGAATGCACAGCACAGGGTGTCACCCACTGCTGGGGAGCTGGGAATGCACAGCACAGGGTGTCACCCACTGCTGGGGAGCTGGGAATGCACAGCACGGGGTGTCACCCGCTGCTGGGGAGCTGGGAATGCACAGCACAGGGTGTCACCCACCGCTGGGGAGCTGGGAATGCACAGCACAGGGTGTCACCCACTGCTGGGGAGCTGGGAATGCACAGCACAGGGTGTCACCCACTGCTGGGGAGCTGGGAATGCACAGCACAGGGTGTCACCCACTGCTGGGGAGCTGCCAGATGAGTCCCCAGGGCAGAACAGGGCATTGCTCTTGCTCCAGGGACAAGCTGTGCCATGGCTCATATCCCTCTGATCCTGGCAGCTCTTGGATCTACCCTGCACCCCTGGGAAGCTTTCCCTTGCAGTCAGCCCCCCCTAATTTTGGGGATTTGTGCTTCATGTGTGCTCCACCTGCACCTTGTGGTGCTTTGGGATCCACCTGCACCCTCAGGGGCTCTGGGATGCCCTGGCTTGTGCTGGGGACAGCAGGAAAGCAGAGGGGGCTTGGGGAAGGAGCCCCCAGTGAGAAATGGGGAGCAGGAGCTTGTGTGGCTGTGCCAGAAAGCTGGGAGGGCTCTTGGCAAAGGGCTGATGGTGCAGGAGAGCAGTAGGAACCTTCCAGGGGGGAAACAGCTTGGCCATTCCATGGGGAAGCTGGGCCCTGGCACCAGAGCATCAGGTGCAGGGGCTGAGGGAAGCAGGTGGAGCTGCTCTTTCCTGGATCCTGCTCCGTGGGATCTGCCAATGGCCATGCCATGAGATCAGTGCAAGAGCCATTGGGAATGGGGGTCAGGGCCAGCGCTGCTCCTTTGGGCTCCCCTTGTCCCCCTCTTGGGCCAGGATTGGGATTTGGAAGGGATGAGGAGCCCCAGCTGTGCTGCCTGCCTGCTGCAGCTGGGAATTGCAGTGCAGCTGCTCCAGTGCCCTTGGGCACCCTTGGCATCTCCTCCTCCTGCTGCCCCATGAGCTGCGTGGCTCCTTCTCCTGCAGCCCCAGCTCCTGCCACGCCTCCTCCCTGGCCCTTGCCAGCTGCTCCTCTTTGCTTTCAGCCCGTGGCCCTGCAATTTCAGCTCTGCCTTTCCCAGGGATGGGCTGGCAAACCCAAAATGTGCCCTGGCCTGTCCTGGACACTGATGCCATCCCAGGGTTTGAAGTGCTCCAGCTCAGATCTTGGCCCCCCTAGCTGGGGTTTGGGCCTCTCAGACTGGACTTTGGGAGCCTCAGACCAGGGTTGGCACCTTTGAACTCTTGTTGCACCTGAGGGTTCATTCCCTGGCTGCCACTTTCCACCCCAACCCGAGGCATTTCCTATTTTTCATTGCAGTTTCTCAGGGAAGAGCTGGGGGTGTCTGCAAAAGGCCGATCCCAGTGCTGAGCAGCAGGACTGACGCTGGTTTGGAGTCGGGGGTCAGTGGGTCAGTGACCATGACCCCCCGTTTAGTTGGTTCTGAAGTGGCTGGTTTTGCACTGGCTGGTGGATTTTGGGGGTGACACCCAGTCCAACTGGGGGAATGTGTAGAGGAGGGGTTTATTTGGGGATACAGAGAGAAAAGGGGTGCAGAGGGACCCCAGGGTGGGTTTTGGGCTCTCCCTTAGGTGGGGAGGGGGTTGGAGGGAGCCCAGGTGCAGTTTTGGGGTGTTTGGGGTGTTTTGTCCTTTTAGGCATTGGCACCACCTGGTAACAGTTGTCTCTGCAAAATTGGGAGTCCCCTAAACCAGAAACCTCCGAAAATCTGCCCAATGGGGACTCCTCACCACCAAAGGACCTACAAAAAGGCCTGAGCACCAGGAACAGCTCCAAATTTCAGTTCTCCAACCCACTGACAATCAAAATCGGGTTCTTTCCACCTTGCACCCTCTAATCCAGGGTGCAAATCCTCCATAAATGCCCCAAATCAGAATCCTTTCAACCCAAACTCCTCAAAGCTTCAGTTCCCCCACGCAATCGCTCCAATCCAGGCATTTCCCACACACCGTTGCCCAAAATTGCTGTCCCCCCACCAAAAATACCCCCAAAATTGGGGTTTTCCAACACTTCGACCCCCCAAAGATTGGGTTCTGTGCCTTACCTTTAAGGCTGCTCCACATTTACAGCAGATTCCCTCCAGTTTAGTGGTGCAGTCTCACACCTGAGAGCCCCATTTTTGCCACACTCTTGATTTTTGGGTCACACCTGGGGGACTGGGCAGATCCTGGATCTATGTGACCCCCCACTTTCTGGAGCTTTTCCCTCTATTCTCCAGGTCTATCTCCCGTTTTCACAATTCAGCCTTCGTTTTTGGGGTCCAGCCCACAGTTGGGGCCCCACCATTGTTGGCCCCCCTCGGATTTTGGGGCTCACCTGGGGGGCCAGGTTGTCCAGCAGGATGATGTCAGCCCCTGCCCCTGCAGCTGCCAGAGCCTCATCTGCACTCGAGCACTGCAACCCCAACCAGCGGGTGAAGCCCCCGGCCTGGCGCAGCCCCAAAATCATCTGGGGAAGAGAGGGGGGTCGGGGGAACCCCAGAGCGATGCCCAATCCCTCAGGCCCAAGATGGGGTGGGGAAAATGGGGAGGTTCCCCCAGTCATTGACTTAAAATTAGGGTTTCACATCACACCCAGCACTGATCCCCACAAATTGGGGTCCTCTCCCCAGATTCCCCCAATTCAAGGGTGCCCACTGACCTCAATGTTGGGGTTCCCCCTCCTATGATCCCCAACAATTCAGGAGTTATCCCCCAAACTGGGACCTCACTGTCTCCCCAGTCCAGGGGTCCTCCCACATCAGTCCACACCCAGAATGCCCCAATCCAGGAGTCTGTCCCAAAATTTGTACTCCCCTCAAATATTGGTTCTTCACCACCCTTGAAATTCGGGGTACCCCAAACCATTCCTCTCCTCACAATGGAGCCCCCTTGCACCAATACCCCCTCCCCCCCACCATTTCCTCCAAACCTCATGTTCCCCCCATGCAACACCCCCAGAATTGGGGTTGTCACACCCACGACCCTGAACCCACCAGTTCAAGGGTCCCTGCACCCATCTCCTGCCAAACTGGGGTTCCTGCCAATCCCATCTTGGGGATCCTCACCTAGCACCCCACAATCCAGGGGTTTGGGTCCTTCCCATCAGGCAGATGTTCACCCAGGGTGGCATCCAGGCCAGCAGCTGGTTCTCTGGCAGGCTGTGGGGGACATGGGGACATTGGGGGATCACCATGGGGGGAGAGATTGGGAGGTCATCATGGGGAGGGACATGGGGGGGACATGGTGGGAACAGAGGATGGATGGAGCCCATCAGGCAGATGTTTACCCAGGGCAGCATCCGGTTCTCCAACAGGCTGGGAGGGACACTGGGGGCATGAAGGGGTCACCCTGGGGGGACAGGGGGATGAGGGACACCACAAGGACACGGGGACATGGTGGTGGGAGATATTTGGGCCAGGGATTGTTCTTCAAGAGCCTGAGGGGTCCATCAGGAACATCTGGGGGTCACCATGGGGGTGGGGCACACAGCAGGACATGGACAGGGGATGGAAGGTGGGGGAGGGGATGGGTTGCCATGGAGGAGGACATGGGGGGACGCATAAAAGGGACACGGGGACATCATGGAGGGCATGGTGGTGATGGTGATGATGGTGGTGGTGATGGTCGTGTGATGATGATGATGGCATTGGGTGGTGATGATGGTGATGATGATGATGGAGTTGGATGATGAAGATGATGGTGGTGATGATGATGATGGTGTTCAGTGATGAATTGGTGATGCTGTTGCTGAAGATGGTGATGGTGTCAATGGTGTTGGGTGATGGTAATGGAGGTGATGGAGTTCACTGTGGTGTTGCTGATGAAGACCAAGGTGTGGATGAGAGTGATGATGATGGGGACAGTGATGGTGGTGATGATTGTTGGAAGCCTGGAAACTGAGAATTTTAGGCTTTCTGTGCTAACAGGCCCTGACCCTCAGGCAAGCACTACATTTGACCTGAGGCCATGGAAAAGGCTTCCAAAATTGAGTGATAGCACTGGGATTATGGGTGTGCAGTTTGAATAGAAGTGTGTGATGTCACAGGGTGGAAAACTTGGATTATAAGGTTAAAGTATATAGTAATATAGAGAGAGCAAGATGGAGGATTTAGGGCGTAGGCTAAGTTCTTTCATCTTCTTCATGGTTTTGGGTGGTATACTGTAATTGGGTAAGAAAATCCGCATTGTGGACTACGGGTGTTTGGTTATTGGGTGAAAAGTAAAAATAGTCTAGGTGTCATTTCATAATTGGAGAATTTGTGCTTAAAAGACCTTGGAAAGAGTTAGAGACAGAGCCACTTTTCACTTGTTAGCTAGAACTCACAACTTGTGAGACTGTACTAAAGATAAGAATTAATAAACATCTGAGTCCAAACATGAACTGCGTCCCTCAAGCAATTAATCCCGGCTCTAACAATTGAGGAAAAGGAGATATCAAACCCATGGATGATGATGATGATGATGATGCTATCAGTGTCACAGTGACCGTGTTGGTTGTGTTGAAGATGACTGGTGATGATGCTGGTAGTGATGAAGATGAAGCTGTGGGTGATGAGGATGAAGGTGTGGGTGGTGTGGTGGTAACGGTGTCCATGGTGGTGTGTAATGGTGATGGTGTTTCTTGGTGTTGATTGGGGTTGGTGGTGAAGATGATGGTGTGGGTGATGAAGATGGTGATGACAAAGATGATGCCGATGATGGTACTGCGGATGAAAGTGAAGGTGTGGGTGATGAAGACAGAGGTGTCACGGATGAAGATGATGGTGTGGGTGATGAAGATGATAAAGGTGATGATGGTGTTACTGGTGCCATGGCGACGGTGTCAGCGGTGTTGGATGATGAGGATATTGGTGATGGAGTTCAGCAGAGTGGGGGTGATGGCAGGAGTGAGGAAGATGAGGTACGTGGTGATAAAGATGATGATGATGATGATGATGGTGATGATAGTGTTAGTAGTGTAATGGTGATGATGTCAATGGTGTGGGTGATGAAGATGAAGGTGATGAAGAAGATGAGTGATGATGGTGCTGTTGGTGGCGGTGATGATGATGGAGGTTGGTGGTATTGGGTGATGATGATGGAGGTGTGGGTGATGACGATGATGATGGTGGGGTGGGGTTGATGGTGTGGGTGGTTGTGGTGATGAAGATGATGGTGACGATGAAGGCCACCCCCACTACTTGTTCAGGGCATTTCACATCTCCATGGGCACCAGCACTGACAGCACCGTCGGCACTGGGGCCCCAAAGATGTCACAGTGCAGAGCCTCAAAGAGCTCGTTGTGCTCTGGGACCTGCATGAAGAGGGGCTGGGGGGTCACCAGGGCATCACCGGGCTGGAACACTTAGGGGACACCTTGGGGACACCCAGGGAGGACTCCTGGGGGCTGGGGAGGCTCCACTGGGGTTGGGATTGAGGAGCAGCAGTTGCCCGTCCCAAACACTGTCACCACAGGAGGACTTTGCCATGAGACAAGCGCAGAATGGAGCACCCGAAGATAAGATCAAGGTGGGACAATTGTCCGGGGCTTATCCCAGACCCTGGGGGAGGTAAACAAAGCTGGGGGAGCAGAATGGATCCCTGGTGCTGGATAGGGAAATCCAACCCAGCCCCCGAGCTGGAATCAGCTCCGAGTGGGTCAAAGGCCACTGCAGAGGGGCAGATGGCGACCACCAACTCACGGCCACCAACCCCAGAAAGCTCCGGCTGAAGAGAAGAGACAGCCTGAGCTGGGACTGATCATCACCCAAGGCCAGGGAATTGTTGAAGCAGTGGCATGAGAGAGCTGGGTAGCCCATGAGCACTAATTCCTTGGTTTGCTCATAGGGATAAACAGGGAAAAGTTCAGAATGACCTCAGGACCCCCCACCACTGAGAAGCTCCAGGGGAAGAAGGAACACCAGGACACTGCTGGATCCATGGGTGGTGCTGCCCTTCTGACTGATCCCTGGGCAGGGAAGCGCTGTGGCTCCCAGCGGCAGCAGAGGAGCCAGGGCTCCAGGCTCCTGGCCGTGCTCCACTGCTGCCGCCAGCCCAAGCTGTGCTCCCTGGGCATGGGGCTCCCCGAGCCCTGGGCACAACCTGCTGCCCTCTGTGCCCCAAAGCCTGCGCGCTCCAGAGGCTGCTCTGGGTGCCCCTGGGCCCTGCCAGCTGTGGGGGGACATTCCAGGCTGTCCCAACCTGCCCTGCCCAGGGCACCAGGCAGGGGGGAAGGGACAGAGAGCCCTGGCAGCCCCCAGAGTCGCTCTGCTCATGGTGGGGGAGGAAGCGGAGCCTGGCAGGGCTGAGAGAGGGACAAGGAACACACAGGGACAGGGAACGTGGAACACACACAGGGACATGAGAACAAGGCCACACGGAGAGCCAGAGCTGCTTTGCTGAAGCCATTTATTGATTCTTGCAGGGACATTCCCAGGGCTCCCAGGGGATCAGGGCCTTCTCCAGGGATGATCATCTCTTCATGCTGCTGCAGGGGGACAGGACACGAGTGTCACCACCAATTCCAGACCTGAAAGGCAGAACCCAAATTGGGACCCTGCTGTCCACTGGGACATGAGAGGGCCCTTGTCCCCAGCCCTCTCTGCAGGGCCCTGCAGCAGGAGAAGGGATTTGGAGCCCTGCATACACCTGGCACTGCACTTGGCTCTTGAGCTCCATGTGGCTCCCAGAGCCCCTCAGCCTGGAATATCCCAAAAGCTCCCGCAGCCCTCCCTGCTCCCACAGGGACACTGGGTGTCCCCAGAGCCCCCCAGTGCAAGGAAAGCCTCGGGGACAGCTCTGTCCACCTCAGCCCAGCACATGCATCAGGGACAGTCCCCTGCATGTCCCTCTGCCATCGCCAAGGTCTGCACAGCCCAGAGGGCTCAGGGATGTGCCCTGGCCCCCGAGGATCTTTGGTGGGGCTGGAGAGCCCTGAGGATTTCTCACCAGGGCATCCAGAGGGGCAGCCGGGCATCACTCCTGCAGAAGCTTCACCTGCTCAGCCACAGGGGACTGGGGAGAAAGGCAGGGTTAGAGCCACACTGGAGGGTACTGGGGCACGTTGGGAGATACTGGGGCATGCTGGGGTATACTGGGATGTACTGGGGTGCACTGGAGGGTCATGACCAGGAGAGGGGAAGCTCTGGGCCCAGCAGAACTCCAGGTACCCATCTCAAAGCTCTTAACTCATGGGAAGCCAATCGGTTTTTTCAGAGACATGGGCAGATGTCCCTGGTCACTGGGGTGTCCCCAGTACCAGCAAGGCACAGGGGGACCCAATGGCTCCAGTTCCCACACTGGTGCCCCAATTCCAGGACTTACCTCAATGCATCCACCCCAGCCTCCTACTACACCTCCCTGTGGAAGCAGAGCAAGGATTAGTCTGGAATGGCCCTTGTGGGGCTCAGGGGATCACAGGTGTCCCCAAGCCCCGTGGCTGGCCCTGGTCTGAGGGGGAAAATCCCTTCTGCTCTCCCCAGTCCCACTCCAGACAGTTTCCCCTGATCCCTGTTCCTGCAGGGACCATGGTGGGGATGGAGACAAGGAGAGCGAGGGGAATTTGGGGCCTCCAGGGCAGAGGGGAAGGAGTGGGATGTGGGGACCCCAAAGACAGTGAATTGGGGGGAGCTGGGGGTCCCAAGGGATGGGGCTGGGGGTGTTGAAGGGATGGGAATTGGGGAATGTGGGTGGGGAGGCAGGAATTCCAGTGGGGGGGCCATGGGGGCTGAAGTGGGGAGTGGGTGGGGGCAGGGGAAATCCGGGGCAGAGGAGCAAAATTGCTGGGTTTGGGAGGGGCTTTGGGAGTGGCAGTCAAGGAGGGGGATTGGGGGACACCACTGCCATGGGCAATGAGAAAGGGAAAGGACTGGAGGGCAAGAGGAGAGGAAAGGGATTGGCCATGATGCTCTTTGGGGGTGACTGGGGTGCACTGGGCTGGGTGGGAATGCAATGGGGAGCCTGGGGGAAGGGGCAGCCTTGGGAAGCTCTGGGGTGCACTGGCATGCACTGGGGTGCACTGGGATGGCCTGGAGGGTGATGGCCACGAGAGGGGAGGGTCTGGGCACAGCAGAAGAACTCGGGGTACCCACCTTATCATTCCCAATGCCACCAGCTTCCTGTGGAGAGAGCATGAGGTGTCAGTGGTCACTGGGGTGTCCCCAGTCCTGGGAAAGGTTGGGGGTGACCAAAGTGCCCCCCAGTTCCCACACTGGTGCCCCCAGCTCCAGGACTTACCCCAGCACACACAGTTTCACCACTGCCATCCATGTGGGCCTGGGGAAGGAGAGCAAAAGGTTGGTGAGGATTGGCCCTGGTGGGGCTGGGGGCACACAGGTGTCCTCAGCCCCCCGGCCCAGGGCTGTCCCTGCCTTGGGAAGAGCCCCCAGCGCCGAGCCCAGCCCGTGGCCCTGCAGCCGCACCTGGCTCTGTGCTGGGAGGCACAGCAGCATGGAGAAGAGCAGGGCCACGCCGAGCACAGCCACCTTCATCTTCCTCTGGCACTGGGCAGCGCTGCCTGAGGCTGCAGCAGGGCACCGGCACCTTTATCCCTGCCGGGACTCCTCCCTGCACCCTCCCCGACAGCCCCCAGGCCAAAGCCCGGCTTGGCACAGCCCCCAGCCCTGGCCACAAGCCCAGCCCTGCCCAGAGTCCATCCCAGCTGCGGCACGGATCCAGTCCCCCTGCCCGCATCCCTGCAGCTTCCCGCACGGGGCAGCTGCCCCTGCAAGGGCCCAGGCACCCGGGGGGGCCAAGGGGGGCCAAGGGGATCCAAAGGCAGCTGGGGACCCTGTGGGGACAAGCCCTGCTCCAACACCATCCATCCTCCAGCAGCCCCCAGTGCCACATCCCCCATCTCCCGCTGGCCCTGCCCTGCCAGAGCGTTCCTTGCAGGACAGCCCGGAGCTGAGCCCGGCCCCAACCCTGGTGTGTCACAGCAGAATTGTCCCTGTTGCCACTGCAGCCTCTGGCCTGAACGGGGAGCTGCCCTGAGCCCTCTTCTCGGGGCCCCAGGAGCCCAGGATCAGGGAGAACGGGGAGCTGGGAGCACAGCGGGGTCCTGGGCCATGGCAACAGCTGGGAGACTGGGATCTGCAGGCTCTGCAGGCACTGGGGAGCGCTGGGCAATGCTGGCACTGGCACACAGCTCCCGCAGCGCCCCTGGCCCCAGGGATGGCCCTGCCCTGCCCTGCTGCCAGCGCTGGCCCTGAGCAGGGCTCACCTCCCCAGCCAAGGCTCCCGCGCTCCTGGCCCAGCTCAGAGCCCCTGGCAGGGGGAGCCCCGAGGGCACAGATCAATGACAGCCCCTGCCCAGGGCTCCCACCAGCTGCCAGCGCCTCCATTCTCCACTGACAGGCCCTGACATTTCCAGCAGATCTTCCCTCCTCACGGCACACTGACCACACAGAAGGCACCTCTTGTGGCACAGGTGGCAAAACCCTGCAGACACCTGACTTGACTGTTTGCCTTGGATTTTCCCCAGGAGCCAGCAGGAAGATTTTCCTCTGGCCTCTTGGTGCTTTGTGCCTCCTTTGTTGGAGGATTGAGGAGCGCTGACCCAGGAGGGGCCCAGGGACATTTCCAGCCCCTGCACACCTGAGGGGCCATTGCGGGTGAGCCCAGCTGGGGCTCCATGGGCTCTGCACAGACGTGCTCCTGTTTGCACATCAGCAGCTCAGTGGAACATGGAAATGTTCCCCCTTTGGTGCCTGATGCAGGGAGGGGTTAGAGAATTGACCAGGGGGATCTGAGGTGCAGCTGATCTGTCCTGGGCTCTGTCCCTTCCTCTCCCTGAGCAGGACTCTGAGCAACTTGGGACATTTCTGATTTTCCTCTTATCCTTTCTGTGGGATGTTTTCCACACTCGGGTTCCAAATCAATTCCCCATTTTCCTTCTTGCTTTTTGTCCTCCCCGGTGCTTTCAGCAGAGGTCACACTGAATGGCACCTGCCCCACCTGGGCCTCCATCGTGGCTCTGCTCTCTCTGATTCCAGCCCCTCTCTAGCAGAGCAATCCCTCAGCTGGGTACTCCAGTGCCAGATACCAGGGCCAAGGGTAAAGGAATTTGAGGATACAGAACCCAGCTGGGCATTCCCTGATGGAGATTTGGGCACTGCCAGTGGCACTGGGAATAGGGCAGCAGTCCTCAGCCTCTGGAAGATGCTCCTGCTCACTGGGAAGGACAGGAATCCCTTGGAGCAAGATCTTGGGAGCTCCTGCTTAGGGATGTACCCAGGATCTGAGGGAATCACCTCTGTGGAGGCAGTTCACAGCACCCTAGAGAACAAGCAGCCATCCCAATCCCTGGATGGAATCCAGAACACGCTGTCCATGCAGAGAGAGTTTGTGCAAAGTGCACTGATGTTGTTCACCAAGAGCAGGGGGATAATGAGCTGGACAGGCCACCCAGCTCCAGGAACTGGGAATGTCCCTGCCTCCCTCGGGAATGTGTCTCAGCTGTGCAGAGACTGGCCCCACACTTACCCCAGCTTTTAATGAAGGATGTTTTTCCTGCTCCTACTGACCACAGTCTCAGCCACGCAGAATTTCTGCTCTAGGGAGGGGCACTGGTGCCACAGCCCATGTGTCACCCCATGGTTCTGTCTGTGGGACAGGGGCTTGCACAGGGGGAAGTGGGATGGGGAACCTCCCTGGAGACTAGAAGCTCGAGTCCAGAACTTGGAAGGGGAAAAAAAAGACAAAAAGCATTTCTCCAGGACAATCCCAGAATCCTGGGATCACTGAGGTTGGAAATGCCAACCAGGACCATCAAGGCCACCCTGTGGGTGATCCCCACCTTGTCACCAGAGCAGAGCCCTGAGTGCCACATCCAGGCATTCCTTGGACACCTCTGGGATGGGGACTCCATCATCTGACTGAGCAGCCCCTTCCAAGGCCTGACAACCCTTTCCAGGAAAGGGAAAAAATTCATCCAGATGTCCAAGCTAAAACTCCCCTGGCACAGCCTGAGGCTGTTCCCTCTCATCCTGTCCCTGTTCCCTGGCAGCAGAGCCCAACCCCACCGTGCTGCCCCTCCTGTCAGGGAGTTGTGCAGAGTGAGAAGGTTCCCCCCTGAGCCTCCTTTTCTCCAGGCTGAGCCCCTCTGGCTCCATCAGACGCTCCTGGTGCTCCAGCACCTTGCACAGCTCTGTTCCCTTCCCTGGACATGCTCCAGCCCCTCAGGGTCTCTCTGGCCATGCGGAGCCAGAACTGGACACAGCCCTCCAGGGGCCTCAGCAGCCCCAGCACAGGGACTGTCACTGCCTGCTCCTGCTGCCACCCCATGGCTGGCACAGCACAGCAGCCCTTGGCCTCTGACACACCTGGGCACACCTGTGCTCATCTTCAGACACTGGCACCAGCACCCCCAGGACCTTTCCCAGTTCTCCAGCCAGTCTCCTCCAGCCTGCAGCATTCCATGGTGTCTTCGTGAGCCCAGGCTGGGACCCAGCTCTTGGCCTTATTGACCCCCACACCTTTGACCTCAGCCCATCGATCCAGCCTGCCCAGATCCTTCTGCAGAGCCTTGATGCCCAGCAGCAGATCCACAGGCCCACCCAGCTTGGTGTTTTCCATGAATTTGGTGCTGTCAGACTCAATCAGCCCTGAGGCCTGTTCAGTGAAGTGCTGATGTCCAAAAGGAGCCCATCAACCCCCACCTGGGGGCACCTGGAATGGCCCCTCAGGTGTGCAGGGGCTGGAAATTCCTCAGCTGAGCAGCTTCACCTCCCCTGGGCCCCTCCTGGGTCAGCGCTCCTCAATCCTCCAACAAAGGAGGCACAAAGCACCAAGAGGCCAAAGGAAAATCTTCCTGCTGGCTCCTGGGGAAAATCCAAGGCAAACAGTCAAGTCAGGTGTCTGCAGGGTTTTGCCACCTGTGCCACAAGAGGTGCCTTCTGTGTGGTCAGTGTGCCGTGAGGAGGGAAGATCTGCTGGAAATGTCAGGGCCTGTCAGTGGAGAATGGAGGCACTGGCAGCTGGTGGGAGCCCTGGGCAGGGGCTGTCATTGATCTGTGCCCTCGGGGCTCCCCCTGCCAGGGGCTCTGAGCTGGGACAGGATCATCCTGCAAACAAAACCAGGGACCCCTGGGATTCACTGGGGCTCAGCCAAACCTCCCACTGCCTTCAGAACTCAAAGCAAGTTTTCACCACCAGTCTGTGATCCCCAGCTTGGGTCTCATGAAAATCCTTCACCACAAACTGTTGTAGGCAGAACATGAAACCAGAGCACTCTTTGTCTGTCCCATGGGCTGCTGGAGGGGTTTGGAATTGGATGGAGATGGGGAAGAAGGACTGCAGAAGGACTGCTGCCCCAATGCCACTGTCAGTGCCCACATCTCCTGCAAGGACTCCCCAGCTGGGCTCTGTATCCTCAGATTCCTTACTCTTGGCCCTGGTACCTGGCACTGGAGGAAGCAGCTGACGATTTGCTCTCCCAGAGAGTGGCTGGATTCTTTTTGCATCTCTCCCAAGTCAGCCTCTGTTTCCATGCATCCTTCCTGGCTCCAGGGCAGCCAGTGCAGCCAAGGCCATGGCTTGGTGTTTGTGTGTCTGGAGATGCAAACCTGCCCTGTTCCCCTCCCTGGATGTGGAGCAGGGGCTGGAAGGGCCCAGCTGTGTCACACAGAGTTGGTGCTGGGGCTCCCTGGGTTCAAACCTCATGGCTCTCCCTCCCTCCTGAACTTGCTTGGGTTGAAGGCCCAGCCTGTTGGAGGGGACAACCTTCAGAGGGACCTGCCTGTGTTTCCCCTCCGTGTCAGCCATGGCTACACTGCTTTGGGGTGGGGCAAATCCCTGGGGATCTTCCTAAAGAGCTGGTGAGCCTCAGGAAAAGCAGGGAAACTCTTCCTGAGAAAGAGCACCAGGACGATTGTAGATTCACCAGGATGTTCCAGACACTGAAGAATTGTTGGAATAAAGGACAGCAGAACCACGATGGAGGCCCAGGTGGGGCAGGGGCCATTCTGTGTGTCCTCTGCTGAAAACACCAGGCAGGACAAAAGGCAAGAAGGGAAATGAGCAATTGTCTCCATGCCCAGAGCAGAGGGAGGGCCCAGCACAGAGCTGCAATGCCTGCCCAAGATCAAGGGCAGGATTTTGCAGCCCTTCCCAGAAAGCCCCCAGGGAGCCCAGCGACTGCAGCCCAACCCCACCTGTCCCAATTGCAGCAGGAACAGGAGCAGGGCACAGCCACAGGAACTGATGGGGACACCCGGCACGGCTCTGCTCTGGCCAGCAACTGCTGAGCAGCCACGTATCCCAGCCAGAGCACTCCAGCAGCACTGAGAGCCCCTGCTCCTGCCCTGTCTGCCCCCCTCTCCCGCACACCGCAGCGACTGAGGGAGTCTGGCAACGGGAGGGCTCTGGGAAATTTGGAAGGGAGATGGAAATGTGGGCACAACAGGCTCCTCTTTTCCCCCCTGTCACCCCCCACAACATCTCCCTGGAGTCACAGCCTGGGGAGAATGGCTGGGCATGAAATTGATTTGGAACCCGAGTGTGGAAAACATCCCACAGAAAGGATAAGAGGAAAATCAGAAATGTCCCAAGTTGCTCAGAGTCCTGCTCAGGGAGAGGAAGGGACACAGCCCAGGACAGATCAGCTGCACCTCAGATCCCCCTGGTCAATTCTCTAACCCCTCCCTGCATCAGGCACCAAAGGGGGAACATTTCCATGTTCCACTGAGCTGCTGATGTGCAAACAGGAGCACGTCTGTGCAGAGCCCATGAAGCCCCAGCTGGGCTCACCCGCAATGGCCCCTCAGGTGTGCAGGGGCTGGAAATGTCCCTGGGCCCCTCCTGGGTCAGCGCTCCTCAATCCTCCAACAAAGGAGGCACAAAGCACCAAGAGGCCAAAGGAAAATCTTGCTGCTGGCTCCTGGGGAAAATCCAAGGCAAACAGTCAAGTCAGGTGTCTGCAGGGTTTTGCCACCTGTGCCACAAGAGGTGCCTTCTGTGTGGTCAGTGTGCCGTGAGGAGGGAACATTTGCTGGAAATGTCAGGGACTGTCAGCTGAGAAGAGCCATGGGTCGGGGGGCTGAGGACACCTGTGTGCCCCCAGCCCCACAAGGGCCAATCCTCACCAACCTTTTGCTCTTCTTCCCCAGCAAACACGGATGGCAGTGGTGAAACTGTGTGTGCTGGGGTAAGTCCTGGAGCTGGGGGAACCAGTGTGGGAACTGGGGGGCACTTTGGTCACCCCCAACCTTTCCCAGGACTGGGGACACCCCAGTGAACACTGACATCTCATGATCTCTCCACAGCAAGTTGGTGGCATTGGAAATAGGAAGGTGAGTACCCTGAGTTCTCCTGCTGTGCCCATACTCTCCCCTCTCGTGGCCATCATCCTCCAGGGCATCCCAGTGCACCCCAGTGCATGCCAGTGCACCCCAAAGCTTCCCAAGGCTGCCCCTTCCCCAGGCTCCCCATTGCATTCCCACCCAGCCCAGTGCACCCCAGTCACCCCCAAAGAGCATCATGGCCACTCCATTCCCCCTCCTCTTGCCCTCCAGTCCTTTCCCTTTCTCTTTGCCCATGGCAGTGGTGTCCCCCAATCCCCCTCCTTGACTGCCACTCCCAAAGCCCCTCCCAAACCCAGCAATTTTGCTCCTCTGCCCCGGATTTCCCCTGCCCCCACCCACTCCCCACTTCAGCCCCATGGCTCCCCCACTGGAATTCCTGCCTCCCCACCCACATTCCCCAATTCCCATCCCTTCAACACCCCCAGCCCCATCCCTTGGGACCCCCAGCTCCCCCGAATTCACTGTCTTTGGGGTCCCCACATCCCACTCCTTCCCCTCTGCCCTGGAGGCCCCAAATTCCCCTCGCTCTCCTTGTCTCCATCCCCACCATGGTCCCTGCAGGAACAGGGATCAGGGGAAACTGTCTGGAGTGAGACTGGGGGCAGCAGAAGGGATTTTCCCCCTCAGACCGGGGCCAGCCACGGGGTCTGGGGACGCCTGTGATCCCCTGAGCCCCACAAGGGCCATTCCAGACTAATCCTTTGCTCTGCTTCCACAGGGAGGTATATTAGGAGGTGGATGTTTTAAGGTAAGTCCTGGAACTGGGGCACCAGTGTGGGAACTGGAGCCATTGGGTCCCCCTGTGCCTTGCTGGGACTGGGGACACCCCAGTGACCAGGGACATCTGCCCATGTCTCTACAGATACCGGAACACCTCCGGCGAGGGAAGAGGTCTGAGGTGAGTACCTGGAGTTCTGCTGGGCTCAGACCTTCCCCTCTCCTGGTCATGACCCTCCAGGGCACCCCAGTACACCCCAGCATACCCCAGTATTTCCCAATGTTCCCCAGTACCGTGCAGTGTGGCTCTAACCCTGCCTTTCTCCCCAGTCCCCTGTGGCTGAGCAGGTGAAGCTTCTGCGGGAGTGATGCCCGGCTGCCCCTCTGGATGCCCTGGTGAGAAATCCTCAGGGCTCTCCAGCCCCACCAAAGATCCTCGGGGGCCAGGGCACATCCCTGAGCCCTCCGGGCTGTGCAGACCTTGGCGATGGCAGAGGGACATGCAGGGGACTGTCCCTGATGCATGTGCTGGGCTGAGGTGGACAGAGCTGTCCCCAAGGCTTTCCTTGCGCTGGGGGGCTCTGGGGACACCCAGCGTCCCTGTGGGAGCAGGGAGGGCTGCGGGAGCTTTTGGGATATTCCAGGCTGAGGGGCTCTGGGAGCCACATGGAGCTCAAGAGCCAAGTGCAGTGCCAGGTGTATGCAGGGCTCCAAATCCCTTCTCCTGCTGCAGGGCCTTGCAGAGAGGGCTGGGGACAAGGGCCCTCTCATGTCCCAGTGGACAGCAGGGTCCCAATTTGGGTTCTTCCTTTCAGGTCTGGAATTGGTGGTGACACTCGTGTCCTGTCCCCCTGCAGCAGCATGAAGAGATGATCATCCCTGGAGAAGACCCTGATCCCCTGGGAGCCCTGGGAATGTCCCTGCAAGAATCAATAAATGGCTTCAGCAAAGCAGCTCTGGCTCTCCGTGTGGCCTTGTTCTCATGTCCCTGTGTGTGTTCCACGTTCCCTGTCCCTGTGTGTTCCTTGTCCCTCTCTCAGCCCTGCCAGGCTCCGCTTCCTCCCCCACCATGAGCAGAGCGACTCTGGGGGCTGCCAGGGCTCTGTGTCCCTTCCCCCCTGCCTGGTGCCCTGGGCAGGGCAGGTTGGGACAGCCTGGAATGTCCCCCCACAGCTGGCAGGGCCCAGGGGCACCCAGAGCAGCCTCTGGAGCGCGCAGGCTTTGGGGCACAGAGGGCAGCAGGTTGTGCCCAGGGCTCGGGGAGCCCCATGCCCAGGGAGCACAGCTTGGGCTGGCGGCAGCAGTGGAGCACGGCCAGGAGCCTGGAGCCCTGGCTCCTCTGCTGCCGCTGGGAGCCACAGCGCTTCCCTGCCCAGGGATCAGTCAGAAGGGCAGCACCACCCATGGATCCAGCAGTGTCCTGGTGTTCCTTCTTCCCCTGGAGCTTCTCAGTGGTGGGGGGTCCTGAGGTCATTCTGAACTTTTCCGTTTATCCCTATGAGCAAACCAAGGAATTAGTTCTCATGGGCTACCCAGCTCTCTCATGCCACTGCTTCAACAATTCCCTGGCCTTGGGTGCTGATCAGTCCCAGCTCAGGCTGTCTCTTCTCTTCAGCCGGAGCTTTCTGGGGTCGGTGGCCGTGAGTTGGTGGTCGCCATCTGCCCCTCTGCAGTGGCCTTTGACCCAGTCGGAGCTGATTCCAGCTCGGGAGCTGGGTTGGATTTCCCTATCCAGCACCAGGGATCCATTCTGCTCCCCCAGCTTTGTTTACCTCCCCCAGGGTCTGGGATAAGCCCCGGACAATTGTCCCACCTTGATCTTATCTTCGGGTGCTCCATTCTGTGCTTGTCTCACGGCAAAGTCCTCCTGTGGTGACAGTGTTTGTGACGGGCAACTGCGGCTCCTCAATCCCAACCCCAGTGGAGCCTCCCCAGCCCCCAGGAGTCCTCCCTGGGTGTCCCCAAGGTGTCCCCTAAGTGTTCCAGCCCGGTGATGCCCTGGTGACCCCCCAGCCCCTCTTCATGCAGGTCCCAGAGCACAACGAGCTCTTTGAGGCTCTGCACTGTGACATCTTTGGGGCTCCAGTGCCGACGGCGCTGTCAGTGCTGGTGCCCATGGAGATGTGAAGTGCCCTGAACAAGTAGTGGGGGTGGCCTTCATCGTCACCATCATCTTCATCACCACAACCACCCACACCATCAACCCCACCCCACCATCATCATCGTCATCACCCACACCTCCATCATCATCACCCAATACCATCAATCTCCATCCTCGTCACCACCACCAACAGCACCATCATCACTCTCATCTTTTTCATCATCGCCTTCGTCTTCATCACCCACACTGTTGACATCATCACCATTACACTATTCACACCATCCTTATCATCACCATCACCATCACCATCATCTTTATCACCACGTACCTCATCTTCCTCACTCCTGCCATCATCCACACTGTGCTGAACTCCATCACCAATATCCTCATCATCCAACACCGCTGACACCGTCACCATGGCACCAATAACACCACCATCACCCTTAGCATCTTCATCACCCACACCATCATCTTCATCCGTGACACCTCTGTCTTCATCACCCACACCTTCCTTTTCATCCTCAATACCATCATCGGCATCATCTTTGTCATCACCATCTTCATCACCCACACCATCATCTTCACCACCAACCCCAATCAACACCAACAAACACCATCACCATTACACACCACCATGGACACCGTTACCACCACACCACCCACACCTTCATCCTCATCACCCACAGCTTCATCTTCATCACTACCAGCATCATCACCAGTCATCTCCAACACAACCAATACCGTCACTGTGACACTGATAGCATCATCATCATCATCTATGGGTTTGATATCTCCTTTTCTTCAATTGTTACAGCCGGGATTAATTGCTTGAGGGACGCAGTTCATGTTTGGACTCAGATGTTTATTAATTCTTATCTGTAGTACAGTCTCACAAGTTGTGAGTTCTAGCTAACAAGTGAAAAGTGGCTCTGTCTCTAACTCTTTCCAAGGTCTTTTAAGCACAAATTCTCCAATTATGAAATGACACCTAGACTATTTTTACTTTTCACCCAATAACCAAACACCCGTAGTCCACAATGCAGATTTTCTTACCCAATTACAGTATACCACCCAAAACCATGAAGAAGAAGCTGAAAGAACGTAGCCTATGCCCTAAATCCTCCATCTTGCTCTCTATATATTACTATATTCTTAAACCTTAAAATCCAAGTTTTCCACCCTGTGACATCACACACTTCTATTCAAACTGCACACCCATAATCCCAGTGCTATCACTCGATTTTGGAAGCCTTTTCCATGGCCTCAGGTCAAATGTAGTGCTTGCCTGAGGGTCAGGGCCTGTTAGCACAGAAAGCCTAAAATTCTCAGTTTCCAGGCTTCCAACAGTCATCACCACCATCACTGTCCCCATCATAGTCACTCTCATCCACACCTTGGTCTTCATCAGCAACACCACAGTGAACTCCATCACCTCCATTACCATCACCCAACACCACTGACACCATCACCATCTTCAGCAACAGCATCCCCAATTCATCACTGAACACCATCATCATCATCACCACCATCACCACCCAATGCCATCATCATCAACACCCAACCATCATCATCACCACCATCACCACCCAATGCCATCATCATCATCACCCAACCATCACCATCATCACCATCACCACCATGCCCTCCATGATGTCCCCGTGTCCCTTTTATGCATCCCCCCATGTCCTCCTCCATGGCAACCCATCCCCTCCCCCACCTTCTATCCCCTGTCCATGTCCCGCCATGTGCCCCACCCCCATGGTGACCCCCAAATGTCCCTGATGGACCCCTCAGGCTCTTGAAGAACAATCCCTGGCCCAAATGTCTCCCACCAGGTCCCCCCGTGTCTTCGTGGTGTCCCTCATCCCCCTGTCCCCCCCACGGTGACCCCTTCATGGCTCAGTGTCCCTCCCAGCCTGTTGGAGAACCAGATGCTGCCCTGGGTAAACATCTGCCTGATGGGCTCCATCCATCCTCTGTTCCCACCATGTCCCCCCCATGTCCCTCCCCATGATGACCTCCCAATCTCTCCCCCCATGGTGATCCCCCAATGTCCCCATGTCCCCCACAGCCTGCCAGAGAACCAGCTGCTGGCCTGGATGCCACCCTGGGTGAACATCTGCCTGATGGGAAGGACCCAAACCCCTGGACTGTGGGGTGCTAGGTGAGGATCCCCAAGATGGGGTTGGCAGGAACCCCAGTTTGGCAGGAGATGGGTGCAGGGACCCTTGAACTGGTGGGTTCAGGGTCGTGGGTGTGACAACCCCAATTTTGGGGGTGTTGCATGGGGGGAACATGACGTTTGGAGGAAATGGGGGGGGTATTGGTGCAAGGGGGCTCCATTGTGAGGGGAGGGATGGTTTGGGGTACCCTGAATTTCAAGGGTGGTGGAGAAACACCAATATTTGAGGGGAGTACAAATTTTGGGACAGACTCCTGGATTGGGGCATTCTAGGTGTGGAGTGATGTGGGAGGACCCGTGGACTGGAGAGACAGTGAGGTCCCAGTTTGGGGGATAACTCCTGAATTGTTGGGGATCATAGGAGGGGGAACCCCAACATTGGGGTCAGTGGACACCCTTGAATTGGGGGAATCTGGGGAGAGGACCCCAATTTGTGGGGATCAGTGCTGGGTGTGATGTGAAACCCTAATTTTACGTCAATGACTGGGGGAACCTCCCCATTTTCCCCACCCCATCTTGGGTCTGAGGGATTGGGCATCGCTCTGGGGTTCCCCCGACCCCCCTCTCTTCCCCAGATGATTTTGGGGCTGCGCCAGGCCGGGGGCTTCACCCGCTGGTTGGGGTTGCAGTGCTCGAGTGCAGATGAGGCTCTGGCAGCTGCAGGGGCAGGGGCTGACATCGTCCTGCTGGACAACCTGGCCCCACAGGTGAGCCCCAAAATCCGAGGGGGGCCAACAATGGTGGGGCCCCAACTGTGGGGTGGACCCCAAAAACGAAGGCTGAATTGTGAAAACGGGAGATAGACCTGGAGAATGGAGGGAAAAGCTCCAGAAAGTGGGGGGTCACCACATAGATCCAGGATCTGCCCAGCCCCCCAGGTGTGACCCCAAAATCAAGAGTGTGGCAAAAATGGGGCTCTCAGGTATGAGACTGCACCACTAAACTGGAGGGAATCTGCTGTAAATGTGGAGCAGCCTCAAAGGTAAGGCACAGAACCCAATCTTTGGGGGGTCAAAGTGTTGGAAAACCCCAATTTTGGGGGTATTTTTGGTGGGGGGACAGCAATTTTGGGCAACGGTGTGTGGGAAATGCCTGGATTGGAGCGATTGGGTGGGGGAACTGAAGCTTTGAGGAGTTTGGGTTGAAAGGATTCTGATTTGGGGCATTTATGGAGGATTTGCACCCTGGATTAGAGGGTGCAAGGTGGAAAGAACCCGATTTTGATGGTCAGTGGGTTGGAGAACTGAAATTTGGAGCTGTTCCTGGTGCTCAGGCCTTTTTGTAGGTCCTTTGGTGGTGAGGAGTCCCCATTGGGCAGATTTTGGGAGGTTTCTGGTTTAGGGGACTCCCAATTTTGCAGAGACAACGGTTACCAGGTGGTGCCAATGCCTAAGAGGACAAAACACCCCAAAGACCCCAAAGCTCCACCTGGGCTCCTTCCAACCCCCTCCCCACCTAAGGGAGAGCCCAAAACCCACCCTGGGGTCCCTCTGCGCCCCTTTTCTCTCTGTACCCCCAAATAAACCCCTCCTCTACACATTCCCCCAGTTTGATTGGGGTGTCACCCCCAAAATCCACCAGCCAGTGCAAAACCAGCCACTTCAGAACCAACTAAACGGGGGGTCATGGTCACTGACCCACTGAGCCCCGACTCCAAACCAGCGTCAGTCCTGCTGCTCAGCACTGGGATCGGCCTTTTGCAGACACCCCCAGCTCCTCCCTGAGAAACTGCAATGAAAAATAGGAAATGCCTCGGGTTGGGGTGGAAAGTGGTAGCCAGGGAATGAACCCTCAGGTGCAACAAGAGTTCAAGGGTGCCAACCCTGGTCTGAGGCTCCCAAAGTCCAGTCTGAGAGGCCCAAACCTCAGCTAGGGGGGCCAAGATGTGAGCTGGAGCATCTCAAACCCTGGGAAGGCATCAGAGTGTCCAGGACAGGCCAGGGCATATTTTGGGTTTGCCAGCCCATCCCGGGGACAGGCAGAGCTGAAACTGCAGGGCCACGGGCTGAAAGCAAAGAGGAGCCAATGTCCCCAATGGCAAGGGCCAGGGAGGAGGCGTGGCAGGAGCTGGGGCTGCAGGAGAAGGAGCCACGCGGCTCCTGGGGCAGCAGGAGGAGGAGATGCCAAGGGTGCCCAAGGGCACTGGAGCAGCTGCACTGCAATTCCCAGCTGCAGCAGGCAGGCAGCACAGCTGGGGCTCCTCATCCCTTCCAAATCCCAATCCTGGCCCAAGAGGGGGACAAGGGGAGCCCAAAGGGCAGCGCTGGCCCTGACCCCCCTTCCCAGTGGCTCTTGCACAGCGCTGATCCCATGGCATGGCCATTGGCAGATCCCACGGAGCAGGATCCAGGAAAGAGCAGCTCCAGCTGCTTCCCTCAGCCCCTGCACCTGATGCTCTGGTGCCAGGGCCCAGCTTCCCCATGGAATGGCCAAGCTGTTTCCCCCCTGGCAGGCTCCTGCTGCTCTCCTGCACCATCAGCCCTTTGCCAAGAGCCCTCCCAGCTTTCTGGCACAGCCACACAAGCTCCTGCTCCCCATTTCTCACTGGGGGCTCCTTCCCCAAGCCCCCTCTGCTTTCCTGCTGTCCCCAGCACAAGCCAGGGCACTCCAGAGCCCCTGAGGGTGGAGGTGGATAACAAAGCACCCCAAGATGCAGGTGAAACACACAGGAAGAACAAATCCCCAAAATTAGGGGGGGCTGACTGCAAGGGAAAGCTTCCCAGGGGTGCAGGGTGGATCCAAGAACTGCCAGGATCAGAGGGATTTGAGCCATGGCACAGCTTGTCCCTGGAGCAAGAGCAATGCCCAGTTCTGCCCTGGGGACTCATCTGGCAGCTCCCCAGCGGTGGGTAACACCCTGTGCTGTGCATTCCCAGCTCCCCAGCAGTGGGTGACACCCTGTGCTGTGCATTCCCAGCTCCCCAGCAGTGGGTGACACCCTGTGCTGTGCATTCCCAGCTCCCCAGGAAGCTGCAGACAAGGTTTATGGGGAAGCCACTTCTGTTGGGTCATGGGGTGCAGGAGGGATGCCCCGGCTTTCCAAATGCCTGAGAGGAGCCTGGCAGCAGCTGGATCCAAGGGCAGCCCCAGGCAGGATCAGGCGCTGTGTCTGGATCCCAGCTCTGGGCTGCTGGAATGTCCTGGGTTGAGGCGCAGACCTGCGAGAAGCACAAAACATTGCAGGCTCAGGGCCAGGCTGAGCAGAGGTGCAGTTCCCTCCTGCACACTCACTGCCACCTGCAGCTGCAGCAGCCCCGCTGCACACGGGGAACCTGCCCAGCTCTGCAGCACACGGGGCTCAGGGACAGCCCCGAGCCAACATTCCCACATGCACCTGGCCACCAACTCCCAAAGCAGGCAACTGGGGCCACCTGAGAGCCCCTCGTGGCCACAAACCCCACGCCTCGGCCACAGCTGCACCTGCCCCGCCCGGCAATGGGGCACAGCCCAACCGGGGCCCCCTCTCCTCCAGCCGCCTCAAACTCGGCCATGGGGACTCGATGCCAGCCTGGGAAAAGCTCCACTGCCGCAGGGATCGGCGGCTTGCCGGGCCTCAGAGTAATTCTAGAGCTAAAGCGGTGAGAGACATCAGCTGGGCTCAGATAATACATGCCAGCGCTCATCCCGGGCCCGGCAAGCGCCTCCTCCTCCTCCTCGTGCCCGTCCCCGTCCGGCGCGGCGCTCCCAGCCCCGAGCCGCTGTTCCCAGCGCGGTTCGCTCCCTCCGGCTGCAGCTGGGCCCCGGGGCGCAGCCCTTGGCACGGCGCTGGAGCCAGCGGGACAAAACCCCCCCGGGGCCGCCCCGGCACGGCCCTTCCCGCGGCCCCGGCTCGGCGGCACCGCCATCGGCCTGAGCGGCCTCCCTGGGCCGCCCGGCCCGGCCCGGCCGCTCCGCCCTGGGCCGCGCCGTTCCGGCCTGGCCGCGCTCGGGGCAGCGCCTGCGGCACCGCGCCCTTGGAGCGGCCCCTGCCACAGCCCCGGCACCGCCACCCTCGGGGGTTCTGCCCGGGGGCTCCGTGCCCGGGGGTTCCGTGCCCGGGGGGCTCCGTGCCCGCGGCTCCCGCCGCTCCCCGCCCGGGGCCCCTGCCGGCAACGAAACGCCCCGCGACCCTCCCGGGATCCCGTCCTTTGCCCGGGATCCCCTCCTGTCCCCGGGATCCCCTCCCGTCCCCGGGATCCCCTCCCGTCCCCGGGATTCCCTCCTCTCCCCGGGATCCTCTCCCGTCCCCGGGATCCCCACCTGTCCCCGGGCCCGTCCCGCACCACGAGGCCGCTCCCGCCGCCGGTTCCGCTCCCAGGGCCATCCTCCCGCAGGAGGAGCTGCCGCCGGGATCCGCCCGCCTCCGCCTCCGCCTCCCTCCTCCCCAGCCCGTCCCGTCGCTCCTCCCTCGCCCTCCATCCCTGCAGGGTGGCCCCTTCCACAGCCCCGCCATCGGCACCTGCGGGGGCCGTGCCCGCTGGGGCCGTACCCGAGCGCTCCGGGAAATGTTTCCTTCTCAGCTTTTTCTCAGCCCTGCAGCTCTCCAGGCACGGGGGATCCCCTTGGGGCAGCACCAAGGCTTTTCCACCTGCCTCCCTCACCTCGCCCTGGTCTCCCTGCTGTCCCCAAACCATCGGGAAAAGCTTTCCAACCCTCTCTTTGCGATATTAAAGGCAGGCCTTGCTTTGTTTTGGCGCTGGGATCACACAGCCCCAACTATTTCACACACCAGCTCCTCTCTGTGTCACTAATACAAATCCATCCCTTTTCCAAAACTCACACGGATTTGCTGAACGTTCCCACAACTTCATGTACATATTTAATGACTTCTGAGAACTCATTTACATCAGAGGAAGGGATCTCCCAAGGGTCTCTGGGGGTTGTTTGGGGAACATCCCATTCGTCAAATGATCCTGTTATGGTCATGAGCCTCCTAAACCCACTTTGTCCCCTTTGAAGGCGTCCCAGCTCCGGGATGTGGCCAAGACACACCTTTGCCCCAGCACTGCTCAGAGCCCAGGCTGTATTTTCATGGCTCAGACACCACTTGCACAAGGAGATGGCTGAATGCAGGAGTGAGCACTGGCTGGGAAAGTTCGGGGAATTCACAGCTCTAAACACTGTTTGTCAGATGTTCCAGATGTTCCCAGCGTTTGTTGGAGATTGCCCCAGCTCTGTGCTGGTTTTCTCCCTGGAGCCCCAGCGTTGGTGGCCAACATGCCTGGATGTGGGTCAGCTCCGTGCCTGGCGGTGCCTCCAGCACTGAGCGCCCTCAGGGGCAGCCTGAGGAGCTGGGAATGCCAGGCCAGGTGGGAGAAGCTGATGCTGCCCGGTGTGTGCACAGGAATGAGGCCGTGTCTCCTTGCAGGGCATTTGCAGGGCAAGGCCCAGCTCAGCCCACACTGCCGTGCCCAAACCCAGCCCATTTCCTGCACGCTTTTCCACAGGATCAGTTCATTCCCGTTCCCATTGCCCCATCCCTCTCCTTTCCTCCCAGCACATACGTAGCCTCCCTCACACACCGTCATTACCACAGACCCGTAACAAGGAATTCTGGCTCAAGGCATGAGAAATAAGGATTCACTTTAGTCTTTCTTGAGATCTGGCTGTTGGAAGGCTCCAAACCTACAGTGTTTCCTGTGGATCTTGGGAACTGGGGCCCTGGAGCCTAAGTGCCACAGCCAGCTGGGCCCTTCCACAGGAGGAAAAGTCAGGGGTTTTTTTAAGTTCCCTGAGGCTGATCCAGTTGCCATCACCCAAGCCCCAGGAATAAACAAAGCGAGTGGATCAGTGTCATTAAAAACATGGAAACAGCCCAAATCTGACCATCAGGTTTGCTCATCCAGGTTTGCTGGGGAAGGGTTTTGTCTCTTTTGCTGCTGAAAGCCAAAGGGAGATTTGGAAAGAGTGCTAATATACCTGTGGGGTTTAGGGATGTTTGGGATGATCAGTCAGTGGGATGAGCTCAGGGCATGGATGGGGTCCCAGAGCCTGTGCTGGGTCAGGCACAAGAACAGGAGTTGGATGGAAAAGGGGTTTTCCCATGTTCTTCTGATGGAGAAATGCAGCACAATCCCTTTCCCTGGAATAGCAGGCCTGGAGCTGGTGCATCCCTCAGGCCTTGTACCTGCCCAGGTGCTCACGGGCAATGATCACTCGCTGGATCTGTGCTGTGCCCTGGTAGATCTGCAGGGAAAACCAGAGACAGGTGAGCCAGCAGCTGGGAAAGGTGTTTGACCAGGGTCTGCACACCTGTGACCCCTCCCTGCACCAAGCCAGGGGGCAGGAAGAGGCAAAACTTGGAAAAATTAGTGTGACAATGACCCATAAGAGGCAACAAGCACATCCAGGTGTGTGTTCAGTGCAGGAGGGATCCAGGGATCCCCCAGGCAGAGCCCAGGGTGACTCCAGGACAGCAGAATTTGGGGATTTTAGTATTTCAGCTCCCAATCCTGCCTGAAGTTGCTTTGGCAAATCACTCCCATACCTGCAAATCCACTTTCTCTGAAGTCACAAAATCAGGATAATATTCCCTGTGGTCAATATGGTGTGTTAATTCGTGTTCTTATCACAGAATCACAGAATAATGAGGTTGGAAGAGACCTCTAAGATCATCAAGTCCAACCTATGCCTTAACACCTCAACTAGACTATAGCACTAAGTGCCATGTCCAGTCTTTTTTTAAACACATCCAGAGATGGTGACTCCACCACCTCCCTGGGAAGACAATTCCAGTGCTTTATTATTCTTTCAGTGAAGAATTTTTTCCTAATATCTAACCTGTACCTTCCCTGATGTAGCTTGAGACTGTGTCCCCTTGTTCTGTCAGTTGCTGCTCGGTGGAATGGATATTATGGATTATAGTATGTTAAATCATAAACACAAACTGTAAATATGTCACATGAAATGTAACCTTAGTTCCAGCCAGCCACGGAATTGACAAATTCCAAGGCAGGCAACACCCAGAAACCACCTTTTAGGAGGAGACAATGAAATGTTGGGAACCTGGGGCACCGTCATTGGCATCAGAAAGGAGGAACATTAAAATAAGCAATCAGTTCTTCCTCTAGAGGCAGCAGAGTCATCAGAGCTCCACCATCTCGCTGATCACTGGAGGAGAACATCTGTCCATTCAAAATTTCGGCTCCCATTCACCCACGGGAGGACCCAAATTGACACTTCTCCCTCCCATAGGAGACCCCATTCAGCAGACCAGTGACTCCGATAAATTCGAATAACTATTCCAGGGAAACAAAGAACTGTGGGGAAATCTTATGCCAGGGGCAAAATAAAGTGTATAAAACCTGGACCCCAGGCGAGGCCAATTGGTGAACACTGGGGGACTGCAGTACAACAGAGGCTGCTTTCCGTTCACCCTTTGACGATCCCGGGTTATCGTCACCGTAACTCCGCTTGTTGGTTTTACTGAAATTCTGTAATTTGATTTTTTTAATAAATCAAATTATATTCCAATTGGCACAGTTAATTGGCATTTATATGATACGATAGGATATGATGATATGATATATGTTATACTACATTACATTGTGTTATGTTATATATTATATTACATTATGTTATATATCATATCATATATCATTATCATATCTTATATCAACAAGGCAATAAAAAGAGGTATAATTTGCACCATGATAATAATAACATGTTAATACATAAATGCAGAACCCAATGTTATTTTTATAAAATAATGTCATTTTTAACATGTGGAAGTGGGGAGCACTAGGTGCTGCGGGTCTGCCCGGCAGCTGCGGAGCCTGAGCCAGAGGAATTTCCTGTTTCTTTTCCTCTCTGACACTTCTTTTCTTAATTCTCTACCTCACATTCCTTGTACAGTGTTAAAAATGAAGCACACTCCGCTGAAAAATTTTTAAGAGATTTAATGAAGGATAATAAGGGATAAAACAGAAGGCAAAATATACAGGGGCCTGGCAAAGCCAGTACACACCCACTGCTTCAGTCTGCAGTCTTTTATACCGTTGCAGATGTATTATTTCCTCAAGTGATTTAGCAGATTTAGTTTAAGCTTGTTGACCACAATCTTAATTCAGATTTTCTGCAACCTTGCACACTTCAAGAGTTGAACACGTCGCAGGTCTAGGGTGGTCCTCTGATGCCACTTTAAGGAGTTTTGCTATTTCTCCTTTTATGCTCTTCTGCTCTCCGTTTATGCTATCTTGGACATATACATTGCAATAATAATCATATCTTAAAATTCATCTTTTCCAAGCCCAATTACATCTTGTGAAAGCCTCTCTTCCCCTTTTACACTGCTCAAAGCGTTTACAAATTTTATCCTACGTTAAAGCGGTTAAAAACTTACCATAACTATTTACAAGCAATTACAATTTTATAATTAAAGTAAATAAATTACAGTGAAATCCAGCTACTACAAGATTGTTTAGAACCTTCAATAAAATAAATCTTAAATAAATCCATAGGTGCTGGTGCTGTGGTCTCATTTGCACCTCACTGGGGTAGAGGCGTCTCTCCCTCCTGGCACTGCAGCCCACGGCCAGGGGCCCTTCCCACTGCAATGGTTCTGGGATTCTGTCAGGGACTCACTTTCCTTTTCTTCTTCCCTCTGCTTGGAGCTGGCAATGGGCTGGAAAATGTCCAGCAAACCAACCTTTGCTGTCTGCTTTGTCAGCCTACACAGCTTCAGGACCTTGTCACCTGCCCCTTGGGCACAGCTCCCCTGGGCAGCAGGGCAGAACCGGCACCCTGGGAGCCTTGGGAATTCCCCTCTGGGATCCACGGCACACGCTGGGATGATCTGGAATTTCAGTTTCATGACACAGCACCCCACGGCCCTCCCAAGAGCCCTGAGTTCACTCAAACCCATCATCCCCCACATTCCCTGGAAGTTCACCCCATGTCCCCACCCATGTCCGTGTGCCCTGATGTCCCCACCCATGCCCGTATCCCCACCATGCCCCCAGTCTTGGCCTTCCATGTCCCCACCCGTGTCCATGTCACCCCCATGTCTCCATCCATGTCCATGTCACCATCCATGGCCATGTCCCCTTGAGCTCCTTTTGCATCCAGGTGCCCACAGGGGGCCAGGAAGATGTGCAGACCACCAGCCAGCTGTCTTCCCACCATGGATCACCAGGACCGTGGATCCCCAAGGCTCTGCACAACACGGCTCACTGGGGATCATCCAATGGGCTCCTCCAACGGGGGATGGAGTTGGAGCAGCGCACAAAGCTCTTCCCGCACGCGGGGCACTTGCAGGGCTTCCCTTCCTGCTGCCTCCACTGCTCATGGGTCACGCCACACCTCTGGGACAAGATCTTCCCACACTCAGGACATTGTTAGGACCTCTCTCCACTGTGCATCTGCCGGTGGACAAACAGCTTGCAGTGCTGGATGAAGCTCTTCCCACATTCTGAGCACGTGTAGGGGCATTCCCCAGTGTGCACTGTCTGCTGCATGATCAGGCCAGAGCTGTCACAGAAGCTGTTCCCGCTCTCCCCACACACACAGGGTCAGATTCCAGTGCACAGCATCTGGTGGTGTTTGAGGTGGGAGCTCTTCATAAAGCCTTTCCCACATTCTCCACATTTCTAGTGCCGTTCAACAGTGTGGATCCTCCTGTGCTTGGATAAAGTGGAGTTCTCAGTGAAGCTCTTCCCACATTCCCCACACTCATATGGCCGTTCCCCAGTGTGGACTCTCAGGTGGACAATCAGGTTGGAGCTCGTAGTGAAGCACTTCCCACACTCCCCACACTCATAGGGCCGTTCCCCAGTGTGGATCCTCTGGTGGACAATCAGGTTGGAGCTCGTAGTGAAGCACTTCCCACACTCCCCACACTCATAGGGCCGTTCCCCAGTGTGGATCCTCTGGTGGACAATCAATTTAGAGCTCCGAGTGAAGCTCTTCCCACACTCCCCACACTCATAGGGCCGTTCCCCAGTGTGGACTCTCAGGTGGATCATCAGGTTAGAGGTATCTCTGAAGCGCTTCCCACATTTCCCACACTCGTAGCGCTGCTCCCCAGTGTGGATCTTCTGGTGCCGGACCAGGCTGGACTTTGCACAGAAACTCTTCCCACATTCCAAGCACTGGTGCAGCTTCTTGCCATTGTGAAGCTGTTCATGCACCACCAGCTCAGAGCTCTGGCCACATCTCTGGCTGCCTTCCTGGCACAGGGTGGGTCCTTCCTCCTTGGAGCACCCTGGCATGGGTTTGGAGCCCCTCCTCGGGCGGGATCTCCGCGGCTTTTCCTCCCCGTTGCATTCCTGTGCCATGGAGCCGCTCAAAACAGCCTCTTCCACGAGGTTCTGCTGAGGGGATTTGTCCTCCCTAGGCTCCTTGTCTGGGGGAGGAAGGACAAGGACAGGATGGGATTTGCCTCCGTGCCAGAGGGAAGGGCAAGGAGATCCCCCCAGTGCATCCCCGGCAGGACGGCGTCGGCAGCGGGGTTGTCCTGCAGCCGGGGCCAGGCTGGGCTGGGAGATGGAGCAGGAGAGAGGGGCAAAGGGGCACTGACTTCCTCCTCACCTGCCTGGGGGTCCTGGGGCATCCTCCTCTTCCTCACAGCCTTCTCTTCCTCCATCCAGCCAAAGTCTTGCACTGGGAATTCCTGGTGTGGGAAAGACATTCTGTGAGTGCATTGGCTTTGAAGGTCCTGCTGTCCAAATCATCTCCAGAAGTCACCGCCTGTCTGGTGTCCATAAAATCCTCCAAATCAAGGAGTCCAAAAACACCCTCCCAGGGCTTCCCTGTTTCCAGTGTCCTTCCTTTGGGGTTATGGGGGTCCCTCTTCTCAGAGCTGCTGGGGGGCCCGTGGGTCCTGGGCATCCCCCCTCTCCCGCTTCCTGCTTCGGCTCACTCAGGGGGTTTTGGGGCTGCCAGGGCTCATCCTGCCCTGATTCTGACTCGGCTCCCAGCTGTCCCAGGGTCCTCTTCCTCAGCATTCCCCCACTCCAGCCACTCAGCGCTTCTTCCCCCACTCCCCGACAACACTGTCACGCTCGGGGGGCCCGGACCCCCCTCATCTCCAGCCTCCACCACCCCTCCACAAACACTCCACTCTGCAATCTGCGAGTTCCAAACCCCACATTCCTTCCCCTCCCACACCCCACATCCCCCCAAAAATAAAAAGCCAAAACCCCCCAACCGTACCGGGGATCCCGGGATAGATTTGGGGCGAGATTCCCCTCCCCGTCACCTGCGGGCTGCCGGGCAATGCGATGCGGTCGCGCCCAGCGGAGCTGCGGCCTCAACGGGCTCGCCGTGGAACACCGACCCTCTCCTGCTGCCGGTCCTCGCGGTGCTCCTCGTGTTGCTGCTCCTCCCCTTCGTCTCTCCTCCTCTTCCTCCCGCCCCTCCTCCGCCCCCAGCCCGGGCCCCCCTTTCCCGCCCGCTCTGCCCCGCGGCCGCCGCAGCGCCGCTGTTGGGTAGGGGGGAGCCCCCGGGAGCCCCCGGGGATGGGCGGGGGGCTCGGGGCTCCCCCCAGGGCAGACCCGGCCGTGCCGTCCCCCTGCCCCCCGAGCCCAAACTCCGCTCCCGGGGGTGCCTGGCTACCAGGGGTGGCACAGGGGGGTGGGAGTGGGGAGCGCTGGGCGCTGCGGGGGCAGCTGCAAGCCAGAGGTGTTTCCCATTGCTTTTTCTCTCTGACACCGCTTTCCTATTTCTCTACCACACACTTCTTGTTCAATGGAAGAAACGAAGCACACTCCTCTTAAACTGTTAAGCGTTTTAATAAATGATAATAAGGATGCACAGTGTCCCCAAGCCCCCTACCCATCCCTGGCGGGGTCTCCCCACCCAAACGCCGGTGCTGCAGCGGCCGCGGTCCGGGGAAATGGGGGGGAAGGGGGGTCGTGCTGGTGGTGGAGGAGGAGGAGGAGGAAGAGGAGGGAGAAAGGAGGAGGAGGAGCCGGAACAGGAAAAGAGCGACGGAGTTCGACCAGCGGCCCGCAGAGCCCACCGCACCTCCGGCCCCCGCAGCATTGCCGGTGACCAGGGAGAGGGAGCTCACCCCAAATCTGTCCGGGGGTCCCCGAGAGGTTGGGGGTTTTTTTTTGGAATGGAGTTGGGAGCTAAGAGATTCCAGAATCGCGCCGCAAATATCTTTGCATGTGCCTGGGAGGTTTTTCGGGGAGGAGATGGGGATATTTTCAGATCTTGCAGGAGTGCAAAGCTGAGCCGTAGTTGCCCCTGGGGGGATTTTGGGGTCCCACGCAGCGATCGCGCGGTGCCGGCGGGGCGGGACGTTGGTTTTGGGGATCCCGGGAGAGGCGGGGATGAAGGGCGGGAGGCCCAGAGGGGGGAGCGGGGCGATGGCAGAGCTGGGGCACCTCCGGCAGCCTGGAGGGGTGGTGGAGGCTGGAGATGAGGGGGGTCCGGGCCCACCGAGCGTGAAAGTGTTGTCGGGGAGTGGGGGAAGAAGCGCTGAGTGGCTGGAGTGGGGGAATGCTGAGGAAGGGGACCCTGGGACAGCTGGGAGCCGAGTCAGAATCAGGGCAGGATGAGCCCTGGCAGCCCCAAAACCCCCTGAGCGAGCCATAGCAGGAGGCGAGAGAGGGGGGATCCCCAGGACCCACAGGCCCCACAGCAGCTCTGAGAAGAGGGACCCCCATAACCCCAAAGGAAGGACACTGGAAAGAGGGAAGCCCTGGGAGAGTGTTTTTGGACTCCTTGATTTTTAGAGGATTTTATGGACACCAGACATGTGGTGACTTCTGGAGATGGACAGCAGGACCTTCAAAGCCAATGCACTCACAGAATGTCTTTCCCACACCAGGAATTCCCAGTGCCAGACTTTGGCTGGGTAGAGGAGGAGAAGGCTGTGAGGAAGAGGAGGATTCCTGCGGATCCCCAGGCAGGTGAGGAGGAAGTCAGTGCCCCTTTGCCCCTCTCTCCTGCTCCATCTCCCAGCCCAGCCTGGCCCCGGCTGCAGGACAACCCCGCTGCCGACGCCGTCCTGCCGGGGATACACTGGGGGGATCTCCTTGGCCTTCCCTCTGGCACGGAGGCAAATCCCATCCTGTCCTTGTCCTTCCTCCCCCAGACAAGGAGGCCAGGGAGGACAAATCCCCTCAGCAGAACCTCGTGGAAGAGGCTGTTTTGAGCGGCTCCATGGCACAGGAATGCAACGGGGAGGAAAAGCCGCGGAGATCCCGCCCGAGGAGGGGCTCCAAACCCATGCCAGGGTGCTCCGAGGAGGAAGGACCCACCCTGTGCCAGGAAGGCAGCCAGAGATGTGGCCCGAGCTCTGAGCTGGTGGTGCATGAACAGCTTCACAATGGCAAGAAGCTGCACCAGTGCTCGGAATGTGGGAAGAGTTTCTGTGCAAAGTCCAGCCTGCTCCAGCACCAGAAGATCCACACTGGGGAACGGCGCTACGAGTGTGGGAAATGTGGGAAGCGCTTCAGGGACACCTCTCACCTGATGATCCACCTGAGAGTCCACACTGGGGAACGGCCCTATGAGTGTGGGGAGTGTGGGAAGAGCTTCACTCAGAGCTCCAGCCTGATTGTCCACCAGAGGATACACACTGGGGAACGGCCCTATGAGTGTGGGGAGTGTGGGAAGAGCTTCACTGCCAGCTCCAGCCTGATTGTCCACCAGAGGATACACACTGGGGAACGGCCCTATAAATGTGGAGAATTTGGGAAGAGCTTCACTGCCAGCACCCACCTGAAGGTCCACAAGAGGATCCACACTGGTCAACAGCCCTATAAGCGTGGAGAATGTGGGAAAGGCTTCACGAAGAGCTCCGACTTGGAAGGCCATGAGATGCTCTGCACTGGGATATGACCCTGTGTGTGTGGGGAGAGCGGGAACAGCTTCTGTGACAGCTCTGGCTTGATCATGCAGCAGACAGTGCACACTGGGGAATGCCCCTACACGTGCTCAGAATGTGGGAAGAGCTTCATCCAGCACTCCAAGCTGCTTGTCCACTGGCAGATGCACAGCGGAGAGAGGCCCTAACAGTGTCCTGAGTGTGGGAAGAGCTTGTCCCAGAGGTGTGGCATGACCCAAGCGCAATGGAGGCAGCAGGAGGGGAAGCCCTGCAAGTGCCCCGCGTGCGGGAAGAGCTTTGTGCGCTGCTCCAACTCCATCCCCCGTTGGAGGAGCCCACTGGATGATCCCCAGTGAGCCCTGTTGGGCAGAGCCTTGGAGATCCATGGTCCTGGTGATCCATGGTGGGAAGACAGCTGGCTGGTGGTCTCCACATCTTCCTGGCCTCCTGTGGGCACCTGGATACAAAAAGAGCTCAAGGAGACGTGGCCATGGATGGTGACATGGACATGGGTGTCACGAGCCAAAGGATGGTCGTGATGGTTCGTTTTGATTTCAGAGTGCAAAAAGAAGCAGTGATAACTTAATCCAAGTAAAATCAATTGTATCTTTATTGACACACACAATTATGCGATAGAAGGGGAGAGATAGAAAGAGATAGAAAAGGGGGTGAAGGAAGGGAAATAGCTACCGACTGAACCGACGTGAGTCCTCGTGACGCTGGTACCAATAGACCACCTTCGCAGTCCTCGTGGCGCAGGCCAATAGATCCGTCGTCGTGTCCGCCCGGGAGGCCTCAGAAGCCTGCTCTCTTGGTGGGGTTGTTATAGTTCTTTTCGAAGCGAGAGGCAAGATGCCAGGAAGGGGGGGAGGTCTCGTGGGCATCGCAGGTGTTCTCTCACAATAGAGGGAGCGATGCAGCTCAGGCCTCACCAAGTACGGTCAGTACAGAAACATCCCTTCTCAAACAGGGCCCAAAACCCATAACCGTCCCCCATTGTTTCATGCACGGGTCCCTGAGGAGGGCGTCTTGGTCCAGTGACAGCAGCTGCAGGGAGAAACTTGGATCTCTCCTGTGCGGTGGCCCAGGGTCCATGGGGGTCTCAGCCTCTGACAGTTGTGAGGCAGATGAGGGATTTTTGGACCGACTCTTACAGATGGGTGAAGACATGAGGGTGACATGGACACAAGTGGGGACATGGACAGCCAAGATTGGGGGCATGGTGGGGATACGGGTATGTGTGGAGACATCAGGGCACATGGACATGGGTGGGGACATGGGCTGAACTTCCAGGGAATGTGGGGCATGGTGGGTTTGAGTGAACTCAGGGCTCTTGGGAGGGTCGTGGGGTGCTGTGTCATGAAACTGAAATTCCAGATCATCCCAGCGTGTGCCATGGATCCCAGAGGGGAATTCCCAAGGCTCCCAGGGTGCCGGTTCTGCCCTGCTGCCCAGGGCAGCTGTGCCCAAGGGGCAGGTGACAAGGTCCTGAAGCTGTGTAGGCTGACAAAGCAGACAGCAAAGGTTGGTTTGCTGGACATTTTCCAGCCCATTGCCAGCTCCAAGCAGAGGGAAGAAGAAAAGGAAAGTGAGTCCCTGACAGAATCCCAGAACCATTGCAGTGGGAAGGGCCCCTGGCCGTGGGCTGCAGTGGCAGGAGGGAGAGACGCCTCTACCCCAGTGAGGTGCAAATGAGACCACAGCACCAGAACCTCTGGATTTTATTGAAGATGTGTTTAATTGAATGTTATAAACAGTCATGTAGTAGCTGGATTTCACTGTAATTTATTTCCTTTAATTATAAATTAGTATTTTCCTGTGAATAAATATGGTAAATTCCACACTGCTTTGAAGTAGGATAATATTTGTAAATTCTTGTGAGCTGTTTTAAAGGGGAAGCAAGGCTTTCACAAGATGTAAGTGCGCTTGCAAAGGATGTATTTTAAGATATAATTATTATTGCAGTATATATGTCCAAATAGTATAAATGGAATGCAAAAGAGCATAAAAGGAGAAATTGCAAAACCCCTTAAAGTGGCATCTGAAGACCACCCTAGACCTCCAACGTGTTCAACTCTTGAAGTGTGCAAGGTTGCAGAAAATCTGAATTAAGATTGTGGTCAACCAGCTCAAACTAAATCTGCTCAATCACTTGAGGAAATAATACATCTGCAATGGTATAAAAGACTGCACACTGAAGCAGTGGGTGTGTACTGGCTTTGCGGGCACCTGTGTCTTTTGCTTTCTGTTTTATCTCTCATTATGCTTTATTAAAATGCTTAGAATTTTTCAGAGGAGTGTGCTTCATTTGTCACACTGAACAAGAAATGTGACGTAGAGAAATAGGAAGGAGGTGTCAGAGAGGAAAAGAAATAGAAATTCCTCTGGCTGCGACTGCACAGCTGCTGGGCAGACCCACACAGCCCAGCACTCCCCACTTCCACCTTTTAAAAATGACATTATTTTATAAAAATAACATTGGGTTCTGCATTTATGTATTAGCTTTTGCATGTTATTATTGATCATAAGTATTTAAATATGGTACAAATTGTAACTCTTTTGAACTGCTTGTTAATATAATATAATCTATCAGTTTTAGTAGGAACTGTATTGCTCATAGAAATAGTAGTGTAATAAATATAATGTCTGTGTATTGCTTATAGAAATAACGGTGTGATGAGCAGATTGTACTCTAGACCTTAGCAAAACAGAAGCTGTGCAAAGGCTTTTGTGTGAGTAGGAAGAAGAGTGTGAGGCCATGCACTGCCTGCCCTGCCCAAGGGACAACAGTGACACAAGACAGAGCACCGGAGGAGACTGGGGGAGAGCTCGTTAACTCCTGTGATCAGAAAAGTGTGAAACACCAAGGATGAAATCACAGGAAGGAATCAAATTGATTAACTTGATCTCAGGATGTCACACAGGTGAGTCAGGATGGGAAACCTGAACACGAAGAGCCCCTGCAACATCCAAGGCTCTGGGGAATGTTTAAATAGTGTATAAGCTAATGGATATGGATGTAACCCCAGCAATATAACAGTATATGGAGAACATGATTTTAAGGTTTTTTTAGTGCCATTTGTCAAATGCCCCCCAGAGCTGGAAATACTGCCCCTCTTTTACCCTATTATTAAACTTTTTAAAAATTCTAAAGAGTGAGCTTTGTTTTTCACAAGGAGCAGTGAAGCCCCTTTGGAACCAGCTTTTTTTGTCTCTGCTGCCCCTTCGGCACCAGGAACCCACCCGGGAGCTGCCTGGGACCCATCTGGGAACCCACCCGCAGATTTTCGCAGGAAGTGCCCCAGGAACTCCCCCAGCAGCCACACAGGAAAGAGAGGAAAGATGCGTGCTAATGTCTTTACATCAATGTCTTTACAAAATAATTTGACAGGTGAAGGTTATGGGTGTTAAGGTCTTTAGAACCTTAATGTCTCCACTGATGTCGGGCAGCAGTTTCAGTTGAAGAGAGCAGACAGAAACAGACAAGGGTCTGCACCAGCCTGGACAGCTGAACTTTGGGGTAAAAGGACAGGTTCAATAGGGAATTTGTGGTGGGTGGCTCAGGAAGGCTGTACCTTCCTTCAGACAACGGGAAAAGGAAGAGGGCAACGTGCTGCTGGCAGTTTAGGATAAAAGGAGGCTGCACCCTCTGAAAGCTGGAGAATGAAAAACCCCACGGGCTTGTGCCCTGGTCGACTCTCTCCTTTATTCGAATAAAGTTCAAGGACTCCTCTGTCTCCTTTTTGAACACAAACCTCTGGCATTTGTGGATTTTCCTGACAAGGTCTACCCAGAAATCCAGGAAACACAAAGAAACTCCATGGTTAGCACACTTTAAAATGACACCAAACTTGACGAGGTTTTCCAGGTTCAGCACAGACTTTCTGTTCAGCACCATCACAGCACAAGGCAGAGCTCCTCGGGCTACTGGGACCAGCACCACTGGAACTGCAGAGCCCAGGGGGAACCCCCAGTCCAGGGCTGCTTCTGCAGAGGGACTTGGGGTGCCCTGAAGGCCTCAGGAAGGGTCCCAGTGGAGCAGTGCTGGAAGCAGTGGAGCATTCAGAGTGGAGAAGGGGCTGTGGTTGTAAGAGGGTGTTCACCATCATGGTCCCAGAGCAGAAATGAGTGAAAACCAGCGAGAGGGGAGTCTCCCTTGCTGGGAGCTGCCAGATCCAGAAAGGGCAAACTCAGTGGAAGAAGTTCCATTTCCTTTGTCCTCTTTTCTGCACCAGCTCTTCTGATGGTGCGAGGCAGAGAAGAGCTGAGGTGCCAACCCCGGGGATTTCTGTTAGGCTTGAGCAAATCTCACCCGGGTCGTGTTGTTGGGGCTCTGCGGGGCACTGACAGGGACATCCTGGGGCACACGGGGGTGTGTGCGCACAGGGCTCTGGGGCAAGCTGGAGGGCACCAGGGACATCCCAAGGGGACAGGAGGGCAAAGGGGGCCTGGAGGTCCTTCATGAGCACCCGTGTGCCCAGCAGTGAGCTGTCCCCATGCCCCTCAGGGACACCCAGAGCCTCCCTGCCCGGGCAGTGGTCACTGGGCAGGTTCCATGTAAACAATCGCTGGGAGCTGGTTTTGGGGACAGGGGCTGTGTCACAGTGGGGACAGGGGCTGTGTCACAGTGGGGACAGGGGCTGTGTCACAGAGGAGCCCTTTGTGGCAACCCACTGCAGCCCCTGTGCTCAGTGTCCAGCAGGACAGGACAGTGTTGGGGGTTAGATTTGGTTTTTTTTTCTTCTCACAGAATTTTTTCCCATAAGTTTCCAAGAAGCCTTAATGACTACTTAGTCAGAACAAAAAGAGTGCTTGAGGGATATGGCAGCACGAAGCTACACCTATTGTTTTTGAGTCCCTGGGAGTGTCCTTCAGAGGGGAGAGATGATGAGCCTTGGGGAAGGCAAAAAAGACAGATCTGGGGGAGGGGGAGGCACTCTTGCTCTCAGCGCCGAGGAGGACGGTCAGGCTGCCCTCTGCCTCTGCCTCGTCCTGGGAAATCTATCGTCATCTGCTCCTGTACCCGGGAATCCTGAGCTCGCTTTCTCCAGCCTCTCCCACCACCGCCGCTGCTTCTTCGGACCTTTGAGGCTCTCCTGCTACTCTGTAGCCCTGCACTGCCCAGCCCTGCCGGGACACCCCTGCTGCTCCAGCTGCCAGCGCAGAGCTCCTCATCTCATCCACCAGCCCGGGACTTTTCCTTCCTTCCAGTTCGGCCTCTCGGAGTCCTGCATGGGCGCCGAGATCAAACTGCTCTGGGCTTTTGTAAAAGAAAGCCCTCAAGGTTCTTGGTTCTGTTCATTATTGATGCTGTAGTTGTTGTTTGTTTTGTCGTTGTGATATATGCTAATAACTCGCTTTTTGAAATTTATGAAAATTTAATAAAGAATAAAAATTGGTTACAAAAAAATTAATACAATAATAAAAGTTTAAAAAGTTTTCAGAGACAGGACAAATAATGAGGCAATAAGAGCAAAGAAAGGTAGCCCGGGTCTACCGTCCCCTCTCCTCTCAGACAAAAGCTGCGAGAAAGAAGGGCCCCGTTAGAGAGAAGCATCTCTATTTTTGAGGACAAACTTTGATGATTATGCATACTTTATCTAAGAAAAGCCCGTTTGCCAAGAGCTTTTTGTAAAACCCCTGGCGTCTTGGAGTCTGGCTTAACCAGGTGGCTTTGTGGATTCAAGGAGATATACAATGGTCTCGCTTGACCAGGGTAGATTTAAGGAGATATGCATGGTCTGGAGTGGTCAGGGTGGTTTCAAGGAGATATGTATCTTTCCCTCTGAAACATCCAAGAGGGGTTTTTAGTCTGGCTTGTTGTAATTGTTCTCTCTGTGTAGAAACCTCTGGGTTATCTTCTCTTTGCTCTTGAGCTAAGGACAATACCTTACACACAATTCTTACTTAGATTCAATGTTAAAAACTACATTTACTACATTATTTAAAATGTTAATATTGCATAACTTTTCTACCTAGCATATTACATATAGTAAATATCTGCGTAGAGCCACACACTCAATATGCCTTTTTCACAATCCCTCCTCTTTCTTTTTATAATAAAATTGGCTCGAGCGATATTTACTGCTCTCTTGCATCCCTTCTATGTTCATTTTCTTTATAAATCAGTCTGGCTTCTTGGAGGGGGTCTGCTACTCTGTTTTGTTTCTTTAATACTATTATCTTTTGTACTGTTTTTGTTGTATCTATCTTTTGATCTAAGGTTACTAATTGCATACCTTGAACTACACTAGTGATTAATCTGATAAAACAAGGGATTAAACAAGGGAGGAATATTAAACTAGCTGTAGCACATAAGAGGAAAAAACTTAGTTTCTTCTACCATTCTATTTCTAGCACATTATCCTACCAGCTGGTACTTAGCATGGATTTCTACTTCTGGACTGGTACATGGGCGATTTTTCTGATATCATTGACTATATCTAGGACAGCTTCTCTATTATCATCTATTTTTAAACAACAATCTGATGTATTGAATTTTCTACAAACGCCCCCTTCTTTAGCTAATAGGTAATCTAGTGCTAACCTGTTTTGGTACACAGCGGCTCTGATTTGAGTTTGTTGCCTGGATATTAATTCTATTGCCCTACCAGTTTTGTTTGTTATTATCTCTACGACTGCTTGAAGCTTTATGATACGGTTTAATATATAAATGGGAGTTTGATATTTCTAACTCCCGTCTTGTGCCCAGGTGGCTGGTCTGTATGTTTCTAGTATGCGTGTAGGGGGTTACTTATCCTCTCCCCATTTTTGGAATCTTCTAATTACATCTCTCTTGCTTCTTTTTAGATTTTCATAAACTGGTATCTCTAAGTGATCCCCTTCAGGTCTGGGCAAAAGAAAAAATCTTGGTTGTATGACACTCAGAGTACAGCTCCCTTTCCACTTGGGAGGGAGTTTTGGATACGCCCTTTTCTCACATATCTAGAACAAACCGTCTGGAGCTTTTTAATAGTCTAATTTTTGCTCATTTATATTCTCCCAAAATTTAGAAATCTCTGGGATGCCAACATAAGGATTTTTTCCTGTATCATTACATTGAAAAAGCTTGATTTTATTATTATATTCACAATTTCCGTTTTTTTCTTTTTTCTGGGTCTAGTACATGGTAGGTTCTTCTGGGATCTACCATACAGAGGTTCTATTACTAACTTTGTATCTTTTACAGGGAGTTTTTCCTACTTCACGGAGGAACTTTTTTCTTTCACGCCAAAGACATTCTTTCTTTATGACTACTGAACTTAAAATTTATCCCCCTGGCCGATTTTCTCTTTTTATACTTGTTTGGTTCTACTTAAGGAGCTCGATTGGGCTTAAGCTGCTGCCTTTCCATGGCTATTCTTCTGACATCAAAGCCCTTCCACAGACTCAACAATTGGTTACGTTGAGTTCTTTACTTATTCTTTCTCTTAATTCTACAAACAGATTTTTACCTATCTGTGAAATATCTATTTCTTTCTCTAGTTGTTGTTCTAATTTCTTATACAAACTATCTAGCGAGATTGGTACAGGCTTTGGTGGTGGTGCAGGCCTAGCTTTTTTGCTTATCAATTCTTCTTTTACTAAATCTTTTGTTTTACTCTCAGTAATGTGGGTGAAACACATCCATTTCTCCCCTTTTGCACATTTACTTCCCCTCACATTTTCTGCTATCTAGTACTTTTTCCTATTGTGTATGCAGTTTCCCAATTTGGAAGGGTTATAACAGTGACTGTTGATATGAGTGTGAGAAATAAAGAAGGAGCCTCGGTGTCTTTTTATATACAGTTTTTGGTAACACTTGTAGCATGGCCTGGTCGGCATCTCAAAAGGGAAGAGCTAGAAAATGAGTGACAGAACCAGCAGAGGTCCAGTATGGCTTATACTCTCACCTCCCATGCCTATGGGGTTGCAGCCCACAGCAGGTGTATGTGATCTTCTCGGTGGCGATTACAGAGGCCAATCTGGTCTTGCCCTCTCCTCTATTGTCACTTTCTCTTAGCTAATTTCTAGGCAAATCGTTTTTGACACTTCTTGACTGTGGTCTCCCACTCTTCTTTAGCTATCTCCCATTCAACAGGCACTAATAATTCTCAACTACACAACTAAGTTATTATTTCAGTAGCTTCAAGTTTTGCTTGGATAGGGGGCTCAGGTGACACTCTACACTTCATGTAACGAGAGCGTCGTTTGTGTGAACTACAGTACCAATTTTTCCCACAGCTCAAACACTTACATTTACACTAACCAGCATGTCCAGTATTTGGGGGAATCAAACAGGGTATTTGGCTTGGCAATGTATGAGGTAATTCTCCCTCCTCTTTATATAAATCACAGGCTAAGGCAAAAACACAGGGGTTTTCTGTCTGAAACAATCTCGATCCTCCTGTCTGTGGTGGAAGTATTCCTCCCCAGGGAGGGTACTGGAGGTGTCTTAAAGTTTTCTCAGGTGGTATTTGAAACCACTGGTGCAAACTCGGTCTAGCTTCCCAGTCTGGTGTGATCCTGTGTATGTTTCTTGGATCATGCGGATCTCCCCAGTTCATCACTTCTCATTTCCGTTTTAGGGTTAATTTCGTTTCACCCGGTTCCGATGATATTGTCTACTCCTTAGGCTTTTCTACAGGTCTTTTGATTTTGCTGGCGTGGATCTACCTTCGTTCTCTGGTCTGGACTGCTGCTTCGGTCGTCAGCAATACTTGAAAAGGACCTTCCCATTGTGGAGTTAAAGATTGTTCTTTCTATGTTTTTACTAATACCCACTCCCCTGGATGAATATTATGGATTTTAAAGTCTAAAGGGGTGGTTTGAGGGATTATTCTTTTTAGTCTTAAATTCTCAAGGGTTTTTGCAATTGTGTTAATATATCTCTTAACACTCTTTTCTTCTACTTCATAAGTAGCATTTTCATGTTTAGTGGTCAGAAAAGGTAACTCAAACATCATTTCATAAGGTGACACTCCCAGATCTGATCTGGGTTGTGTTCGAATTCTCAGTAATGCTAAAGGCAAGCATTGTACCCATGACATTCGGGTTTCAACTATTAATTTGGTTAAAGTTCTTTTTAAAGTTTGGTTCATCTTCTCTACTCTGCCTGAACTTTGTGGGTGCTATGGGGTGTGTAATTCTCATTTTATCCCCAAGGCTTGAATTAATTGTTGTAACACTTTTGATGTAAAGTGTGTTCTTTTGTCTGAATCTATTCTATTAACTATCCTATATTTTGGAATAATTTGTTCTAAAAGGGTTTTACTTACTACATTAGCAGTAGCCTTGGCAGTGGGAACTGCCTCTACTCAATGAGTTAAATGGTCTGTTATTACTAATATATATTTCTATCGCTGAACTTGAGGAAGTTCTGTAAAATCTACTTGGATACTTTGAAATGGTCTAAGGGCTAATTCTCGACCTCCCCGGGTGGTTTTCTTCATTACTTTTTTATTTATCTTTTGACAAGTTATACATTTTTCAGTTACCTTTTTTGCTACCCCATAAATCTCAATGCACCCATAGTTTCTTAAGAAATGATCACACAAAGCCTGGGTACCCCAGTGAGTTTTTTGATGCATGTCTTTTAATATCTTTTTAGTAAGTATTTTATTGAGTAATTGCCTTCCATCAGGAAGTTTCTATTTCTCTGATTCATCTTGTTCACCTCCTATCTCTTTTAACTCTTTTTCTTCAGTTTCACTGAATTTTGGAATTTTTAATTCCTCCTCGTTTGTAGTTAATATTAACATTACTCTTTCCACTCCATTCTCTGCTGCGTCTTTTGCTTCTTGGTCTGCTAAATTATTTCTCCTTACTTCTGGAGTTACTCTCTTTTGGTGACTTCTAATATGTACTACAGCTATCTCTTCAGGTAATTTTAATGCTTCTAAGACCTCTAAAATGAGCCCTTTATGTACTAATCCTTTTCCTCTTGAATTAAGCAATCCTCTTTCTTCTCAAATTTTTCTAAAGGTATGTACTACTCTGAAGCAATACATGCTGTTAGTGTAAACTGTACCTTTTTTATGTGTTAAGTGTTCTAGTGCCCTTTTTAGAGCATATAATTCACAGGTTTGAGCTGACCAGTTTGAGGGTAATTTCTCTTTTTCAATAGTTTGCATGTTTTTCTTATTAACTACTGCATATCTGGACATTCTTTTTCCTTGTAGGTATCTGGAAGAACTATCTACATAAATTATTTCTCTTTCTAAAAGGGCTTGGTCTTCAAGGTCTTTTCGAATCTTTGTCTGGTATTGGATAATTTCTAGACAATCATGTATTAAGTTATCTGTTGGTTCTCCATATAAAAATTGAGCTGGGTTTAGGCTTTTATTTACTTCTAATGTCAAATCATCACTGTCTATTAAGATCGCCTCATATTTTAGCATCTGAGAGTCTGTCAACTATTTTTCAGCCTTTTGGTTTAACACATTTCGAACTGCATGAGGTGTGCACACAATTAGTTTACTTCTAAAAGTCAGTTTACGGCTTTCTTCAACTAGGATTGCAGTAGCTGCTATAGCTTGAATACACACTGGCCAGCCATGGCTCACTGGATCTAACATTTTTGATAGATAAGCCACTGGTTTCTTTACTCCTCCCCACTCCTGAGCTAGAACTTTATGAGCCACTCCCTTTTCTGTATTCACATATAAATAGAAGGGTTTTGATAGTGAGGGTAAACTTAATGCTGGGATTGAAGCTAGTTTTGACTTCAGTTTTCTTAATTTATCTTCATCTTCTTTGTTCTATCTTATATCATCTCCCTCTGTTAACTTTTTGTATAAAAATTTTACTGCCTGTGTGTATCCTTCAATTTATAATCTACAATATCCTAATAAGCTGAGTAGTTTTCTGATTTCCCTTTTGGAAGAGGGAGAGGGAAGGGATAATATTCCTGTAATCTTTTCTGGGCTGAGCTTCCGGTTGCCTTTACTTATTAAGTGTCTAAGATATTTTACCTCTGGTTCTACAAATTGTAATTTCTTTTTTGATACTCTCAATCCTTTTTCTCCAAGAAAATTTAAAAGCTTTATAGTAGCCTCTCTGACTTTAGCTTTTACTTCTCTTGATAGCAAGAGATCATCTACATATTGGATAACTTGTATCCCAGAGGGAGTGGGGAAAGTTTGTAATATGGTTTCTAAAGCTTGTCTAAATAAGTTTGGAGATTCAGTAAAACTCTGCGGCAATTTTGTCTATCTTAATTGCTGCTTTCTCCCGGTTTGTGGGTTCTCCCATTCAAAGGCAAAGATATCTCGGCTCTCCTCGGCTAATGGGCAAGCCCAAAAGGCGTCTTTAAGATCTACTACACTAAACCACTGATGCTGGGGAGGGACTTTACTTAGGAGAGTATACGGGTTGGGAACTACTGGATATCTGGTCTGAGTTCTCTTGTTCACCTCCCTTAAGTCTTGTACCAGTCTGTAACTCCCATCAGGTTTCTTTACTGGAAGAATGGGGGTATTATGAGGAGACATACAGGGTTCTAGTGTACTATCCCTTATCAGTCCTTCTATTACTGGCTTCAACCCTTCTCGTCTCTCTAATGAGATAGGATACTGACGCACCGTATGGGACAATCTTCTCTTTCAATTTTAACTTTTATGGGGTCAATATTCAACTTTTCTCTATTTCTTTCAGCAGCCCATACCTCCTTTTTAATTTTTTTTTCATCCTCCTGTTCTAGTTTCAGTATTTTAGCTGTCATCTTCCCATTTTCTGGTATAACTTTTATTCTTAATTTTATTTGGAAGTTTCGTCTCAATAAATTACTGCCTGCCCCCGGGACTAGCAAAACATCTCTTACTTAAAATCTAGTTTCTCTCTCTATTAATACATTTTTGATGACTGGAGCAGAAAAACTTTCTCTTTTTGCACCTACTACCTTTACAGTCTCTTTACTTACTTTATAACTTTTGGGAATATCTATGAGACAAGTTTTTTCTGCACCAGTGTCTGTTACAAATTTCACTTCCTCTCCTTGGGGACCCACTTTTAGGGTTATCACAGGCTCTAGATGGTATTTGTCTCCTAAAAAATAGAGCTTGAGACTTCCCTAGTCACTTTCTGTATTTATCTCTTTGAAGATTTTCAGATCTTTTGCCCGTTTAGGGCAGTCTCTTCTATAATGCCCTTCACCTTGACAGAAAAAACAGACATTTTTGGAATGCCTCTGTGGCTTTGTTGGTGTTGGGTTTTGATTTTTTTCCATTCTCCTGTCTTTATGACTATTATATTTAGAAGCAGTGCCTGTGTATCTCTGATTTTTCTGGAAATTGCTTCCTCTCATAGTAACTGCTATAATTTTTGCCTGTAGCTTAGTTTGTTCTTCATCTCTTCGAACATAGACTTTTTGAGCTTCTTTCAATAAATCATCTAAGGGTTTTCTATGCCAATCTTCAATCTTCTCTAATTTTTTTTTAATATCTGGCCAAGCATTTGTAACAAAATTTACTCTCAATAAAGCTTTTCCCACTTCAGTTTCAGGATCTATTCCAGAATATTGTTTTATATTTTTTTTAAGTTGATTTAACTATTCAGTTGGGGTTTCTTCTTTTCCCTGTTGTATTTCAAAAGCCTTTTTAGCATTTACTCCTCGAGGGGCTGCCTCTTTTATCCCCTTGATTATGGTATTGCGATAATCATTCATACATTTCCTCCCTTCCTCATTATTCTGACCCCATTCTGGAGGTTCTGTCGGCATTATGTCTTCTTTAGAGGGTCCCTGGGGATGCTCTTTATTCTATATTTTTACTCCTGCTGCTCTAATCATCTCCCTTTCCTCATGAGAAAATAATATCTTAATTATGGATTGCAGTTCCTCCCAAGTATAGATATTTGGTCCCAGGAACTGGTCAAGCTGTTCAGCTGTGCCTATGGGGTCTTCCAGAATCCCTCTTATTTCCTTTTTAAAACTCCTGACCTCAGAGGAGGTCAGGGGAGCATTCACGAAACCCGTTCTTCCCCCTCCCATGGGTACCTCTCTTAGGGGAAATAGCCTAATTTCTTTTTCCCATTCCTTTTCTTTAGTTTTGTTTTCATGTGGTGAGTAATAATCAGGAGAAAGTTGCTTCCTAACTGCATTTTTAGTATTTTTGTAAGGGGCATCTGGCAGAGACAAAGAACTCTTTTTAACCGTAGCGGCAGCGGTTTCTATAGAGACGATTCCCCTAACAGGAAGTGGAATTCCTGGAGGACTCAGCATAGAATTTTGGTCTTCTCAAGTAACTATAGAGTTTGAGTCCTCCAAAGGAGGGGCATGGGCGGGGTCTGCCACCGGAATTTCCGAAGGGGAAGTCATTTCCTGTCTCCTCCATGTGGCTGGGCTGCCCACGCGGCCCATGGCAGTCGGGTCTGCCGTCTTCGGCACAAACGGGGCCGCGGCAGCAGCGCCCGGCATCGCCGGGGCTGGGGTCGTCGCTACGGTCCTCGGAGACGGGACCGGCGGAGACCCGCCACACACTGGCAGCGAGGGACTCGCCGTCCCAGGAGGGCCAGGAGCCGCAGCTGCCTGCGGCGCCATCACCGCGGCGGACGGGAGGGCTGGCGATCTCATAGCCACAGGAGAGGCGTGCAAGGGTCGGGCCGCTGCTGCCGCCGTTTCTGGCGATACTATTCCTGCGGCTGGCGGAAAAGCTTGGGGACTTGGGGTTGCGGGGGAAAGGGGCAAGAAACGGGCGGCCTCCGCGAGCGGGAGAGGGTCTGCTGTAATTACTGGCGGAGAAAGGGAAGGGAAAGCCTCCCCCGCCGCCGCCGCTGCGGGCGAACCCGCCGCCGCCACCGGCGGAGAAAGGGAGGGGAGACTTCCCGCCGCCGCCACTGCGGCGGGCGAAAAGGCGTGCGGACCTACAACTATGGAGGAAGGGGTCAGAAAGCCCGCTCCTGCTGCCCCAGGCAGACAGGGAGCCACTACTGGGGGCGGGCGGGGGAGGGGGCCCGGTGCCACCGGGGCTGCCGCCCCAAGCGGACCCACGCCCGGGACGGGAACTGGGGCGAGACTACACGACAAGCCGGGACCCGTGGTGTACGCGGGGGCAGGGACGAACTCCGACATTGGGGCTGAGGGAGACCTCTCGCTGGGTCCTGACTCTGGCAATGCAGGCGTGCTTTGAAAAGGAGGGGGTAGAAACTGCAGAGGGTCCCATTCCTTTTCTCTCTTTTTCTCTTGTTCCCCTTTTTCCTGTTCCCTTTCCTTCCCTTTCCCTGTTTTCTTCTCTTGCTTTTTTCCAGGGGTTTCTGCTACTTTAAAAATCTTGATTCTCTTATAATCTCCAGTCCAACAGGCCGCATAATTTCTTTCTTCTAAATCACTCTGTTCTTTTGAATTTATAAATTCATTTAAAGCCTGACAAATCTATTTTTCGAAGGAACTATATCTAGGCTAATAAACGTGATCAGATCTTATTTTCTCTCTTGGCCATTTTAGCATACAGAATTGTATCATCTTTATTTTATCCTTTGTCCTTGTACAAGGGTTTTTTTCCCAATTATTTAACATGATTCCCAGTGGACTGTCTGGAGGAATTTCTGTGGATGGTTTTTTACTTTTTTTTTTCTTCCCTATCTTCTCTTTACTGGATTTTTGTCTCATTTTTCAATATTCTCTCTACTCTAACCCCCCTTGTCTCTGTTTAACTTCCCTTTACCCTCACAAAAGCTACTTTTTCCTTTCTCTCACACTATTTCTTAATACAGTTTACTTTCTCTGAGGAACTATAATAAAGTTTAAAATAAAAATCTACACTTTCTATACTTTCATTCATCTACATTCACTCCACCCTATTTTCTACTTATTCTTACACACAACCAACAATCATGACAACAACAAGGTACCTTTTTTTTTTTACACAACTTTTACACTCTTTAAAGAGTCCCTGGCTAGATAATGTATTTCACAAACCTTCAATCTGGCAATGTTGGGATTTCTCTTCCCAACCCCAGATGTCTTGGGTTTATTTCATAGATTCTGCAGAATTTAACATAACTCTGGATGTCTCAGAATTTCTCTCCAATCCAGCTGGTTATCAACCCTGGGTGCTCTCAGAATTTTCTTCAACCCAGCTAAATTCTGGGTGTTCTTGGAATATTTCTTCAACCTAGCCGATTATTAAAATAACCTGGGTGTTCTTGGAATAATTTTCCTCAACCCAGCAAAAGCTTTTAGGGTCCCCTTTTCACACACTTCTTCCCGGGGGGGGGTTTCTTTCACTCCTTTTTACTATTCACTTTCGTCTCGGTGCTGGCCGCGTCCTTCGCGGGACAACGGAACCGCAGCGTAGGGGACTCCGCTCTCGCTTGGAAGGTCCGGGTGTTACCCCAGCCCGCCTTTCAGTCACACACTTTTAGCCCCCGTTCCGCGCCAAACGCTGCCACCCCCAATCCTAGCAATTCTTACCACTCCGTTGTCCTTGGGTCTTTATTCTTTGTGCACACTTTGATGTTAGGAGCTGGTTACTGCGGTTTTTAGGGAATTCTTTCCCTTCTCTTTGCCTTATTGTCTCCTTTTGTCCTTGGATCTTACCCCTTTCTGGGGTACTTAGCGAGGACCAGAGCCGAGGCCGCCTAATGCAGGCGGGACGCGTCTTCCTGGTCTCTAATCCTCTCACAGCACCCACAGTGGGGTATTTTAACCGTACTCTGCTACCAAAATTGTGATATATGCCAATAACTCGCTTTTTGAAATTTATGAAAATTTAATAAAGAATAAAAATTGGTTACAAAAAAATTAATACAATAATAAAAGTTTAAAAAGTTTTCAGAGACAGGACAAATAATGAGGCAATAAGAGCAAAGAAAGGTAGCCCGGGTCTACCGTCCCCTCTCCTCTCAGACAAAAGCTGCGAGAAAGAAGGGCCCCGTTAGAGAGAAGCATCTCTATTTTTGAGGACAAACTTTGATGATTATGCATACTTTATCTAAGAAAAGCCCGTTTGCCAAGAGCCTTTTGTAAAACCCCTGGCGTCTTGGAGTCTGGCTTAACCAGGTGGCTTTGTGGATTCAAGGAGATATACAATGGTCTCGCTTGACCAGGGTAGATTTAAGGAGATATGCATGGTCTGGAGTGGTCAGGGTGGTTTCAAGGAGATATGTATCTTTCCCTCTGAAACATCCAAGAGGGGTTTTTAGTCTGGCTTGTTGTAATTGTTCTCTCTGTGTAGAAACCTCTGGGTTATCTTCTCTTTGCTCTTGAGCTAAGGACAATACCTTACACACAATTCTTACTTAGATTCAATGTTAAAAACTACATTTACTACATTATTTAAAATGTTAATATTGCATAACTTTTCTACCTAGCATATTACATATAGTAAATATCTGCGTAGAGCCACACACTCAATATGCCTTTTTCACATCGTTTTGTCATATATACTAGTAAAGAACTGTTATTCCTACCCCCATACCTCTGCCTGAAAGCTCCTTTAATTTTCCTTTTAATTGGAATAATTTAGAGAGAAGAGATTTAAATTCTCCATCTCTAGGGAAGTCCTGCCCCTTCCTAACAGATATCTGTCTTTCAAACCAAGACAGTGCCTCAGGCTGCTGTGACACCCCTGCACACAGAGGGAAGAGTGGCAGGGCTGTGCTCAAAGTCAGCTCCATGTGCTGCTGCTGCTGCTGTGGGGGTCATTTGTGCAGCCCTGCCCAGAGGGAGGGATCAGCTCCAGGCCCTGCTGCTGCTCCCTGGGCTCAGCCCCAGGTTGGTTGTTGCTGGCAGTGCCAGCAGAGGCGGTGGCTGCAGCAGCGGGTGCTGACAGTGCCCCAAGCCCCGGGGCCGCAGGGGTCCCTGGGCTGGAGCTGGCAGGGAGCTGCCCCTTGTTCTCCTCTGCCCTGCAGAGCTGGGCTGGGCACAAGTGGGGCAGCACAGCAAACAGGGAGCCTGCCAGACTCCTGCAGCCCTGTCTGCTCAGAGTTTGGGCCTTGGAGCTGCAGGTGGGCAAAAGCAGCTGCTTCTGCTCCCTCTGTGTGTGCCCGTGTCCAGCAGTGCTGCTGCATCAGTCTGTGCCCAGCAATGGGGAAAAGCCTCAGCCCTGCTGGGCCAGGAGCTGCCGGGCTGTGCCTGAGCAGCTCAGCCAGCGGGAAGGGAGCTGCTCCACACGGGAACCAGCAGCAAAGCACTGGAGCACCTCGTTCTTGGCCACAGCCCAAATTCTGGGAGGGAATAACAGAGTTATTCACGTGCATTGGTGCGTCAGCACTGCAGGTGCTGTGCCTGCAAACACATGGCTCGAGATGTGCAAAGGAATTCTGCAACTCTTGACTGGATCAGGATGTCACCAGTGCTGAACTCCAGTTTAGCCCAAAGCAACCACTTTACACCTGTGCTGGTCTCTGCTAGATCTTTTTCTTCAGGGTTTCCAGACAAAAGCAAACAGAGGAGGAGCCTACATTTTCATTGTTTATCCAAAATGTCTCTCATTTTGCTGTACATTCCTCTTTTAGGATGTGTTATCTGCTTAACAAGGAAAAGAAAAAAGGAAAAAACAGGGAAAAAAGAAAGGGAGAACAAAAAACAAACATGGAGTGAAAAATCTTCTGTAACTTTAGATTAAGAGGTAGCTGATCTTCTTAAAAAGACAACTAAATTACTTAATTTGTGAATGTTTTGATGGCATGGATCCATCTCACTGACCTCAGTATCCTTTTTTAAAACATTATGGGTTTTCTTTCCAATATTAAGTTATTTGAAATTGTTGTTGAAGCATTAAGAAACTGACAGATGGATTGTGCATGACTGTGTCTTGAGGGTAAAAAATATTACAGTTTGACACTTCGACCTAGAGTTGCAACTGAAAGTTGTAAATCCCAGTGGATTGTGTGGCAGCAGCCTTTCCTTGAGAATTTGCAGCATCACAAAGACTTCATCAGTGGGCTTGGGGGTGCTTGGAGCTTTGTCCTGTTCCACTCTGGGATGTCATGAAACAGGACTTCACCTGCCAACATGCCAGGTCACGTTCTGCCACCCCAGCTCCTTGGACCCTGTATCCCCCAAAGCAGACACAAAGTGTTTCTGCTGCTACCCCCTTGACACAAATCCAGAGAGCTGGGAGTTTCCCAAGTCTCGTGTCTCAATTGCTCCATATTCCTAAAGAACCAGCAGAGTCCATCCCGATAAATACAGTGAGTTACACGGATGGTGTAACTTCCTGCCTAGAAATCCTGAAACTGCTTCTGAATGATGCTCCCTTCAGCTCTTGAACACCTACTCACACTGAGCTGGGAAAAATTGCCCTGGCCACTGGCTTACAAGTGAGTTATTCCAAACTTAGAACTCTGTGGGAAATCTCTATCTATCCCTGTCCTTTTAGTATATCCATACATGGATATATGGATGTGTCTTGTGCAAAGAGGAAGGAGTGTGCAAGCAACGTGACTGACACTTTCACTCTGTGTTCATTCCATACCCATGGGTACAAAGACATTATGGAAACCCTGGCACACACAGACCCTTCTGTCCATGGGTACAGAGACATCCCAGAGCCCCTGGCACACACAGACCCTTCTGTCCCTGCAGACAGAGACATCCCAGAGCCCCTGGCACACACAGACCCTTCTGTCCATGCAGGCAGAGACACCCCAGAGCCCCTGGCACACACAGACCCTTCTGTCCATGCACACAGAGACATCCCAGAGCCCCTGGCACACACAGACCCTTCTGTCCCTGCAGACAGAGACATCCCAGAGCCCCTGGCACACACAGACCCTTCTCTCCATGCAGGCAGAGACATCCCAGAGCCCCTGGCACACACAGACCCCTCTGTCCCTGGAGGACGCAGCGCGGCCGGTGGGGCTGGTTGGTGGCAGCGAGTCCCTCACAGCAGGCCAGACCCGGCTCCAGCCCTGCCAGGCCCTGACAAGGATCAGTGCCAGCTCCTCTGCAATGGGAAAGCCCTTCAGCCTTGTCCCTGCCCACAGGAGCACTGCTGGCCTGGCAGCACAGCTTGTTTTCCCCACAGGCTGCAGGAGATGAGAACACAACACTGGCAAACACTGCCTGGAAGCCACAGCTCTGGGTGCTCCCCATTGTCACCATGAGATTCTCCCAGTTTTCTGAGCATTCATACTAAAGTAGAAGTGTGCACCTTCTCACGCTCATTCATGTAAACAAGGAGATTGTGTTTTGTAAATATTGCTATTGTTTTGAATTCCTTCTCCAAGAGAAGGGGAGGTTGAATGACAGTCCCTCTGACCAATGTGGTTGAGCAGTGGGAATGCCACTCTCCAATCCATGGTCACCTTGCTAAAAGTATATAATAGGAAGTAATAAACAAAGCAGGAGATTCTCCCTGCTGCTCTGATCTCCCCAGATTCGTGGCTCTGTGTGTCTTTTCAGGCGAGGCTCCCAGTGACAGCCCATGAACCTCAGCCCTGGCACCACTGTCTGCCCCAAGCTTCAGGGGATGCAGTGGGAGCCCGGCTGGGCTCTGCCCTGGGGCCATCCTGCAGGGAGAGCTGCAAACAGGGAGCATTTCCTTGCCACAAACAGCCAAGCCAGGGGTGCAGGGCAGCTGCTCCAGCCCTCACTGCACTGCTGTGTGCTGTGCCCTGGGGCTGGGGCTCCCCGCAGAGGGGACTTGCACTGGTGTGCCAGAGGAGACGAAGCTTCAGCTTAACCTTAGTGAGGTGGATGGGTGGGCTGGGAGAGTGGGGAGGCTTAAGGGGATTCACAGAGCTCATCCTGCTGGAAGGACAAGGAAAAGGGAGGGGGAACTCAGCACTGAGGAGAGATGAGGGCTGGACAGCAGCTCTCACTGACACTAAAATGCCACAGGACCTCGGAGATATTGCTGCTCTTCAGCCAGTGACAGGATGAGGCCCTAAACCTGGGGTTTGGTCTTCCTTGTGGTGAAGGCCATCAAGAAAGGCAACAGTGTGACAGAGACTGTGATGGGCTGGGAACACACTGGGGGAAAGGAGGGAGCAGTTGTGAAATTTAAAAGTAGGTTGGGGGAGAGAAATCTTCAGGGAAGGGCTGAGCTACACCTTGGGCAAGTTGATAAATGTCATTTGAGGTCATCCCAGATTGATTGCATTTCAGAAGTTCTTGATCAAGTTTAATTTTGGAGGGTGTGATGTTTTCCCTCGGAGATGTACACTCTGCAAACTTGAGCTGCATTGCCCAAGTGCTCAAGCAAGTCTCTGCTGCAGGTCACACCATTTCTTCTTTGGCTGATTCTGGCCTGGGGCTGAGCTCCAGCAGAGCCCTGGCAGAGCCCAGAGCAGCCTCAGCATCCGCAGAGCCCAGCTGCAAGGAGAGAAACCAGAACCCGCCCGTCAGCTGAAGGCTCCTGTCCCCCTTGTCCCAGTGCCCGCCGTGCCCTGGCCATGCTGGCCGTGCCCAGAGTGGTGCCCAGAGCTGCCCATCATTGCTGCCCTTGGCAGCAGAGCAGGAGGGCAGGACATGTGCCCAGCCTGCAGCCAGCCGTGGCACATCCACCTCCTCAGCAGCTGCCCACAGCAGGATGCTCCTGTGCTGGCTGCCATCTCCCAAAAGCTCTGATCCCACCCAGGCCAAGAAGACGGGACCCACCTGACGCCATCCACCGCTGGAAGATAAGCTGCTCCCAAACGATGTCCTCAGCCTTCTCCAAGGGCACGGCCCATCCACGGCACAGCTGGTGCCAAGCACTTCCCCATCCAGACTGGACACCACCTAGAACGCTTCCTTTAGAGAAACAAACAGCAAATTAACGAAAATAGACTACAGACAAAAAGGGAAAATGAGGGAAAAGGCACAGTGGATACTGGGGGTTGTTGGCAGGGTCAAGACCCCACTCCCATTTCACACCCACCCCAGCCCATGCCCCCCAGCCCTGCCAAAATGCAGCTTGGCAGCCCACTGAAAAATCAGTTGCTTCCACCCCAGCAAAAGGGGGAACCTTTGTTTTCCGGCCAGCCTGTGCAATGCCCAAATCTGGGAGCATCCCCCTGTGTGTGCACTCATCTGCAAATTCACTGTGGAGCCTGGCTTTGAAGAAGGTGCCAGAATCAAAGTCCATCATCTTCAGCTTTGTGGTGGCCTGGTCGAGGAAGAGGTTTTCATCCTTGATGTTGTCCTGGCTGTCTCCAGCAGCAGCAGCCCCACCTGGCACAGCTTCTCCAGGGGCTGCTTCTCTTTCCCTGGGAGTGAGACCAGGCTGTCAGTGTTCTGCCCAGGGCCCCAGCTGGCAGTGACCCAGGACAAGCCAAAGCAGCTGGGATGGCAGCCAGCAGTGCTGGGCAGAGCAGCTCAGCTCCAGCACAGGGGCTGTGTGTTCCCATCTGATGACCCCTGTGCAGTGACACAGGCAGGACAAAAAAGTCTGGGTTCTTTGCTTCGGATTGCCAAGGCATGTGTGGAGCTGGAACTTACCAGGGCCCTGCATCGCTGTTTCTGTGGCTCTCTCCCTTCTTCTATGGCAGATGACTATCCTGCATCCAGGGATGACACAACAGGTCTTCTACTGAAGGCCGGTCCACATCCAGCATGGATAAACACCGCCGGATGACATCTTGGCACTCTGGCGAGAGAAACCAGAAACCGCCGGTCAGTTGGAGAAGGCTCCTGTCTGCCCCACTGTTCCCATTCTCAGGCCATGCTGCATTTGCTCAGAGCTGGGCCTAAACTTTCCCAGGAATTCCCTGTTTTGGAGGAAAGCAGGACAGCAGGACACGTGCCACCTCCTCAGCAGCTGCCACAGCCCACTGCTGTCTCCCAGCACTGGCATTTCCCCCGTGCCCAGACATGAGGATTCACCTTGAGAGAGCCGTGGTGGCAGCGAGAGCTGATGGTCCCAGCTGATCTTGTGGCCCCTCTTGAAAGGGTGCTCCCCACACACCATCTGGTGCAGCAGGATGCCCAGGGACCAGACGGTAGCTGGCTGTCCATAGTACCAGCCAAACTGGTTCCATTCCGGGGGACTGTATGACGGTGTTCCTATGGAATACAGATGGAGTTCATCAGGGGGATGCTGCTGCTCCCAGAGCCTGGCCCCAGCATCCCTGGGCGTGCAGGGGCTGCCCCAGTGGCACGTGGTGTGACCTGCTGCCCTCTGGCCAGCACCTGGGACTTGTGTACAAACTTACGGTTGGAAAAGAAGCCACTGGTGTCGGAAGGTGGCAGTGGAAGCCCTGGCAAGGCCCAACCATGACAAGCAAAACCCACTCAGTGCTGGGGAAAAACCATGCCTTACTCGTCCCTGCCTGCATTGCCCCAAAAACCATTATGAACCCAAAGCAAACCAGGCAATCACAGCAGTCCAAACCCTTTCTCACCTGCACACCAAACTGGCTGGTGCACATGTTCTGGCTCCCCTCTCAGCCACCCCCACCCACGGGTGCTTCTGTTGGGCTGGCTGCCCCAGCCCCAGTCCCAGTCCCAGGCAGAGTGGCTGGCAAAGGCTGCCAGCAGGGCTGGAAGCTGGTCCCCCCACCCACTTGTGTTCAAAAGCAACTGGGCTGAAGACTCAGTGCCATGAGTGGCAGGGAACCCCAGGGCCACACCCAGGCTGGGCTGTGAGATGTTGGGCCAGGAGATGTCTGGAATGGGGAGCACACCCCTGCGAGGGCTCACCTGCAAAGTGAGTATAGGCTGTGTCTTGTAGGAAGGTGCCACAGCCAAAATCAATCAATTTGGCCTGCCCGGTGGCCAGGTCAAGCAGGATGTTCCCTGGCTTGAGGTCGCGGTGCAGGACCCCGCAGCTGGTGCAGTGCCGCACGGCCTCCAGCACCTGGCGGAACAGCTCCCGCGCCACCTCCTCGCACAGGAACCGCCGTGCCCGAATGAAATGCTGGAGGTCCTGAGAACGCTCCGGGCGCTCCATGATGATAATGATGTCTTTGGGGAGCTCCAGCCACTCCAGCAGCTGGACGACACCAGGGAAGCCAGTGGAGACCTTGTGCAGCAGCACGATCTCCAGTGGTGCGCTGGTGCCGTTGGGCTGTGGGAGGAGCACAATGTTGTCAGTGAGGCTGAGGCCGTGCCAGGGGTCAGGGACCCCTCAGCCAGCCCGGGATGCTCTGCACCCTTTGCTGGCCCCACGCCCGCTCTCCCTCCAGGTGTTCTGGCGGCTTCCACCCTGCCAGGCCTCAGCTCATCCCTGCCCGGCATGGCCCAGCTTCTCCTGCTGGCCCCGCTCACTCACCAGCTCACCCCAATGCCGGACACGGTTCCGTGGCACCCTTTTGATGGCCACCTGCAAGCCAAGGGGAGCAGCAGGCTGAGCTCACTGCCTGCCCTGCCCAGCCCCAGCCTCCTTCTCCTTCGCCCTCCTCCTCCTCCTGCGCCCCTTCCTCGTGCACCCACCACCGGCCCTGCCGCTCACCGGGGCACGGTCCGAGAGCCGTGTGGCCGCCCAGACGCTGCCGAAGCCGCCGTGGCCCAGCAGCGAACCCAGGCGGTACTGCTCCTGGAGGGCCTGCTGCGCCTTCCCTGCCGGCGAGACGCGGCTGTCAGCGCTCGGCCCGGGGCCAGGAACGGCCCCCGAGCGCCCCTCGAGCGGCCCGGGCTGGGCATCCCCAGGCATTTGCTCCTGGCAACGGGACAGCAGCGGCTCAGGGCCAGCGGCCGCGCTGCCAAGCGGAGGAGCTTGGGCTGGTGAAGCCACAGTGGAGGTGGCGGGAGCGGCCGCGCCGCCTGTGTCCTCTGCGGGCCCAGGGACGAGCTGGGGCCGGGGCCGGGGCCGGGGCCGGGGCCGGGGCCGGGGCCGGGGCTGGGGCTGGTGCCGGGGCCTGGGCTGGGCTCGGTAAAGGCGCAGCCAAAGGCCAGCAATGCTGCCCCAGCCCCAGGCACTGATGCCCGCCCAGCAGCGCCATCGCCAGCACTGCCAGAGCCGGGCGAAGGCGAGACCGCGGCGGGACGCCCGGGGGCAGGGACGGGGCAGCCCCGCCCGGGGCCGGGGGTGGGCCCGAGGCATGGCCCGGCCCAGCAGGGGAGAGGGAGACTGGGTTGGGAGGGGGACACTGGGAAAGGGAGAGGCTGCGGGACTGTGGGAGAGGGAGAGGGGAAGCACGGGTTGGTCAACAAAGCCGCTTTTTTCTTCTCTGCCGCTGCCGCTGCTGCCGCTGCTGCCGCTGCTGCTGCTGCAACTGAAGCTCCAGGGCCGTTTGTCCCCTTGTCAGTTTTTTCCGTTGCCCCCTCTGCCTCGCACCGAGCCCTGCACTCCCCGGGGCAGCCCCTGAGCCTGTCCAAACACGGGAACTTCGCCGTTTTCAGTCAAGGCCCAGTCTTGACTCCTGCACAGTGACAGAGGAATCCCCTTGGCTGTTGCTGTGCATTGTCCCTGCTGAGGGTCAGACACTGTCACAGCACGTTCCCTGAATGCAGAATTTGAACCTGACCCAAGCACTGCACTTGTGTCTCTGGCATTGCTTTCCAAGAAAAACGGGAAGGCAAACTGGATGTAGCTCATGGTATTTTACAGTGTCTAAATCTTACCAAGTCTTGGATGTCAGAGGTGAGACCCATTTAGAATTAATGAGATGGAGAAGTAGTTTAAGATGGAAAGTGGGACAGAGAAATAAACAGAGGAAAATATCTTGGGTTGTTTCTTTCCACTTTCATTTCATTTCCTAAAAGCTGTTTCCGTTTTCCCAGAATCTTCTCCACAGTCCTGTCTGCTCTTTCCAAGAACTTTTCCTGGAGAACGAGTTGCATCATCGGTCACAAGATAGCCCACCCATGCAGCTTCTCTTGACTTTCCCCAACATGTGTGAAGCAGGAGTCTTGCAGCAAAGCAGGAGAAAGGTTTTGAGAACTTGACAACTTTTTCTTTCCTTTCCCCTTGTGGACTGGGGAGTTGTGCCATTGGGAAGGTTTTCATTGTTCCTGTTCTACCCGAAGCAAACAGGACGGGCTCCCAGGGGTACCTACTGGGAGTCTGTTATCGTCCACCCAAGCAGGAAGAAGAGGTGGACAACTTCTTCTCTAAGAAGCTGGAGAATGTTTCAGGATCACCAGCCCTTGTTCTCGTAGGTGACTTTAACCTACCAGACATCTGCTGGGAACTCAGTACAGCAGCAAAGAGGCAGTGCAGGAAGGTTTTGGAGTGGATGGAGGAGAACTTTTTGTGACAGCGGGTGAGTGAGGCCAGCAGGGGAGGGACTATGTTCGACCTGTTGTTTGCAAATAGAGAAGGGCTGGTGGGAGATGTGGTGCTTGGAGGCTGCTTGGGGCACAGGGATCATGAAATTACAGAGTTCTCAATATGTGGTGAATTCAGGAGGGATATCAAAAAGATTTTTACATTGGACTTCTGGAGGGCAGACTTTGGCCATTTTAGGAGACTTATTCCGAGAGTTCCTTGGGAAGGAGCCCTTAAAAACAGAGGAGTCCAGGAAAGGTGGGTGTGCTTCAGTGCAGAGATCTTGAGGGCACAGGAACAGACTGTCCCTGTGTGCTGAAAGATGAGCTGACAAGGCAAACGTCCAGCCTGGATGGGCAAGGAGATTTCAGAGGAACTTAGGAACAAAAAGAGGATGTATCATTTTTGGAAGGAGAGTCAGGCCTTTCAGGAAGTATTTAAAGGATCATGTAGGAAAAAAAATATTAGGGAGGCCAAAGCTCAGTTTGAAGTCATTTTGGCACCTTTTGTAAAGGATAATAAAATATGTTTTTACAAATATATTAATGGCAAAAGAAAGGGAAATACAAATCTTTTTTCTTTATTGGATGTGGGAGGGAAGTTAGGAACTGCAGATGAGGAGGAGACAGAAGTGCTTAATGCCTTCTTTGGCTCAGTCTTTAGTGGGAAGACGGCTTGTCCTCAGGATATGTGATGATGTCAGCTCCTTTTCCTGTGAGGAGGAATCTAACACGGCCCTGCTTCCAGCGCCGCCCTGAGATCCGCCTCCTTGCTGCATCACTTGCACCCTCCCTGCTCCGCCTTCGGCCCCGCCTGCCTTCTCGTCTATTGCCATGCCCCTTGGGTCTGGCAGCTGAGGCACTTCCTGGTTGCTTTCATTCTGCTTGGGAGCTGGAGAAGGCATTTCCTGCCCTCTGCCCGCATGGCCGGCCAGGGACGAACAAAGGGAAGCTGTGTTCTCACTCTCGGAATGCGCGGAATGCAGACCAAAGAACCACATTATTTTAGACAGCCTTTTTATCTCTTTTGGCTCGGAGAGGGATGATTTTGAAACAGAAAGACAGAGAGACATCTTTTCTGTGCCTAAAATTGCAGTTTTACAGTTCGCAGTGAATGTTTGCAAGGTATTTATTGCTTTTTTCCAAATTACACCTAATTCTGAACGATTCTTTGCTCTTTTTCCTTGTAAAACTACAGCGTCTCATATTAATCTTCCTTTTTCCTTCCATCCTGCTTCACTAAATAAAAGTGAGGGCTGATGTAATTTCCCTTTCTTCTGAGCCCATTGGGTCGACTGATTTATATCAGAGTCTTTAAGTTTTTCGCCTCTTTTCGAGACAATGGACGCCAAGAGCTGCACGGCAGCTATAAAATCTCGGTCCATTTGTTTGTAAACTTGTGTATCCATCCGCGTCCGCCGCTCTTACCTTCTCTCCGCTGACAGTGGGTGGCACTGTATCCTTTCCGAACAGTCCAATCGGCAGACGCTCCCCGGCCTGCCCCGCGAATTTCAGGATAGGGGCCCGCAAGCGACGCACTCGCCTCCTAAAACCAAAACGGGGGCTTCTCTCATTTAAGCTAGTCGCATTCAAGCTAATCGCATTCAATCTAATCGCATTTAAGCTGATCACATTCAAGCTAATAAACCAGGCTCAGTCCCTGTTCGGGCACCATTTATAAGCTGAGGCCTGGTAGACCGGGGGCTAGAGCAACGTGAGTCCGACCACTATGGTTATAAGCACGTACTCCGGTTTATTTCCCGAGATGGCGCGTCATATACAGAGAGAGTCGTTTACAGTTAGCAGGTGCATTCTGATAGGCAGTGAGAGTACAGAAGTATGTAAGCTATTGCAGTTTAAGGCAGCCACCGTGTCTTCTCAGTAACTGTTCTATGCTATTAGCACTCCTACCTTAACACATTCCCAATACCAGATAACCTTATCTGGTACTACGTATGTTGGACATACGAGGCCTACTAGGCCCAGGCCTGAGGCCTGGTCTTAGGCCCAGTTGTGGATAGCTCTACCTTATGATAGAAGCCATCCTGCTACACTGCTGAGCCACTTGGATGTTCAAAATCCATGGGCCCAGATGGGATCCAGCCCAGGGTGTTGAGGGAGCTGGCAGATGAGCTTGTGAAGCCACTCTCCATCATTTCCCAACAGTCCTGGCTCACTGGTGAGGTTCCAGAGGACTGGAGGTTGGCCAATGTGTTGTGTGACCCCTACACCATAAGGGTAGAAAGGAGGATCCTGGTAATTATAGGCCAGTTTGATATGGGAAACATATCTAAAATTCAGAATTTTAGAAGCATTTAATGTGCTTAAGCAGATGGAGGGGAAGCAGAAATATACAGCTTATTTAGCAATCCTGTAAAAGCAGAAAAACAACTTGTAGCAGAACACATGAGGATTTAGTTGCTAGCTAAAGGCCACAGAGATAAGATGTATATTGTGTGTATTGTGAAAACTCAGTAAAGCAAGACTTAGGTATTGTGAAAACCCCATAAAGCAGAACCTGTGGCTTAAGAAATCAGAAAGAACCAGGCTCGTGGTTTTGGCCAGGACAAAGTGACCTGGGAGTTAGCCAAACCTTCACTGCACCTGCCCAGAGGAAGAGGTCAAACAGTGAACAACTGAGGAAGACCTCTTACTTCATCAGAAGACCCCAGCCTGCAACCACCAGGAGATGTGGCACCAGAGAAAGCTAATTATAATAAGAAGTGCAAGGAGGCGGAGAGTGGGCAGAGAATGGGCGGGGAGGGAGGGGTTGTTTTGTGGGATCTGAGTGTATTTAAACCTTAAACCTGTCTCAACCAGGTACGCAGGTATGGTGGAAAATCCCCCTTGTGTCCCAGATGGAAATAAAACATACCTGCTTTACAGTTTGAATTGTTAAATCCTTATCCCACAACTCAAGTCAGCCTGAACTCAGTACCCAGTAGGGTACTGCAGCAGCTTATACTGAGTGTCATCACACAGCACCTACAGGATGGCCAGGCTATCAGACCCGGCCGGCACGGGTTTAAGAACAGAAGGTTGTGTTTGACCAACCTGGTCTCCGTTTATGACCAGGTGACCCGCCAGGTGGGTGCGGGAAAGGCAGTGGATGTTGTGTACCTGGATTTCAGCAAGGCCTTGGACACTGTCTCCCACAGCACCCTCCTGGAAAAGCTGGCAGCCCACAGCTTGGACAGGAGCACTCTGTGCTGGGTTAAGAACTGCCTGCATGGCTGGGCCCAGAGAGTGGTGGTGAAGGTTCTGCATCCAGCTGCTGGCACCAGTGGTGTTCCTCCGGGGTCTGTGCTGGGGCCAGTTCTGTTCAATATTTTTATTGACGACATGGATGAGGGGATTGAGTCTTTCATTAGTAAATTTGCAGCTGGCACTAAGCTTGGACCGTGTGTCCATCTATTGGAGGGTAGGAGGGCTCTGCAGAGAGACCTGGAATGACTGGATGGATGGGCAGAGTCCAATAGGATGAAGTTTAATAAGTGCAAGTGCTGAGTCCTGCATTTTGGCCACAAAAACTTCCTGCAGCACTCCAGGCTGGGGACAGAGTGGCTGGACAGCAGCCAGGGAAGGGGACCTGGGGCACTGCTGGACAGCAGGCTGGACATGAGGCAGCAGTGTGGGCAGGTGGGCAAGAAGGCCAATGGCTCCTGGCCTGGATCAGGAATGGTGTGGCCAGCAGGAGCAGGGCAGTGTTTCTTCTCCTGTACTCGGCACTGGTGAGGCTGCACCTCGAGTGCCGTGCCCAGTTCTGGGCCCCCAATTTAGGAAGGACATTGAGACGCTTGAGCACGTCCAGGAGAGGGCAACAAGGCTGGTGAGGGGCTTGGAACAAAAACCCCTGTTAAGAACGGCTGAGGGAGCTGTGGTTGTTTCGCCTGGAGAAAAGGAGACTCAGAGGTGACCTAATCGCTCTCTACAATTCCCTGAAGGGTAGCTGTAGTCAGGTGGGGTTTGGTCTCTTTCTCCAGACAGCAGCTGACACAACAAAAGGACATAGTCTTCAGCTGCCCCAAGGGAAATACAGGATGGATATTAGGAAGAAGTTTTTCCCAGAGAGAGTGATAAAGTACTGGAATGGTCTGTCTGGAGAAGTGGTGAAGTCACCTTCCCTGGATGTGTTTAAAAAAAGATTGGATGAGGCACTCAGAGCCATGGTTTAGTTGAGGTGTTGGAGCATGGGTTGGATTTGATGCTCTTGAAGGTCTCTTCCTACCCAGTCATTCTGTGAATTCTCTAAGAAATTTAGGGTCAGCTCTGGTGGTTCATTGCCTCCTGGCCCAGGGCACAGCATCAGGAAGGTCTTTGCATTCCAAGGCTTTGCTGCAGCCAAAGAAATCTCCTGGCTCAGGGTCACCTTTCCTGCTCAGCCAGACCCAAGAGTGCCCCAGCAACAGCAGAGAATGGCAGCATTGCCACGGGCTGGCACAGCAGGGGGAGATTTCCCCCTTGAGAGTGGCTCATATTGCAGTTTTTGCATTCAGGCAGCTGCAGATCCCTCCGCTTTGGTTGCACAGCAGCTGGAAATGCAAGTGCAGGAGCTCTGTTCATGCCCAGCCACAGCAGGTGACAGCAAGGACAGGCTCCTGGCAGCGTGACATTGGTAGGCAGCTCCTTCAACTAAAGCTGGGGGCTGGAACTCTGTGCAGAAAATGCCCTGATGGTCTCTGCACCCAGGCAAAAGGAACAAAGTTTCAGTTTTGGCCTCTCTAGGGAGCACCAAAATGATTCCTTTTCAGGGCAAGGGTCCATTGCCGGCTGTTCCCCAACCCCCAGAGGAGAGCCCAGGGGCCCAAGGAGCTGCGAGCGGGGACTCTGCAGGAGCCGGGACAGCGAGAGAGCCCGGGCTGAAGGTCAGCCCCGGGGCGGGCAGGGCCTGGGAGGGGGCACAGCCCGGGGGTCCCGCAGAGCCTCCCTGCTGCAAAGGCCCGGCTGGGACAGCGGGGCAGCTGCCGGGAGCCGTGTGCCAGGGCCGGGCCGCGGGTGGGTGTTCAAAGCGCCTCCAGGGGAGCAGCTTTTTGTCCCGGCCCGGGGGCATTCCCGCGGGGTCGGGGTCCCTGCGAAGGCGCAGGAGGACAGGGTGGAAGGGGTTAGTTTGTGGGTTTGTTTTTGGATTATTTTTTGTGGGGGTTGATGGCTGGTTGGGATTTTATTGTTTTGGGAGGGGATACGGGCAATGTTTTTTGTGAGATGCCCCCGGCAGTTTGAACCCCCTTGGGTGCGGGGAGCGCTGGCGCAGCCCCGGCACGGGCGGGGCGGCCCCGGGCGGGCTGTGGGAGCCGGGAGCGGCCGCCCGGGCCCGGAGCCGCCGCCTTGGGCCGGGAGCCCCCCGGGCAGAGCTCTGTGCTCGGGGCCCAGGCCCGGGCGGCCCGGGGAGCTCTCGGTGGCCCGTGGGCCCCGGCGCAGGTGGGTCCGTGTGGCCGGGCTCGCAGGGGAGCGGAGCGGCCCGGCCGTGGCCGTGCGGGGCCTGTTGGGGCTCGGGGGGCCGGGCTGGGCCGGGCAAAGGCTGAGGGAGAGCGGGGGAAGCGATGGCACAGAGGCCCCGGGCTCCCCGTGCCCCCCTGGCCACGCAGCCGGGCTCGGGGGCCGCCTCGCTCAGACCCGGCCCCGGCTGCGGGGGTCCCCGGGGCCCTGGGGAGGGGGCGGCGGGGGCTGGCGGAGCTCTGTGCCCGGGGCTGGGCGCGGCTGCCCAGGGAGCGGGGCATGCAGGGTCCCCCCGTGGTGGGGCTTGCTCTGCCCGGCTCAGGGGCTGCATTGTCAGCCCAGAGACACGTGGGGATCGCCCGGTACCAGCAGCGCTGGGAGGCAAACCCGGGAATGGGAGGAGCAGAAACGGGCAGTGCGAGAGCTGGGGCTGTTCCAGAAGCCTGGACAGGTTGGGAACAAGGACAAGGGGGACCCATGGATACCCCAGGACTCTGAAAGAGGGACCCTGGATAGTGCTGAGCCCAGGGACACCTGTGATCCCTAAGTGGTGAGCCCAGAGAAGGGGAACCTCGTGGGTTCTCAGGAGCCACAGCAGCCCAGAGAGGGCCAACACCAATACAAACTTGACCCGGGGCAACACTGACAGGGGGGCCTCCAGGACCCCAAAGTGGAGAGATGAGAGAGAAGAAACTCATGGTTGGGTGTTTTTGCTGAACCTTGGTCACTTGGTTATTTTGGAGAAATGAATCTTTGTGTTTTGGAGGTTTATATGGGCACCAGAAGCCCAGTGACTTCTAGAGATGGACTTGGGCAGGAGGAACCCCCCAACCCAATGTGCTCATATACTGTATTTTTCCCCAAAGCAGAATTTCCCACTCCCAGACCTTGACCAGATGGAGAAGGCAGCTGCAAGGAAGAGGAAGATGGCCAGGGACAGCCAGGCAGGTGAGGAGGAAGTCAGTGCCCCTTTGCCCCTCTCTCCTGCTCCATCTCCCAGCCCAGCCTGGCCCCGGCTGCAGGACAACCCCGCTGCCGACGCCGTCCTGCCGGGGATGCACTGGGGGGATCTCCTTGGTCTTCCCTCTGGCACGGAGGCAAATCCCATCCTGTCCTTGTCCTTCCTCCCCTGGACAAAGAGCTGAGGACAGAGACAAGGGAGGACAAATCCCCACGGCAGAACCTCATGGAAGAGGCTGTTTTGAGCGGCTCCATGGTGCAGGAATGCAACGGGGAAGAAAAGTCACAGAGATCCCGCAGGAGGAGCGGCTCCAAACCCATCTCAGAGTACTCAGAGGAGGAAAGACCCACGCAGTGCCAGGAAGGTGGACAGAGCTTCAGCCAGGGCTCTGAGCTGGTGGTGCATGAGCAGCTTCATGATGGGGAGAAGCCCCACAAGTTCTTGGAGTGTGGGAAGAGCTTCAGCTGGAGCAACACCCTGATCCAGCACCAGATGATCCACACCAGGGAGAGGCCCCATGAGTGTCCTGAGTGTGGGAAGAGGTTTCAGACCAGCTCACATCTCCTCAAGAACCAGTGGATTCACATAGAGGAGAAGCACTTCTGCTGTCCTGTCTGCAGGAAGGGCTTCAAGAACAACTCCCACCTCGTCACCCACCAGCGCATCCACACTGGAGAGAGGCCCTGTGAGTGTCCCCAGTGCAGGAAGAGCTTCACCCACAGCTCTCCCTTGACCAGGCACCGACAGAGGCACTGGTAAGGGAAGCCCTGTGAGGGACCCGACTGTGGGGAGAGCTTTGTGTGCTGCTCCAACTCTATCCTGCATCAGGGGATCACGTTGGGCAGAGCCCTGATGACCCACATTCCCTGTGATCTGCACTGGGGAGACACTGGGCTGGTGGTCCTTTTGTTTGGTGGTCCCTAATATTCTTTTGATTCCTCTTCATCCCTTTAAAACAGACAAAATTGGGATAAAAATGAACAAATTCATCAAAGGCATCTAAAGCCTCACTTTTTGCTAGTTTTTCGAGGGGATCTGGGATTCAGGGGGATACTTGGTAGGATTTAGGGGTTTGGGGGTATTTGATGTCATTTTCTCCATTTCTTGGCACTCAAAGAGATGAGAAGGTTTGATCTGTTACCTCAAAACCACTCAATGCCACTGAAAACTATTCAATCCCACCCCAAAATTACTTGATTTCAACAGCCCCTCAGGGTGGAATGGGGTTGGAAGGACTTTGGTGAAGTGTGCTGCAAATCAGGAGGGGTGAGATGGGCATTGGGTGGAGCAGGATGGGTGGGATGGGGTTTGGGAGGGGTGGGATGGGGGAAATATGTCTTGGGAAGGGGATCCTGATGTCCAGGAGAGGTGGGATGGCTTTGGTTGGGGATTGGGAGGGTGTGGTGAAATCTGGAATGAGAAAGCCGAAGGCTGGGAATGATGAAGGGAGAGGGAACCCATTCCTGAGGGAGTTTTTGGGTATTCCACATTCCTGAAGGCATTTTGGTGCATCCCAGGTTTCTGAGGCGGTTTGGGGGCACTCCCCAATTCTTGGCAGGGGGTTCCTGAGAGCAGCTCCATGGAGCCCCATTGCCAGGGGTGGTTGCTTTGGGCACGAGCTCACAGCTGCAGCCAGAGTCCATTGCCTCGGTGCTGGAGAGCAGAGAAATGATGAAAGGCCCCCGACATCTGCAGGGTGTGTTTGGGGGCCCAGGACAAGTTCTGCATAGGTGGGACAGTCACTGCCCCAGCCCCAGCCACTGCAGCCTCTGGGCCAGCCCCAAAGTGGCTGCCAAGCCCCTGGCACCCCCAAAACCCCACCTGTGAGAGGGACCAGAGCAGGTGAGGCTGTGACACGGCTGTGACACTGACACGTCCCACGGCCCCGGAGCTCACAGCAGCTGAGATGGGCTGGATCCAAGGCCCTGGCTGTGGATGTCTCTCTCTCTCTTCTCCTGACTTCCTCTTCTCAAAATATGGATAAGTTGAAGTTGTAGGGTTTAGTGTTTTCTGAGTCAGTGCTTTGTAAAGTGCCTTACTATAATTCCAGGTTTAATATAATTTATAAGCTAAGTACTATTTCTGTGTAAATGTTTACATCATAGGTTATAACTTAGGAAAAATACTGTTCAGTGCTGTTCTTTTGTTAAATTGTGTAAGGTGTAAGTTAAGGTTAAGGTAGAAGCTAAGTCCTGTTAGTTTGAGCTCTGTTCAGCTTTTAGGCCGTGTTCCTTTTATCCTTGCCCTCACTGTCCTCTTGTCACACACACACAGAGGGACAGTTCTCGGTTTGTTTGTGGTTTGATTGCTGGATTTGGTTTGGCTGTGTTGATGCTTTCCTTCCTTGGTGTGCCCAAAGTGTCCAGTCAGGGGTAGAGTGACTCTTGCCAAGGAACTTGGTCATGCCTCACCACCTGTGCTCCTAATTGGTGACTTCTGTCAAATATGCTAATCTGCTAAACTTATAAAACTGTATTGACTTCATGGGGGGGTTGGGCGTTTTGTGGACATTATCTGTATCTGCCCCTTGGAGGCCTCCAATAAAGATCAACCTTTCTGTTACCTCCTCTATAATATTATCTCCAAAGGGTGTTACTTTATTTCTGGGTTCTAAAAGGCATCAACACAGCGGGGCCTCATGGCACCCAGGAGACCACAGTGACACAATGACATCTTGGGGAGCCAAGTGCCAGCTGCAAACACAGCGGGGCCTGATGGAAGCCAGGAGCCACTTGGAGAGTGCCAGGGCACGTGGGACTCAGTGCCCGCTGTGACACAGCACAGCCCCATGAGCTCAGCAGACCACTGTGACAACGTGGAATCGCAGGGATGCAAGGCTCTACTTGGGCAGAGTGGGGTCTCCTGGGACACAGGTGCCACTGGGGCATTGCCAGCTCTTGTATAACCCAGTGCCCCTTGTGACACAGGGCAGCCTCATGGAACTGTCCTGGGGATGGTTCATAACCCATCACCATTTTGGGTTGTTTTTTGTTTTGTACCAGGAATGGTCACTGCCTCCCCTCCCTGCCTCTGGGAGTGCTGCAATGGGTGGAGGGGCAGCCCGGGGTCCTGCAGGGGTTGGGGGACGGGGGCTGCTCTTCCTTCTGGTTGGGGGGATTGACTCAGTGGCCACGTGGCACAGCACATCTGATTTGAGGTCTTGTTGCCCTGTGGTTTTGGTCTATTGCTTTTTTCCTCTTGTTTTTTTTCTCCTTCAACACTGTTACTGCGGCTTGCCAGCTTGCTTCTCTGCTCCTCTACTGCTTGAGAGAGGAAAAGTCCTCTGCACCTGGTGGGCTCCCGCAAGGCTTTGTCCTCAAACCTGTCCTGGGGGTGGATCAGGGATGGAGTCTCCCAGGATCATTTGTGCTTAGCGGGCGGACTGCCTGACAGCTCCAGCTGACCATGGAATGTCGAGGGTCGCTTCTTATCTGCCCCTGGACCTCTGGGGTGTTGGAGTCTATAACATCCCTCTGGCCACCCTGGAGGGTTTGGAGACTGTACAGGGGGGTCTGGGATCTGTACAGGGGGGTCAGTTAGACCCACACAGGTCCCAGGAGGACACTGACTCTGATTCCTGTCCATGGGAGTGAACACGCACATGCAGGAAGAATCACAAATCCTAAGAATTTAAAATAAGTAGTGGATGGTTTATTATAGAATATAAATATAGAAATTAGGATTCTTAGCATATGGGGCTGAAGAGACAAGATGGAGGAATTGGGGAGTGGCCCCTGTCCTCCTTGTTCTTGCTCTTGTCCCCCATTTTGTGCTGAGTTGGGTTTTAGAGATTGGCTTAGAGTAGAACTGACATGTTAGTATAGGTAGTAGGTATTGGTACAATTTCGTAAATAAAAAATACATCTCGGACAGTGGTTGGGTCAAGGGGACTGTACATAAGGTGCGGGGCTCTCTGATCCGCCCAGTCTGCCGCGTGTCCTGCTCTGCTGGGGATGCCTTGCAAAGCTGGACAAGAACTGATAGGTAATTAAGAATAAACAGCTTGATAACACGAACTGCTGGACTCAACTTGTCGTCTCTGGCTTCGGTGTGAAACACCGAGGGCGAAGAGAAGACTGAAAACCTTATTACCTCGGGGAACAGCAACCCAGAGGAAACTCCCAGGGAACAGCAACCTTGGGGGACCCTTAGTACCTTGGGGACCAGCAACCCCAAGGAGAATCTCAGGGAAACAACAACCCTGAGAGCCAACTCCTGCAGCACTTGAGCCATGGCTGCTGGCCCTGGGCGTGAGCCATCAGGAGGGGACAAGTGACCCTTGCAGGCCTGGGCCCTCATTGCCTCCTTGTCCCTTCTCAGCAGCCTGGCAGGGGCCGCCCCATGGTGCTGCCCTTGGCATTGCACATCCCCACATCCCAGTGGCCCGGGAAGAGCCCTGAGCTGTGAGGGAGGGACAGGATCTGCCTTGCCAGGGGCTGGGGCTCAGGCCTTGGCCCTGTGCATTCCTGAAACACATCCAGGTTTGCTCAGCATCAGAGACACCTTTGCCTTGTTTGTCCCCACCTGTCATCACTGCCCGCAGTGTTCTGCTCTGACTGGAACCTGGGGACACTTTCTCAGTCATGTCTCTTAGTGGGACCCATTAAAACTTGAAGAAACTTCAGAATTTCAATATAATTTTGAATTCTTGACAGGTTGCTTGAACACTCTCTCAGGGACTGAGTCTCATGTAAACAACACCAAACCTCAAGAGACTAATTGAAGTCCTTAAGCTGTGTCTGTGCTGCTGAGCTGGGCTGGGCTCCTGGCACAGAGGCAGCTCCTGGCAATCACGAAGACCTTCCAAAAGCCATTTCTCCTGAGGAGCAGCTCCTCTCCCAGCCCAGCAGGGCTAAGGGTGCTGTCTGCAGGCACTTCAGAGCAGTGAAGCAGACAGAGGATTAAAGAAACTGGAAGGACAATTATGAGGTCATTCATGGAGAAATCTTCAGCACTTGTGACACAGTAAGTCTGTGGCTGCAGGGATCTCCTCAAGCTGACCCAGGACAGCACTGAGGTGACTGTAAGGATGGCTCTGCTGCCCTTGCTGCTTTGGGGGAGGATGTGCTCCAGAGCGGGGCTGCCCTGGGCACCGTCAGAGGGACAGGGCAGGAGCTGGGGCTGCAGCCAGGGCTGCCCAGGGCTGTGGTGCAGAGCAGCTCCTGCAGCCCTGAGGGCTCTTGGCCAGGCCAGGGCATCTGCCACCTGCCAGGGGCATCTCAGCATGCCTGGGAGCTCCCATGGACTGTGGAGAGAAGTTGGAGGTGGAAGGAGCCACCCCCATCAGGGCAGATTCCTGCTGCTGTGGAGATGGTGCTGCATGGCCAGGGCTGCTCTCAGCTTTCTCATAAAGGAAAGGGAAAGGGGCTGTCAGGGTTGTCTGTGCCACTGACACTCCTGCACTGTCACCCTGGGGATCAGCAGATCTGCCTCAGATTTCCCTCAGAAAGTGCCTCCTCACCTTGCTCTAGCTACAGACAGTAGCAGCAGCACTTTGGCTTGCAGCATCTCTGTTTGTCTGAGCAGCCCTTAAGGCCCTGGTGCCAGGGAGATGCCCCTGGGCAGTGCCCTGTGCTGGGAGGGGTGTGCAGGGCAGAGCTGAGCCCCCAGGGCAGGGCTGGGCTCTGGGAGCACTGGCAGGGACAAGGCTTGGATAGAGAGAAAGTCTCTCAGTTCCCAGCAGGTGCAATTCCAGGCAGCATAGAGGTGGACCAACCCTGGATAGCCTTTCCTGTGTAGCAACACAAAAACAACAACAACAACAACCACAACAACAACCACAACAACAACCACAACAACAACAACAAAGAGGAAAAAAAAAGGAGGGAAGAGTTTAGGGAAATTTTTTTTGACTTTGGAGCTTTCAGAAGTTCCACTTTTTTTCAAGCACATTTTAAGTATTATCACTCTGAAATAGAGAGAGGTGTAATGAACAAAGGGCACCTGTGTGGGGCCAGCAGTTCTGACTGCACTGAGGCACAGGGAGCCCTGTTTTCCCTCTGGGCTCCCCAGTGTTCAGGCTGAATGTGGTGCTGAAGATGAGGCAGGAACTCAGGAGAACAAACCCGAACACAAAAAAAGATAGAAAAATTCCCTTGCGATAAGTAATTTTGAGGGGATTACAAATACAATATATAGGATTGACAGAAGGAATATGATACCACTTTGTCAGTGTCTTTTTTCAACAGCCCACAATGCCCAGAGTGAAGAAATGTCCAACAGCACCTCCATCAGCCACTTCCTCCTGCTGCCATTGGCAGACACGCGGCAGCTGCAGCTCCTGCACTTCTGCCTCTTCCTGGCCATCTCCCTGGCTGCCCTCCTGGCCAACGGCCTCATCATCAGTGCCGCAGCCTGCGGCCACCTCCTGCACAGCCCCATGTTCTTCTTCCTGCTCAACCTGGCCCTCAGCGACCTGGGCTCAATCCTCACCACTGTCCCCAAAGCCATGCACAATTCCCTCTGGGACACCAGGACCATCTCCTACTCAGGATGTGCTGCACAGCTATTTCTGTTTGTATTTCTCATTTCAGCAGAATACTCCCTTCTCACCATCATGTGCTACGACCGCTGCGTGTCCATCTGCAAACCCCTGCACTACGGGACCCTCCTGGGCAGCAGAGCTTGTGCCCACATGGCAGCAGCTGCCTGGGCCAGTGCCTTTCTCACGTCTCTTCTGCACATGGCCAATACATTTTCCCTGCCCCTGTGCCAGAGCAATGCCCTGGGCCAGTTCTTCTGCGAAATCCCACAGATCCTCAAGGTCTCCTGCTCACACTCCAACCTCAGGGAACTTGGGCTCACTGTGCCAAGTGCTTTCCTATATTTTGGTTGTTTAATGTTCATTGTTTTCTCATATGTGCAGATTTTCAGGGCCATGCTGAGGATCCCCTTAAGCAGGGATGGCACAAAGCCTTTTCCACCTGCCTCCTCACCTGGCCGTGGGCTCCCTGTTTGTCAGCACCTCATTTTTTGCCTACCTGAAGCCCCCCTCCATCTCCTCCCCATCCCTGGATCTGGCCGTATCAGGTCTGTACTTGGTGGTGCCTCTGGCTCTGAATCCCCTCATCTACAGCCTGAGGAACCAGGAGCTCCAGGCTGCAGTGTGGAGACTGATGACTAGACGATTTCAGAAACACTTAACTGCTGGCCAATTTCTTGCAAACCACTTGTAATAGAATTGATATTTCATAGTACTTCTTGGTTTCATTTTTGAGGTTCTTTTTATTTGTTTTACTTATTAAATCTTATCCAGAAATTAAAGTCATTGTTTCTGCCAATTCTCATTTTTTTTCTCTCCACCTCTGTTGCCATGAGATTTTCCTAGTTTGCTGAGCGTTCATATTAAAGTAGAAGGTTTGCACCTTCATGCTCCTTTCATGTAAACACCAGTTGTATTCTGTAAACATTGCCACTGTTTTCACATTCCTTGCTGGAACAGACAAGACTGTGTGACAGTCCCTTTGACCAATGTGGTGAGAGGTGGGAATGCCACTCTCCAATCCATGGTCACCTTGCTAGAAGTATATAATAGGAAGTAACAAACAAAGCAGGAGATTCTCCCTGCTGCTCTGATCTCCCCAAATTCGTGGCTCCATGTGTCTTTTCGGGCGAGGCTTCCAGCGACATCTGGAGCCCACGTGGTCAACTTGCAAGCTGTGAGACGAGAAAAAAGAAAAAAGAAGAAAAAACCCCGTCTTCCATGGCTGCAATCAGAAACTCACGATGTTCTCGGAAGATCAACTCCTAATAGAACTTCTCTGATCATTTTTGGTGTCCTGTGAAGCCGAGCTACCCAATGGACACGTAAGAGTACTGTACACTTGGGGAAAGACACGTGGAATTTTTTATAGTGCTGAGAAAGCACTTTCAATCACCCCATGGAAAACCCTAGGGAAAAGCCTTTTTCCATCCGTCCTTGATGGAGATTCCAATGCGGGCATGCTCTTGGGGTCTTGGGGCACAATCTTTCTGTTTCTAAGACAGACTGTTCAAGATTGGGATTCGGATTCGGGTATTGAGATAGACAGCAGATCGGTTCCCCTGCCAGCAGCTCTGTCCCTTTCAACGATGAATGCTCTGAAGCAGGGTTCGAGCCACCGCGGGAGGTCCCGACCCCCATGTCAGGGGTTGAGTGTGGCCAGCGCGAATTTTGGGAGGGCTGCGAAGTTTTTTCAAGTCCCTTTGCTGGGTCAGCGTGCGCTGGGGCGGCCGGTGGGCCATGGGAGTAAGGAATCCCAGCCCCTGGATCGGTGGTGCCTTCTGCAAGGGTGCTGGGTGCAGAGGCATCCCTCCCCCTTGGCCCTGGAGTGGGGACAGGGGCGCCGCCTGCGCCATTGGCGGCCGTGCCCGCGAGGAGCGACCCTGCGGAGGAAAACCCTCCATGCCCTGCCCCGTGCATGCAGTGCCAGCCCGGCCCTGCAGCCCGCCCCCTCCCCACACAACCCACCGAAAGCGGGCTGGGTGCCGCGGCGGCCGTGCCACCGCCTCCCTGCCAGGCCGGGACCTGCCCAACTGGTCCCGGCCCCCCCCAAACCGGCAGGGGGCTGAGCGCTGTTGCGGATCTGCTGCTCCTCCCTGCCCCGTGTGGCGAATTCCTCCCCGCACAGAGCTGGGGCGGCTGAGCAACCATGCCACTGCCCCCCTGCTCCCCCGGCCAGCACTTGCAGGCTGAGCGGGGAGCAGGGGCGGCAGCCGTGCCGCTGCCATCGCCCCCCGGCCGGGACTTCTCTGCCCGGTCCCGGGCCCCCCCGAACTGGCAGGGGGCGGAAAGCCGTGGCGAATCTGCCACGCTCCCCTGGCCAGTTCAATGTACACGCCCCCGCACACAGCGGAGACTGAGGCGGCGTCTCTGCACCACCCCCGCTCCCCTGGCCGGCCCAAGCCAGCTGTCAGAGGGGCGAGAGAGGCTGAAGCGTTGTCAGATGTGCACGCTTGCCCTGCCCTGAATTGGGATGCAATTTCTGGTCCTGCATTGCAGCCGAGCCCGGTTGCTGAGCTGACGGAGCCGCTGTCTGAATGTGCAGCACTGCCCCAGCCTGTCCCGAGAGCTGTGGGCTGTGGTTTCACAGCCTCACAGCCATGCTGCCCTGTCCTGGGCAAATCTGCCTCCCTTCCGAGGGGAGGTAGTCAAGTGTGATCTCAGTTTTTCTGATGTCATACAGCTGATCAGTGTAAAATGTATGGATTTGACCTTTCCATATGAAATTAGATGCCTGGCTTTGGCGTTATTTGGACCTGTTCAGGTTTCTAGCTTTGAAGACAACTGGGAACGACTGGCCACAGAAGTGGCTGTCCAAAATAGTCAATTGTCTCAAGAAGATCCCTGGTTTGGGGTCAGAGCTGATTTGCTTACCGGGAGAAGCGAATATGCTCACCCCGATGTGCAGTTGGCTTTTCTCAGACTGTTCTGAATCTGTGCAGACACATAGGTATATCTGCACTGGCAAAAACTATGTTATCCTCCTCTCTAAAGCAAGACTTCTTGGGTATAGTCCAGAAGCCAGATGAGACCTTTGTTCAATTTGTAAGGTGTCTGATGCATTCTTTGGAGAAGCAAGTTGAGGATAGCACTTTGAAAGTAATTTTGCTAGAACAATTTGCAAGGAGCAATGCTAACGCGGCTTGCCAGAGGCTCCTTGGAAGCCTTCCTGAGACTTCTGATGTCCTGGAAATGATCCAGGTCTGTGCAGTTTTGGACACCTCTGACCTTAAGGTGTCTGCCCCGGCTGCTGCCCCACAGCCGTCCCATAAGGGGCTGAAGAGTGAGCAGCAGACCCAGGCAAATGTTCAGGCCAGTGGAAAACAGGGAAAGGAGGCACAGAAAGTGACTCCCTTGTTCTTCTGCACACGGTGTGGCGGGCCAGACCATACTGCAGACATATGTAAAGCAGTGGTTCATGTTGAAGGCCAGCCCTTGCCAAGCCTGAAAAGTCGGAAGCGGAGAAAGCGCCAAAGACGTCTGGGGAACAAAACAGTTTCCTAAGCCCTGGAGCAAGAGCAAGTTTGTTTGGCTGGCTTGCAGCCAGCACCTGCAGTTCAGGAGGTGTTGATGTCACCACAGTAGCAATGGTCATTTTTGGACTCTTGAGAAGTGCACACTTGTGCAGTGGTTCCCAAACCCACCTCCCATGTCGCATTCTTTGAGAAAATTTAATTGCTCAGTTTGTGTTTTTTAAGTTTTCTGTCCTCAGGTTTGGGGATCGGTGTCATGAAGGCGGCCGCTCAAGTCTGCTGAGCTGCCTCAGGTGCACTGGACTGATCCTGTCTGATCCTGAAACCTTGTGTACTCTGTGCCACCCCGGTGCCACCCATCAGAGATGGCTCTTCGAGATCTGATTGACATGGACACGGATTTGGCCATCCTCTCCTTTCCTGTATGGCCTCCATAGTGGTTTTGGATCCTGTGGAGCTGCCTGTTGCAGGATGGGGTGGTGCAGCGTGATGCTGTGGGAGCCAGCAGGCTGTGTTAATCGAGGACTCAGAGGAACTGTTTGCGATGGTTCAGTTTTATGTACTGTAGCCACTGTGCCCTTTGTGGGGAATGTGCACGAGGTTTGGGGGTGTGGTTTGGGACAGAACTTTGATTTGAGTGATTTTTTTTTTCTTGGAATGCTCCTGCCTTTGCATCATATTGCCTTTGCATAATATTGCCTTTGCATCATATAGAAATTTGAAAAATGAGGGTTGTCTGGTTGAACCATTGTAGAACATGCTCAGGGTACTTTGAGCAGGTAACTGCAAGGGGATTCAGGGTAAAGCCCTGCACAGCAAAGGCAGAATCAGGCCAACGAGCAACCCTCACACCATGACCAAAATGAAGGTCGGTGAACTTTGTACGGGTTTTTTTTTTTGTTTTCTTTTTTCCCGTTGTACATATGCTCATTTTTCTTTTTTTGTTTTCTTTTTTGCAACAGTTAAAAGGGTGAGATGTCACCATGCGATTTTCCTACTTTGCTGAGCGTTCATATTAAAGTAGAAGTGTGCACCTTCTCACACTCATTCACGTAAAAAAGGAGACTGTGTTTTGTAAATACTGTCATTGTTTTGAATTCCTTCTCCAAGAGAAGGGGAGGTTGAATGACAGCCTCCTTGACCAATGCAGTTGAGAGGTGGGAATGCCACTGTCCAATCCATAGACACCTTGCTAAAAGTATATAATAGGAAGTAATAAACAAAGCAGGGGATTCTCCCCTGATGCTCTCATCTCCACAAACTCTGGACTACGTGTGTCTTTCAGGCGAGGCTGACAGCGACAATCTCCGTCCCTTCCTCTCGCTCTCTTCCTGCCCTTGCTCCTTTCTCCCCCTCACATTGGATTGTTCACTGAATTTCATACTATTGACTTGGGCTCCTGGTCCCGTTTGCCCCTGAATTTGGGCAGAGGCACCTCAAGGATGGCATCTGAACAGCCGGGGACCCTTTCGGTGCCCTTAAGGCCCTCCCTGCCCACAGGCATGAGCCCAGCAGTGCTGATCCCTGGGCAGGGAAGCGCTGTGGCTCCCAGCGGCAGCAGAGGAGCCAGGGCTCCAGGCTCCTGGCCGTGCTCCACTGCTGCCGCCAGCCCAAGCTGTGCTCCCTGGGCATGGGGCTCCCCGAGCCCTGGGCACAACCTGCTGCCCTCTGTGCCCCAAAGCCTGCGCGCTCCAGAGGCTGCTCTGGGTGCCCCTGGGCCCTGCCAGCTGTGGGGGGACATTCCAGGCTGTCCCAACCTGCCCTGCCCAGGGCACCAGGCAGGGGGGAAGGGACAGAGAGCCCTGGCAGCCCCCAGAGTCGCTCTGCTCATGGGGGGGGAGGAAGCGGAGCCTGGCAGGGCTGAGAGAGGGACAAGGAACACACAGGGACAGGGAACGTGGGACACACACAGGGACATGAGAACAAGGCCACACGGATAGCCAGAGCTGCTTTGCTGAAGCCATTTATTGATTTTTGCAGGGACATTCCCAGGGCTCCCAGGGGATCAGGGGCTTCTCCAGGGATGATCATCTCCTCATGCTGCTGCAGGGGGACAGGACACGAGTGTCACCACCAGTTCCAGGCCTGAAAGGCAGAACCCAAATTGGGACCCCGGTGTCCACTGGGACATGAGAGGGCCCTTGTCCCCAGTCCTCTCTGCAGGGCCCTGCAGCAGGAGAAGGGATTTGGAGCCCTGCATACACCTGGCACTGCACTTGGCTCTTGAGCTCCATGTGGCTCCCAGAGCCCTTCAGCCTGGAATATCCCAAAAGCTCCCACAGCCCTCCCTGCTCCCACAGGGACACTGGGTGTCCCCAGAGCCCCCCAGTGCAAGGAAAGCCTTGGGGACAGCTCTGTCCACCTCAGCCCAGCACATGGATCAGGGACAGTCCCCTGCATGTCCCTCTGCCATCGCCAAGGTCTGCACAGCCCAGAGGGCTCAGGGATGTGCCCTGGCCCCCGAGGATCTTTGGTGGGGCTGGAGAGCCCTGAGGATTTCTCACCGGGGCATCCAGAGGGGCAGCCGGGCATCACTCCCGCAGAAGCTTCACCTGTTCAGCCACAGGGCGCTGAGGGGGAAAGCAGGGTTAGAGCCACACTGGAGGGTACTGGGGCACGTTGGGACATAGTGGGGCATGCTGGGGTGCACTGGGATGTACTGGGGTGCACTGGAGGGTCATGACCAGGAGAGGGGAAGCTCTTGGCCCAGCAGAACTCCAGGTACCCAACTCAGACCTCTTAACTTATGGGAAGCCAATCGTTTTTTTCAGAGACATGGGCAGATGTCCCTGGTCACTGGGGTGTCCCCAGTACCAGAAAGGCACAGGGGGACCCAAATGGCTCCAGTTCCCACACTGGTGCCCCAGTTCCAGGACTTACCTTAAAACATGCACCCCAGCCTCCTACTACACCTCCCTGTGGAAGCAGAGCAAAGGATTAGTCTGGAATGGCCCTTGTGGGGCTCAGGGGATCACAGGTGTCCCCAAGCCCCGTGGCTGCCCCCGGTCTGAGGGGGAAAATCCCTTCTGCTGCCCCCAGTCTCACTCCAGACAGTTTCCCCTGATCCCTGTTCCTGCAGGGACCATGGTGGGGATGGAGACAAGGAGAGCGAGGGGAATTTGGGGCCTCCAAGGAGGAGGGGAAGGAGTGGGATGTGGGGACCCCAAAGAGAGTGAAGTGGGGGGAGCTGGGGGTCCCAAGGGATGGGGCTGGGGGTGTTGAAGGGATGGGAATTGGGGAATGTGGGTGGGGAGGCAGGAATTCCAGTGGGGGGGCCATGGGGGCTGAAGTGGGGGGTGGGTGGGGGCAGGGGAAATCCTGGGCAGAGGAGCAAAATTGCTGGGTTTGGGAGGGGCTTTGGGAGTGGCAGTCAAGGAGGGGGATTGGGGGACACCACTGCCATGGGCAATGAGAAAGGGAAAGGACTGGAGGGCAAGAGGAGAGGAAAGGGATTGGCCATGATGCTCTTTGGGGGTGACTGGGGTGCACTGGGCTGGGGGGAATGCAATGGGGAGCCTGGGGGAAGGGGCAGCCTTGGGAAGCTCTGGGGTGCACTGGCATGCACTGGGGTGCACTGGGATGGCCTGGAGGGTGATGGCCACGAGAGGGGAGGGTCTGGGCTCAGCAGAAGAACTCGGGGTACCCACCTGACTATTCCCAATGCCACCAGCTTCCTGTGGAGAGAGCATGAGGTGTCAGTGGTCACTGGGGTGTCTCCAGTCCTGGGAAAGGTTGGGGGTGACCAGAGCGCCCCCCAGTTCCCACACTGGTGCCCCCAGCTCCAGGACTTACCCCAGCACACACAGTTTCACCACTGCCATCCATGTCGGCCTGGGGAAGGAGAGCAAAAGGTTGGTGAGGATTGGCCCTGGTGGGGCTGGGGGCACACAGGTGTCCTCAGCCCCCCGGCCCATGGCTGTCCCCTGCTCTGGGCAGGGCTGCCAGGCAGAGCCCGGCAGAGCCCCTGCCTTGGGAAGAGCCCCCAGCGCCGAGCCCAGCCCGTGGCCCTGCAGCCGCACCTGGCTCTGTGCTGGGAGGCACAGCAGCATGGAGAAGAGCAGGGCCACGCCGAGCACAGCCACCTTCATCTTCCTCTGGCACTGGGCAGCGCTGCCTGAAGCTGCAGCAGGGCACCGGCACCTTTATCCCTGCCGGGACTCCTCCCTGCGCCCTCCCCGACAGCCCCCAGGCCAAAGCCCGGCTTGGCACAGCCCCCAGCCCTGGCCACAAGCCCAGCCCTGCCCAGAGTCCATCCCAGCTGTGGCACGGATCCAGTCCCCCTGCCCGCATCCCTGCAGCTTCCCACACGGGGCAGCTGCCCCTGCAAGGGCCCAGGCACCCGGGGGGGCCAAGGGGGGCCAAGGGGATCCAAAGGCAGCTGGGGACCCTGTGGGGACAAGCCCCGCTCCAACACCATCCATCCTCCAGCAGCCCCCAGTGCCACATCCCCCATCTCCCGCTGGCCCTGCCCTGCCAGAGCCTTCCTTGCAGGACAGCCCGGAGCTGAGGCCGGCCCCAACCCTGGTGTGTCACAGCAGAATTGTCCCTGTTGCCACTGCAGCCTCTGGACTGAACGGGGAGCTGCCCTGAGCCCTCTTCTCGGGGCCCCAGGAGCCCGGGATCAGGGAGAACGGGGAGCTGGGAGCACAGCAGGGTCCTGGGCCATGGCAACAGCTGGGAGACTGGGATCTGCAGGCTCTGCAGGCACTGGGGAGCGCTGGGCAATGCTGGCACTGGCACACAGCTCCCGCAGCGCCCCTGGCCCCAGGGATGGCCCTGCCCTGCCCTGCTGCCAGCGCTGGCCCTGAGCAGGGCTCACCTCCCCAGCTGAGGCTCCCGCGCTCCTGGCCCAGCTCAGAGCCCCTGGCAGGGGGAGCCCCGAGGGCACAGATCAATGACAGCCCCTGCCCAGGGCTCCCACCAGCTGCCAGCGCCTCCATTCTCCACTGACAGGCCCTGACATTTCCAGCAGATCTTCTCTCCTCACGGCACACTGACCACACAGAAGGCACCTCTTGTGGCACAGGTGGCAAAACCCTGCAGACACCTGACTTGACTGTTTGCCTTGGATTTTCCCCAGGAGCCAGCAGGAAGATTTTCCTTTGGCCTCTTGGTGCTTTTTGCCTCCTTTGTTGGAGGATTGAGGAGCGCTGACCCAGGAGGGGCCCAGGGACATTTCCAGCCCCTGCACACCTGAGGGGCCATTGCGGGTGAGCCCAGCTGGGGCTCCATGGGCTCTGCACAGACGTGCTCCTGTTTGCACATCAGCAGCTCAGTGGAACATGGAAATGTTCCCCCTTTGGTGCCTGATGCAGGGAGGGGTTAGAGAATTAACCAGGAGGATCTGAGGTGCAGCTGATCTGTCCTGGGCTGTGTCCCTTCCTCTCCCTGAGCAGGACTCTGAGCAACTTGGGACATTTCTGATTTTCCTCTTATCCTTTCTGTGGGATGTTTTCCACACTCGGGTTCCAAATCAATTTCTGGCCCAGCCATTCTCTCCAGGCTGTGACTCCAGGGAGGTGTTGTGGGGGGTGACAGGGGGGAAAAGAGGAGCCTGTTGTGCCCACATTTCCATCTCCCTTCCAAATTTCCCAGAGCCCTCCCGTTGCCAGACTCCCTCAGTGGCTGCAGTGTGGGGGAGAGGGGGGCAGACAGGGCAGGAGCAGGGGCTCTCAGTGCTGCTGGAGTGCTCTGGCTGGGATAAGCGGCTGCTCAGCAGTTGCTGGCCAGAGCAGAGCCGTGCCAGGTGTCCCCATCATTTCCTGCGGCTGTGCCCTGCTCCTGTTCCTGCTGCAATTGGGACAGGTGGGGTTGGGCTGCAGTCGCTGGGCTCCCTGGGGGCTTTCTGGGAAGGGCTGCAAAATCCTGCCCTTGATCTTGGGCAGGCATTGCAGCTCTGTGCTGGGCCCTCCCTCTGCTCTGGGCATGGAGACAATTGCCCATTTCCCTTCTTGCCTTTTGTCCTCCCAGATGTTTTCAGCAGAGGACACACAGAATGGCCCCTGCCCCACCTGGGCCTCCATCGTGGCTCTGCTGTCCTTTATTCCAACAATGCTTCAGTGTCTGGAACATCCTGGTGAAACTACAATCCTCCTGGTGCTCTTTCTCAGGAAGAGTTGCCCAGCTTTTCCTGAGGCTCACCAGCTCTTTAGGAAGATCCCCAGGGATTTGCCCCACCCCAAAGCAGTGTAGCCATGGCTGACACGGAGGGGAAACACAGGCAGGTCCCTCTGAAGGTTGTCCCCTCCAACAGGCTGGGCCTTCAACCCAAGCAAGTTCAGGAGGGAGGGAGAGCCATGAGGTTTGAACCCAGGGAGCCCCAGCACCAACTCTGTGTGACACAGCTGGGCCCTTCCAGCCCCTGCTCCGATTCCAGGGAGGGGAACAGGGCAGGTTTGCATCTCCAGACAGACAAACAGCAGGCCATGGCCTTGGCTGCACTGGCTGCCCTGCAGCCAGGAAGGATGCATGGAAACAGAGGCTGACTTGGGAGAGATGCAAAAAGAATCCAGCCACTCTCTGGGAGAGCAAATCGTCAGCTGCTTCCTCCAGTGCCAGACACCAGGGCCAAGAGTAAGGAATTGGAGGATACAGAGCCCAGCTGGGGAGTCCTTGCAGGAGATGTGGGCACTGACAGTGGCATTGGGGCAGCAGTCCTTCTGCAGTCCTTCTTCCCCATCCCCATCCAATTCCAAACCCCTCCAGCAGCCCATGGGACAGACAAAGAGTGCTCTGCTTTCATGTTCTGCCTACAACAGTTTGTGGTGAAGGATTTTCATGAGACCCAAGCTGGGGATCACAGGCTGGTGGTGAAAACTTGCTTTGGGTTCTGAGGGCAGTGGGAGGTTTGGCTGAGCCCCAGTGAATCCCAGGGGTCCCTGGTTTTGTTTGCAGGATGATCCTGTCCCAGCTCAGAGCCCCTGGCAGGGGGAGCCCCGAGGGCACAGATCAATGACAGCCCCTGCCCAGGGCTCCCACCAGCTGCCAGCGCCTCCATTCTCCACTGACAGGCCCTGACATTTCCAGCAGATCTTCCCTCCTCACGGCACACTGACCACACAGAAGGCACCTCTTGTGGCACAGGTGGCAAAACCCTGCAGGCACCTGACTTGACTGTTTGCCTTGGATTTTCCCCAGGAGCCAGCAGGAAGATTTTCCTTTGGCCTCTTGGTGCTTTGTGCCTCCTTTGTTGGAGGATTGAGGAGCGCTGACCCAGGAGGGGCCCAGGGGAGGTGAAGCTGCTCAGCAGAGGAATTTCCAGCCCCTGCACACCTGAGGGGCCATTCCAGGTGCCCCCAGCTGGAGGTTGATGGGCTCCTTTTGGAGATCAGCACTTCACTGAACAGGGCTCAGGGCTGATTGAGTCTGACAGCACCAAATTCATGGAAAACACCAAGCTGGGTGGGCCTGTGGATCTGCTGCTGGGCATCAAGGCTCTGCAGAAGGATCTGGGCAGGCTGGATCGATGGGCTGAGGCCAAAGGTGTGGGGGTCAATAAGGCCAAGAGCTGGGTCCCAGCCTGGGCTCACAAGAACCCCATGGAATGCTGCAGGCTGGAGGAGACTGTCTGGAGAACTGGGAAAGGTCCTGGGGGTGCTGGTGCCAGTGTCTGAAGATGAGCACAGGTGTGCCCAGGTGTGTCAGAGGCCAAGGGCTGCTGCGCTGTGCCAGCCATGGGGTGGCAGCAGGAGCAGGGCAGTGACAGTCCCTGTGCTGGGGCTGCTGAGGCCCCTGCAGGGCTGTGTCCAGTTCTGGCTCCACATGGCCAGAGACACCCTGAGGGGCTGGAGCATGTCCAGGGAAGGGAACGGAGCTGTGCAAGGTGCTGGAGCACCAGGAGTGTCTGATGGAGCCAGAGGGGCTCAGCCTGGAGAAAAGGAGGCTGGGGGGAACCTTCTCACTCTGCACAACTCCCTGACAGGAGGGGCAGCACGGTGTGGTCGGGCTCTGCTGCCAGGGAACAGGGACAGCATGAGAGGGAACAGCCTCAGGCTGTGCCAGGGTAGTTTTAGCTTGGACATCTGGATGAATTTTTTCCCTTTCCTGGAAAGGGTTGTCAGGCCTTGGAAGGGGCTGCTCAGTGAGATGATGGAGTCCCCATCCCAGAGGTGTCCAAGGAAGGCCTGGATGTGGCACTCAGGGCTGTGCTCTGGTGACAAGGTGGGGATCACTCACAGGGTGGCCTTGATGGTCCTGGTTGGCATTTCCAACCTCAGTGATCCCAGGATTCTGGGATTGTCCTGGAGAAATGCTTTTTGTCTTTTTTTTCCCCTTCCAAGTTCTGGACTCGAGCTTCTAGTCTCCAGGGAGGTTCCCCATCCCACTTCCCCCTGTGCAAGCCCCTGTCCCACAGACAGAACCACGGGGTGACACATGGGCTGTGGCACCAGTGCCCCTCCCTAGAGCAGAAATTCTGCGTGGCTGAGACTGTGGTCAGTAGGAGCAGGAAAAACATCCTTCCTTGAAAGCTGGGGTAAGTGTGGGGCCAGTTTCTGCACAGCTGAGACACATTCCCGAGGGAGGCAGGGACATTCCCAGTTCCTGGAGCTGGGTGGCCTGTCCAGCTCATTATCCCCGGCTCTTGGTGAACAACATCAGTGCACTTTGCACAAACTCTCTCTGCATGGACAGCGTGTTCTGGATTCCATCCAGGATTGGGATGGCTGCTTGTTCTCCAGGGTGCTGTGAACTGCCTCTCCCAGAGGTGATTCCCTCAGATCCTGGGTACATCCCTAAGCAGGAGCTCCCAAGATCTTGCTCCAAGGGATTCCTGTCCTTCCCAGTGAGCAGGAGCATCTTCCAGAGGCTGAGGACTGCTGCCCTATTCCCAATGCCACTGGCAGTGCCCAAATCTCCATCAGGGAATGCCCAGCTGGGTTCTGTATCCTCAAATTCCTTTACCCTTGGCCCTGGTATCTGGCACTGGAGTACCCAGCTGAAGGATTGCTCTGCTAGAGAGGGGCTGGAATCAGAGAGAGCAGAGCCACGATGGAGGCCCAGGTGGGGCAGGTGCCATTCTGTGTGACCTCTGCTGAAAGCACCTGGGAGGACAAAAGGCAAGAAGGAAAATGGGGAATTGATTTGGAACCCAGGTGTGCAAAACATCCCACAGAGAGTATGATGGGAAAATCAGAAATGTCCCAAGTTGCTCAGAGTCCTGCTCAGGGAAAGGAAGGGACACAGCCCAGGACAGATCAGCTGCACCTCAGATCCCCCTGGTCAATTCTCTAACCCCTCTCTGCATCAGGCACCAAAGGGGGAACATTTCCATGTTCCACTGAGCTGCTGATGTGCAAACAGCAGCACGTCTGTGCAGAGCCCATGAAGCCCCAGCTGGGCTCACCCGCAATGGCCCCTCAGGTGTGCAGGGGCTGGAAATGTCCCTGGGCCCCTCCTGGGTCAGCGCTCCTCAATCCTCCAACAAAGGAGGCACAAAGCACCAAGAGGCCAGAGGAAAATCTTCCTGCTGGCTCCTGGGGAAAATCCAAGGCAAACAGTCAAGTCAGGTGCCTGCAGGGTTTTGCCACCTGTGCCACAAGAGGTGCCTTCTGTGTGGTCAGTGTGCCGTGAGGAGGGAACATTTGCTGGAAATGTCAGGGCCTGTCAGTGGAGAATGGAGGCGCTGGCAGCTGGTGGGAGCCCTAGGCAGGGGCTGTCATTGATCTGTGCCCTCGGGGCTCCCCCTGCCAGGGGCTCTGAGCTGGGACAGGATCATCCTGCAAACAAAACCAGGGACCCCTGGGATTCACTGGGGTTCAGCCAAACCTCCCACTGCCTTCAGAACCCAAAGCAAGTTTTCACCACCAGTCTGTGATCCCCAGCTTGGGTCTCATGAAAATCCTGCTCCACAAACCATTGTAGGCAGAACATGAAAGCAGAGCACTCTTTGTCTGTCCCATGGGCTGCTGGAGGGGTTTGGAATTGGATGGGGATGGGGAAGAAGGACTGCAGAAGGACTGCTGCCCCAATGCCACTGTCAGTGCCCACATCTCCTGCAAGGACTCCCCAGCTGGGCTCTGTATCCTCAGATTCCTTATTCTTGGCCCTGGTACCTGGCACTGGAGGAAGCAGCTGATGATTTGCTCTCCCAGAGAGTGGCTGGATTCTTTTTGCATCTCTCCCAAGTCAGCCTCTGTTTCCATGCATCCTTCCTGGCTGCAGGGCAGCCAGTGCAGCCAAGGCCATGGCCTGCTGTTTGTATGTCTGGAGATGCAAACCTGCCCTGTTCCCCTCCCTGGATGTGGAGCAGGGGCTGGAAGGGCCCAGCTGTGTCACACAGAGTTGGTGCTGGGGCTCCCTGGGTTCAAACCTCATGGCTCTCCCTCCCTCCTGAACTTGCTTGGGTTGAAGGCCCAGCCTGTTGGAGGGGACAACCTTCAGAGGGACCTGCCTGTGTTTCCCCTCCGTGTCAGCCATGGCTACACTGCTTTGGGGTGGGGCAAATCCCTGGGGATCTTCCTAAAGAGCTGGTGAGCCTCAGGAAAAGCAGGGAAACTCTTCCTGAGAAAGAGCACCAGGAGGATTGTAGATTCACCAGGATGTTCCAGACACTGAAGCATTGTTGGAATAAAGGACAGCAGAGCCACGATGGAGGCCCAGGTGGGGCAGGTGCCATTCTGTGTGTCCTCTGCTGAAAACACCTGGGAGGACAAAAGGCAAGAAGGGAAATGGGCAATTGTCTCCATGCCCAGAGCAGAGGGAGGGCCCAGCACAGAGCTGCAATGCCTGCCCAAGATCAAGGGCAGGATTTTGCAGCCCTTCCCAGAAAGCCCCCAGGGAGCCCAGCGACTGCAGCCCAACCCCACCTGTCCCAATTGCAGCAGGAACAGGAGCAGGGCACAGCCGCAGGAAATGATGGGGACACCCGGCACGGCTCTGCTCTGGCCAGCAACTGCTGAGCAGCCACTTATCCCAGCCAGAGCACTCCAGCAGCACTGAGAGCCCCTGCTCCTGCCCTGTCTGCCCCCCTCTCCCCCACACTGCAGCCACTGAGGGAGTCTGGCAACGGGAGGGCTCTGGGAAACTTGGAAGGGAGATGGAAATGTGGGCACAACAGGCTCCTCTTTTCCCCCTGTGATCCCCCACAACACCTCCGTGGAGTCGCAGCCTGTGGAGAATGGCTGGGCCAGAAATTGATTTGGAACCCGAGTGTGGAAAACATCCCACAGAAAGGATAAGAGGAAAATCAGAAATGTCCCAAGTTGCTCAGAGTCCTGCTCAGGGAGAGGAAGGGACACAGCCCAGGACAGATCAGCTGCACCTCAGATCCCCCTGGTCAATTCTCTAACCCCTCCCTGCATCAGGCACCAAAGTGGGAACATTTCCATGTTCCACTGAGTTGCTGATGTGCAAACAGGAGCACGTCTGTGCAGAGCCCATGAAGCCCCAGCTGGGCTCACCCGCAATGGCCCCTCAGGTGTGCAGGGGCTGGAAATGTCCCTGGGCCCCTCCTGGGTCAGCGCTCCTCAATCCTCCAACAAAGGAGGCACAAAGCACCAAGAGGCCAAAGGAAAATCTTCCTGCTGGCTTCTGGGGAAAATCCAAGGCAAACAGTCAAGTCAGGTGCCTGCAGGGTTTTGCCACCTGTGCCACAAGAGGTGCCTTCTGTGTGGTCAGTGTGCCGTGAGGAGGGAACATTTGCTGGAAATGTCAGGGACTGTCAGTGGAGAAGAGCCATGGGCCGGGGGGGCTGAGGACACCTGTGTGCCCCCAGCCCCACCAGGGCCAATCCTCACCAACCTTTTGCTCTTCTTCCCCAGCCAACATGGATGGCAGTGGTGAACCTGTGTGTGCTGGGGTAAGTTCTGGAGCTGGGGGAACCAGTGTGGGAACTGGGGGGCACTTTGGTCACCCCCAACCTTTCCCAGGACTGGGGACACCCCAGTGAACACTGACATCTCATGATCTCTCCACAGCAAGTTGGTGGCATTGGAAATAGGAAGGTGAGTACCCTGAGTTCTCCTGTTGTGCCCATACTCTCCCCTCTCGTGGCCATCATCCTCCAGGGCATCCCAGTGCACCCCAGTGCATGCTAGTGCACCCCAAAGCTTCCCAAGGCTGCCCCTTCCCCCAGGCTCCCCATTGCATTCCCACCCAGCCCAGTGCACCCCAGTCACCCCCAAAGAGCATCATGGCCACTCCATTCCCCCTCCTCTTGCCCTCCAGTCCTTTCCCTTTCTCATTGCCCATGGCAGTGGTGTCCCCCAATCCCCCTCCTTGACTGCCACTCCCAAAGCCCCTCCCAAACCCAGCAATTTTGCTCCTCTGCCCCGGATTTCCCCTGCCCCCACCCACCCCCCACTTCAGCCCCCATGGCCCCCCCACTGGAATTCCTGCCTCCCCACCCACATTCCCCAATTCCCATCCCTTCAACACCCCCAGCCCCATCCCTTGGGACCCCCAGCTCCCCCCACTTCACTCTCTTTGGGGTCCCCACATCCCACTCCTTCCCCTCCTCCTTGGAGGCCCCAAATTCCCCTCGCTCTCCTTGTCTCCATCCCCACCATGGTCCCTGCAGGAACAGGGATCAGGGGAAACTGTCTGGAGTGGGACTGGGGGGAGAAGGGATTTTCCCCCTCAGACCGAGGCCAGCCACGGGGCCTGGGGACACCTGTGATCCCCTGAGCCCCACAAGGGCCATTCCAGACTAATCCTTTGCTCTGCTTCCACAGGGAGGTATATTAGGAGGTGGATGTTTTAAGGTAAGTCCTGGAATTGGGGCACCAGTGTGGGAACTGGAGCCATTTGGGTCCCCCTGTGCCTTGCTGGGACTGGGGACACCCCAGTGACCAGGGACATCTGCCCATGTCTCTACAGATACCGGAACACCTCCGGCGAGGGAAGAGGTCTAGGGTGAGTACCTGGAGTTCTGCTGGGCCCAGAGCTTCCCCTCTCCTGGTCATGACCCTCCAGGGTACCCCAGTACATCCCAGTGCACCCCAGCATGCCCCAGTATCTCCCAACGTGCCCCAGTACCCTCCAGTGTGGCTCTAACCCTGCCTTTCTCCCCAGCCCCGCTATGGCTGAGCAGGTGAAGCTTCTGCGGGAGTGATGCCCGGCTGCCCCTCTGGATGCCCCGGTGAGAAATCCTCAGGGCTCTCCAGCCCCACCAAAGATCCTCGGGGGCCAGGGCACATCCCTGAGCCCTCCGGGCTGTGCAGACCTTGGCAATGGCAGAGGGACATGCAGGGGACTGTCCCTGATGCATGTGCTGGGCTGAGGTGGACAGAGCTGTCCCCAAGGCTTTCCTTGCACTGGGGGGCTCTGGGGACACCCAGTGTCCCTGAGGGAGCAGGGAGGGCTGTGGGAGCTTTTGGGATATTCCAGGCTGAGGGGCTCTGGGAGCCACATGGAGCTCAAGAGCCAAGTGCAGTGCCAGGTGTATGCAGGGCTCCAAATCCCTTCTCCTGCTGCAGGGCCCTGCAGAGAGGGCTGGGGACAAGGGCCCTCTCATGTCCCAGTGGACAGCAGGGTCCCAATTTGGGTTCATCCTTTCAGGCCTGCAACTGGTAGAGACACTCGTGTCCTGTCCCCCTGCAGCTGCATGAAGAGATGATCATCCCTGGAGAAGGCCCTGATCCCCTGGGAGCCCTGGGAATGTCCCTGCAAGAATCAATAAATGGCTTCAGCAAAGCAGCTCTGGCTCTCCGTGTGGCCTTGTTCTCATGTCCCTGTGTGTGTTCCACGTTCCCTGTCCCTGTGTGTTCCTTGTCCCTCTCTCAGCCCTGCCAGGCTCCGCTTCCTCCCCCACCATGAGCAGAGCGACTCTGGGGGCTGCCAGGGCTCTCTGTCCCTTCCCCCCTGCCTGGTGCCCTGGGCAGGGCAGGTTGGGACAGCCTGGAATGTCCCCCCACAGCTGGCAGGGCCCAGGGGCACCCAGAGCAGCCTCTGGAGCGTGCAGGCTTTGGGGCACAGAGGGCAGCAGGTTGTGCCCAGGGCTCGGGGAGCCCCATGCCCAGGGAGCACAGCTTGGGCTGGCGGCAGCAGTGGAGCACGGCCAGGAGCCTGGAGCCCTGGCTCCTCTGCTGCCGCTGGGAGCCACAGCGCTTCCCTGCCCAGGGATCAGTCAGAAGGGCAGCACCACCCATGGATCCAGCAGTGTCCTGGTGTTCCTTCTTCCCCTGGAGCTTCTCAGTGGTGGGGGGTCCTGAGGTCATTCTGAACTTTTCCCTGTTTATCCCTATGAGCAAACCAAGGAATTAGTGCTCATGGGCTACCCAGCTCTCTCATGCCACTGCTTCAACAATTCCCTGCCCTTGGATGCTGATCAGTCCCAGCTCAGGCTGTCTCTTTTCTTCAGCCAGAGCTTTCTGGGGTCGGTGGCCGTGAGTTGGTGGTCGCCATCTGCCCCTCTGCAGTGGCCTTTGACCCAGTCGGAGCTGATTCCAGCTCGGGGGCTGGGTTGGATTTCCCTATCCAGCACCAGGGATCCATTCTGCTCCCCCAGCTTTGTTTACCTCCCCCAGGGTCTGGGATAAGCCCCGGACAATTGTCCCACCTTGATCTTATCTTCGGGTGCTCCATTCTGTGCTTGTCTCACGGCAAAGTCCTCCTGTGGTGACAGTGTTTGGGACGGGCAACTGCTGCTCCTCAATCCCAACCCCAGTGGAGCCTCCCCAGCCCCCAGAAGTCCTCCCTGGGTGTCCCCAAGGTGTCCCCTAAGTGTTCCAGCCCGGTGATGCCCTGGTGACCCCCCAGCCCCTCTTCATGCAGGTCCCAGAGCACAACGAGCTCTTTGAGGCTCTGCACTGTGACATCTTTGGGGCTCCAGTGCCGACGGCGCTGTCAGTGCTGGTGCCCATGGAGATGTGAAATGCCTTCAACAAGTAGTGGGGGTGGCCTTCATCGTCACCATCATCTTCATCACCACAACCACCCACACCATCAACCCCACCCCACCATCATCATCGTCATCACCCACACCTCCATCATCATCACCCAATACCATCAATCTCCATCCTCGTCACCACAGCACCAACAGCACCATCATCACTCTCATCTTCTTCATCACCTTCATCTTCATCACCCACACCATTGACATCATCACCATTACACTACTAACACTATCATCACCATCATCATCATCATCTTTATCACCACGTACCTCATCTTCCTCACTCCTGCCATCACCCACACTGTGCTGAACTCCATCACCAATATCCTCATCATCCAACACCGCTGACACCGTCACCATGGCACCAGTAACACCATCATCACCTTTATCATCTTCATCACCCACACCATCATCTTCATCCGTGACACCTCTGTCTTCATCACCCACACCTTCACTTTCATCCTCAGTACCATCATCAGCATCATCTTTGTCATCACCATCTTCATCACCCACACCATCATCTTCACCACCAACCCCAATCAACACCAACAAACACCATCACCATTACACACCACCATGGACACCGTTACCACCACACCACCCACACCTTCATCCTCATCACCCACAGCTTCATCTTCATCACTACCAGCATCATCACCAGTCATCTCCAACACAACCAACACCGTCACTGTGACACTGATAGCATCATCATCATCGATGGGTTTGATATCTCCTTTTCTTCAATTGTTAGAGCCGGGATTAATTGCTCGAGGGACGCAGTTCATGTTTGGACTCAGATGTTTATTAATTCTTATCTTTAGTACAGTCTCACAAGTTGTGAGTTCTAACTAACAAGTGAAAAGTGGCTCTGTCTCTAACTCTTTCCAAGGTCTTTTAAGCACAAATCCTCCAATTATGAAATGACACCTAGACTATTTTTACTTTTCACCCAATAACCAAACACCCGTAGTCCACAATGCGAATTTTCTTACCCAATTACAGTATACCACCCAAAACCATGAAGATGAAAGAACTTAGCCTATGCCGTAAATCCTCCATCTTGCTCTCTATATATTACTATATACTTTAACTTTATAATCCAAGTTTTCCACCCTGTGACATCACACACTTCTATTCAAACTGCACACCCATAATCCCAGTGCTATCACTCAATTTTGGAAGCCTTTTCCATGGCCTCAGGTCAAATGTAGTGCTTGCCTGAGGGTCAGGGCCTGTTAGCACAGAAAGCCTAAAATTCTCAGTTTCCAGGCTTGCAACAATCATCACCACCATCACTGAACACATCATCATCATCACCACCATCACCATGGCCACCATCTTCATCACCCAACTCCATCATAATCATCACACGACCATCAACACCATGCCCTTCATGATGTCCCCGTGTCCCTTTTATGCATCCCCCCATGTCCTCCTCCATGGCAACCCATCCCCTCCCCCACCTTCCATCCCCTGTCCATGTCCCGCCATGTGCCCCACCCCCATGGTGACCCCCAGATGTTCCTGATGGACCCCTCCGGCTCTTGAAGAACAATCCCTGGCCCAAATGTCTCCCACCATGTCCCCCTGTGTCCTCGTGGTGTCCCTCATCCCCCTGTGCCCCCCAAGGTGACCCCTTCATGGCTCAATGTCCCTCCCAGCCTGTTGGAGAACCAGATGCTGCCCTGGGTAAACATCTGCCTGATGGGCTCCATCCATCCTCTGTTCCCACCATGTGCCCCCCATGTCCCTCCCCACGATGACCTCCCAATCTCTCCCCCCATGGTGATCCCCCAATGTCCCCATGTCCCCCACAGCCTGCCAGAGAACCAGCTGCTGGCCTGGATGCCACCCTGGGTGAACATCTGCCTGATGGGAAGGACCCAAACCCCTGGATTGTGGGGTGCTAGGTGAGGATCCCCAAGATGGGGTTGGCCTGAAACCTGGTCTGAGGCCTGGTCTGAGGCCCAGTTTGTGGATAGCTCTACCTTATCAGCCATTCTCCTACACATGGGAGCCAGCGCTGACAACACCTTCGGCACTGGAGCCTCAAAGATGTCACAGTGCAGAGCCTCAAAGAGCTCGTTGTGCTCTGGGACCTGCATGAAGAGGGGCTGGGGGGTCACCAGGGCATCACCGGGCTGGAACACTTAGGGGACACCTTGGGGACACCCAGGGACAACTCCTGGGGGCTGGGGGGGCTCCACTGGGGTTGGGATTGAGGAGCAGCAGTTGCCCGTCCCAAACACTGTCACCACAGGAGGACTTTGCCGTGAGACAAGCGCAGAATGGAGCACCCGAAGATAAGATCAAGGTGGGACAATTGTCCGGGGCTTATCCCAGACCCTGGGGGAGGTAAACAAAGCTGGGGGAGCAGAATGGATCCCTGGTGCTGGATAGGGAAATCCAACCCAGCTCCCGAGCTGGAATCAGCTCCGACTGGGTCAAAGGCCACTGCAGAGGGGCAGATGGCGACCACCAACTCACGGCCACCGACCCCAGAAAGCTCCGGCTGAAGAGAAGACACAGCCTGAGCTGGGACTGATCAGCACTCAAGGCCAGGGAATTGTTGAAGCAGTGGCATTAGAGAGCTGGGTAGCCCATGAGCACTAATTCCTTGGTTTGCTCAAAGGGATAAACAGGGAAAAGTTCAGAATGACCTCAGGACCCCCCACCACTGAGAAGCTCAAGGCAAGAAGGACCAACAGGACACTGCTGGATCCATGGGTGGTGCTGCCCTTCTGACTGATCCCTGGGCAGGGAAGCGCTGTGGCTCCCAGCGGCAGCAGAGGAGCCAGGGCTCCAGGCTCCTGGCCGTGCTCCACTGCTGCCGCCAGCCCAAGCTGTGCTCCCTGGGCATGGGGCTCCCCGAGCCCTGGGCACAACCTGCTGCCCTCTGTGCCCCAAAGCCTGCGCGCTCCAGAGGCTGCTCTGGGTGCCCCTGGGCCCTGCCAGCTGTGGGGGGACATTCCAGGCTGTCCCAACCTGCCCTGCCCAGGGCACCAGGCAGGGGGGAAGGGACAGAGAGCCCTGGCAGCCCCCAGAGTCGCTCTGCTCATGGTGGGGGAGGAAGCGGAGCCTGGCAGGGCTGAGAGAGGGACAAGGAACACACAGGGACAGGGAACGTGGAACACACACAGGGACATGAGAACAAGGCCACACGGAGAGCCAGAGCTGCTTTGCTGAAGCCATTTATTGATTCTTGCAGGGACATTCCCAGGGCTCCCAGGGGGTCAGGGCCTTCTCCAGGGATGATCATCTGTTCATGCTGCTGCAGGGGGACAGGACACGAGTGTCTCTACCAGTTGCAGGCCTGAAAGGCAGAACCCAAATTGGGACCCTGCTGTCCACTGGGACATGAGAGGGCCCTTGTCCCCAGCCCTCTCTGCAGGGCCCTGCAGCAGGAGAAGGGATTTGGAGCCCTGCATACACCTGGCACTGCACTTGGCTCTTGAGCTCCATGTGGCTCCCAGAGCCCCTCAGCCTGGAATATCCCAAAAGCTCCCGCAGCCCTCCCTGCTCCCACAGGGACACTGGGTGTCCCCAGAGCCCCCCGGTGCAAGGAAAGCCTTGGGGACAGCTCTGTCCACCTCAGCCCAGCACATGGATCAGGGACAGTCCCCTGCATGTCCCTCTGCCAGCGCCAAGGTCTGCACAGCCCAGAGGGCTCAGGGATGTGCCCTGGCCCCCGAGGATCTTTGGTGGGGCTGGAGAGCCCTGAGGATTTCTCACCAGGGCATCCAGAGGGGCAGCCGGGCATCACTCCCGCAGAAGCTTCACCTGTTCAGCCACAGGGCGCTGAGGGGGAAAGCAGGGTTAGAGCCACACTGGAGGGTACTGGGGCACGTTGGGACATAGTGGGGCATGCTGGGGTGCACTGGGATGTACTGGGGTGCACTGGAGGGTCATGACCAGGAGAGGGGAAGCTCTGGGCCCAGCAGAACTCCAGGTACCCAACTCAGACCTCTTAACTTATGGGAAGCCAATCGTTTTTTTCAGAGACATGGGCAGATGTCCCTGGTCACTGGGGTGTCCCCAGTACCAGAAAGGCACAGGGGGACCCAAATGGCTCCAGTTCCCACACTGGTGCCCCAGTTCCAGGACTTACCTTAAAACATGCACCCCAGCCTCCTACTACACCTCCCTGTGGAAGCAGAGCAAAGGATTAGTCTGGAATGGCCCTTGTGGGGCTCAGGGGATCACAGGTGTCCCCAAGCCCCGTGGCTGGCCCCGGTCTGAGGGGAAAATCCCTTCTGCTGCCCCCAGTCCCACTCCAGACAGTTTCCCCTGATCCCTGTTCCTGCAGGGACCATGGTGGGGATGGAGACAAGGAGAGCGAGGGGAATTTGGGGCCTCCAAGGAGGAAGGGAAGGAGTGGGATGTGGGGAACCCAAAGACAGTGAAGTGGGGGGAGCTGGGGGTCCCAAGGGATGGGGCTGGGGGTGTTGAAGGGATGGGAATTGGGGAATGTGGGTGGGGAGGCAGGAATTCCAGTGGGGGGGCCATGGAGGCTGAAGTGGGGGGTGGGTGGGGGCAGGGGAAATCCTGGGCAGAGGAGCAAAATTGCTGGGTTTGGGAGGGGCTTTGGGAGTGACAGTCAAGGAGGGGGATTGGGGGACACCACTGCCATGGGCAATGAGAAAGGGAAAGGACTGGAGGGCAAGAGGAGGGGGAATGGAGTGGCCATGATGCTCTTTGGGGGTGACTGGGGTGCACTGGGCTTGGGGGGAATGCAATGGGGAGCCTGGGGGAAGGGGCAGCCTTGGGAAGCTCTGGGGTGCACTGGCATGCACTGGGGTTTACTGGGATGGCCTGGAGGGTGATGGCCACGAGAGGGGAGGGTGTGGGCTCAGCAGAAGAACTCGGGGTACCCACCTTATCATTCTCAATGCCACCAGCTTGCTGTGGAGAGAGCATGAGGTGTCAGTGGTCACTGGGGTGTCCCCAGTCCTGGGAAAGGTTGGGGGTGACCAAAGTGCCCCCCAGTTCCCACACTGGTGCCCCCAGCTCCACGACTTACCCCAGCACACACAGTTTCACCACTGCCATCCATGTGGGCCTGGGGAAGGAGAGCAAAAGGTTGGTGAGGATTGGCCCTGGTGGGGCTGGGGGCACACAGGTGTCCTCAGCCCCCCGGCCCAGGGCTGTCCCCTGCTCTGGGCAGGGCTGCCGGGCAGAGCCCGGCAGAGCCCCTGCCTTGGGAAGAGCCCCCAGTGCCGAGCCCAGCCCGTGGCCCTGCAGCCGCACCTGGCTCTGTGCTGGGAGGCACAGCAGCATGGAGAAGAGCAGGGCCACGCCGAGCACAGCCACCTTCATCTTCCTCTGGCACTGGGCAGCGCTGCCTGAGGCTGCAGCAGGGCACCGGCACCTTTATCCCTGCCGGGACTCCTCCCTGCGCCCTCCCCGACAGCCCCCAGGCCAAAGCCCGGCTTGGCACAGCCCCCAGCCCTGGCCACAAGCCCAGCCCTGCCCAGAGTCCATCCCAGCTGCGGCACGGATCCAGTCCCCCTGCCCGCATCCCTGCAGCTTCCCGCACGGGGCAGCTGCCCCTGCAAGGGCCCGGGAACATGGGGGGGCCAAGGGGGGCCAAGGGGATCCAAGGGCAGCGTGGGACCCTGTGGGGACAAGCCCCGCTCCAACACCATCCATCCTCCAGCAGCCCCCAGTGCCACATCCCCCATCTCCCGCTGTTCCTGCCCTGCCAGAGCGTTCCTTGCAGGACAGCCCGGAGCTGAGCCCGGCCCCAACCCTGGTGTGTCACAGCAGAATTGTCCCTGTTGCCACTGCAGCCTCTGGCCTGAACGGGGAGCTGCCCTGAGCCCTCTTCTCGGGGCCCCAGGAGCCCGGCATCAGGGAGAACGGGGAGCTGGGAGCACAGCGGGGTCCTGGGCCATGGCAACAGCTGGGAGACTGGGATCTGCAGGCTCTGCAGGCACTGGGGAGCGCTGGGCAATGCTGGCACTGGCACACAGCTCCCGCAGCGCCCCTGGCCCCAGGGATGGCCCTGCCCTGCCCTGCTGCCAGCGCTGGCCCTGAGCAGGGCTCACCTCCCCAGCCAAGGCTCCCGCGCTCCTGGCCCAGCTCAGAGCCCCTGGCAGGGGGAGCCCCGAGGGCACAGATCAATGACAGCCCCTGCCCAGGGCTCCCACCAGCTGCCAGCGCCTCCATTCTCCACTGACAGGCCCTGACATTTCCAGCAGATCTTCCCTCCTCACGGCACACTGACCACACAGAAGGCACCTCTTGTGGCACAGGTGGCAAAACCCTGCAGACACCTGACTTGACTGTTGGCCTTGGATTTTCCCCAGGAGCCAGCAGGAAGATTTTCCTCTGGCCTCTTGGTGCTTTGTGCCTCCTTTGTTGGAGGATTGAGGAGCGCTGACCCAGGAGGGGCCCAGGGACATTTCCAGCCCCTGCACACCTGAGGGGCCATTGCGGGTGAGCCCAGCTGGGGCTTCATGGGCTCTGCACAGACGTGCTCCTGTTTGCACATCAGCAGCTCAGTGGAACATGGAAATGTTCCCCCTTTGGTGCCTGATGCAGGGAGGGGTTAGAGAATTCACCAGGGGGATCTGAGGTGCAGCTGATCTGTCCTGGGCTATGTCCATTCCTTTCCCTGAGCAGGACTCTGAGCAACTTGGGACATTTCTGATTTTCCCATCATACTCTCTGTGGGATGTTTTGCACACCTGGGTTCCAAATCAATTCCCCATTTTCCTTCTTGCCTTTTGTCCTCCCCGGTGCTTTCAGCAGAGGTCACACAGAATGGCACCTGCCCCACCTGGGCCTCCATCGTGGCTCTGCTCTCTCTGATTCCAGCCCCTCTCTAGCAGAGCAATCCCTCAGCTGGGTACTCCAGTGCCAGATACCAGGGCCAAGGGTAAAAGAATTTGAGGATACAGAACCCAGCTGGGCATTCCCTGATGGAGATATGGGCACTGCCAGTGGCACTGGGAATAGGGCAGCAGTCCTCAGCCTCTGGAAGATGCTCCTGCTCACTGGGAACGACAGGAATCCCTTGGAGCAAGATCTTGGGAGCTCTTGCTTAGGGATGTACCCAGGATCTGAGGGAATCACCTCTGGCGGAGGCAGTTCACAGCACCCTGGAGAACAAGCAGCCATCCCAATCCTGGATGGAATCCAGAACACGCTGTCCATGCAGAGAGAGTTTGTGCAAAGTGCACTGATGTTGTTCACCAAGAGCAGGGGGATAATGAGCTGGACAGGCCACCCAGCTCCAGGAACTGGGAATGTCCCTGCCTCCCTCGGGAATGTGTCTCAGCTGTGCAGAGACTGGCCCCACACTTACCCCAGCTTTTAATGAAGGATGTTTTTCCTGCTCCTACTGACCACAGTCTCAGCCATGCAGAATTTCTGCTGCAGGGAGGGGCACTGGTGCCACAGCCCATGTGTCACCCCATGGTTCTGTCTGTGGGACAGGGGCTTGCACAGGGGGAAGTGGGATGGGGAACCTCCCTGGAGACTAGAAGCTCGAGTCCAGGACTTGGAAGGGGAAAAAAAAGACAAAAAGCATTTCTCCAGGACAATCCCATAATCCTGGGATCACTGAGGTTGGAAATGCCAACCAGGACCATCAAGGCCACCCTGTGAGTGATCCCCACCTTGTCACCAGAACAGAGCCCTGAGTGCCACGTCCAGGCGTTCCTTGGACACCTCTGGGATGGGGACTCCATCATGTGACTGAGCAGCCCCTTCCAAGGCCTGACAACCCTTTCCAGGAAAGGGAAAAAATTCATCCAGATGTCCAAGCTGAAACTCCCCTGGCACAGCCTGAGGCTGTTCCCTCTCATGCTGTCCCTGTTCCCTGGCAGCAGAGCCCAACCCCACCGTGCTGCCCCTCCTGTCAGGGAGTTGTGCAGAGTGAGAAGGTTCCCCCCTGAGCCTCCTTTTCTCCAGGCTGAGCCCCTCTGGCTCCATCAGACGCTCCTGGTGCTCCAGCACCTTGCACAGCTCCGTTCCCTTCCCTGGACATGCTCCAGCCCCTCAGGGTGTCTCTGGCCATGTGGAGCCAGAACTGGACACAGCCCTGCAGGGGCCTCAGCAGCCCCAGCACAGGGACTGTCACTGCCCTGCTCCTGCTGCCACCCCATGGCTGGCACAGCACAGCAGCCCTTGGCCTCTGACACACCTGGGCACACCTGTGCTCATCTTCAGACACTGGCACCAGCACCCCCAGGACCTTTCCCAGTTCTCCAGACAGTCTCCTCCAGCCTGCAGCATTCCATGGGGTTCTTGTGAGCCCAGGCTGGGACCCAGCTCTTGGCCTTATTGACCCCCACACCTTTGGCCTCAGCCCATCGATCCAGCCTGCCCAGATCCCTCTGCAGAGCCTTGATGCCCAGCAGCAAATCCACAGGCCCACCCAGCTTGGTGTTTTCCATGAATTTGGTGCTGTCAGACTCAATCAGCCCTGAGCCCTGTTCAGTGAAGTGCTGATCTGCAAAAGGAGCCCATCAACCTCCAGCTGGGGGCACCTGGAATGGCCCCTCAGGTGTGCAGGGGCTGGAAATTCCTCTGCTGAGCAGCTTCACTTCCCCTGGGCCCCTCCTGGGTCAGCGCTCCTCAATCCTCCAACAAAGGAGGCACAAAGCACCAAGAGGCCAAAGGAAAATCTTCCTGCTGGCTCCTGGGGAAAATCCAAGGCAAACAGTCAAGTCAGGTGTCTGCAGGGTTTTGCCACCTGTGCCACAAGAGGTGCCTTCTGTGTGGTCAGTGTGCCGTGAGGAGGGAAGATCTGCTGGAAATGTCAGGGCCTGTCAGTGGAGAATGGAGGCGCTGGCAGCTGGTGGGAGCCCTGGGCAGGGGCTGTCATTGATCTGTGCCCTCGGGGCTCCCCCTGCCAGGGGCTCTGAGCTGGGACAGGATCATCCTGCAAACAAAACCAGGGACCCCTGGGATTCACTGGGGCTCAGCCAAACCTCCCACTGCCTTCAGAACCCAAAGCAAGTTTTCACCACCAGTCTGTGATCCCCAGCTTGGGTCTCATGAAAATCCTTCACCACAAACTGTTGTAGGCAGAACATGAAACCAGAGCACTCTTTTCCTGTCCCATGGGCTGCTGGAGGGGTTTGGAATTGGATGGGGATGGGGAAGAAGGACTGCAGAAGGACTGCTGCCCCAATGCCACTGTCAGTGCCCACATCTCCTGCAAGGACTCCCCAGCTGGGCTCTGTATCCTCAGATTCCTTGCTCTTGGCCCTGGTGTCTGGCACTGGAGGAAGCAGCTGATGATTTGCTCTCCAAGAGAGTGGCTGGATTCTTTTTGCATCTCTCCCAAGTCAGCCTCTGTTTCCATGCATCCTTCCTGGCTGCAGGGCAGCCAGTGCAGCCAAGGCCATGGCCTGCTGTTTGTATGTCTGGAGATGCAAACCTGCCCTGTTCCCCTCCCTGGAATCGGAGCAGGGGCTGGAAGGGCCCAGCTGTGTCACACAGAGTTGGTGCTGGGGCTTCCTGGGTTCAAACCTCATGGCTCTCCCTCCCTCCTGAACTTGCTTGGGTTGAAGGCCCAGCCTGTTGGAGGGGACAACCTTCAGAGGGACCTGCCTGTGTTTCCCCTCCGTGTCAGCCATGGCTACACTGCTTTGGGGTGGGGCAAATCCCTGGGGATCTTCCTAAAGAGCTGGTGAGCCTCAGGAAAAGCTGGGAAACTCTTCCTGAGAAAGAGCACCAGGAGGATTGTAGTTTCACCAGGATGTTCCAGACACTGAAGAATTGTTGGAATAAAGGACAGCAGAGCCACGATGGAGGCCCAGGTGGGGCAGGGGCCATTCTGTGTGTCCTCTGCTGAAAACACCTGGGAGGACAAAAGGCAAGAAGGGAAATGGGCAATTGTCTCCATGCCCAGAGCAGAGGGAGGGCCCAGCACAGAGCTGCAATGCCTGCCCAAGATCAAGGGCAGGATTTTGCAGCCCTTCCCAGAAAGCCCACAGGGAGCCCAGCGACTGCAGCCCAACCCCACCTGTCCCAATTGCAGCAGGAACAGGAGCAGGGCACAGCCACAGGAACTGATGGGGACACCCGGCACGGCTCTGCTCTGGCCAGCAACTGCTGAGCAGCCGCTTATCCCAGCCAGAGCACTCCAGCAGCACTGAGAGCCCCTGCTCCTGCCCTGTCTGCCCCCCTCTCCACCACACCGCAGCCACTGAGGGAGTCTGGCAACGGGAGGGCTCTGGGAAACTTGGAAGGGAGATGGAAATGTGGGCACAACGGGCTCCTCTTTTCCCCCTGTCACCCCCCACAACACCTCCGTGGAGTCACAGCCTGTGGAGAATGGCTGGGCCAGAAATTGATTTGGAACCCGAGTGTGGAAAACATCCCACAGAAAGGATAAGAGGAAAATCAGAAATGTCCCAAGTTGCTCAGAGTCCTGCTCAGGGAGAGGAAGGGACACAGCCCAGGACAGATCAGCTGCACCTCAGATCCCCCTGGTCAATTCTCTAACCCCTCCCTGCTTCAGGCACCAAAGGGGGAACATTTCCATGTTCCACTGAGCTGCTGATGTGCAAACAGGAGCACGTCTGTGCAGAGCCCATGAAGCCCCAGCTGGGCTCACCCGCAATGGCCCCTCAGGTGTGCAGGGGCTGGAAATGTCCCTGGGCCCCTCCTGGGTCAGCACTCCTCAATCCTTCAACAAAGGAGGCACAAAGCACCAAGAGGCCAAAGGAAAATCTTCCTGCTGGCTCCTGGGGAAAATCCAAGGCAAACAGTCAAGTCAGGTGTCTGCAGGGTTTTGCCACCTGTGTCACAAGAGGTGCCTTCTGTGTGGTCAGTGTGCCGTGAGGAGGGAACATTTGCTGGAAATGTCAGGGACTGTCAGCTGAGAAGAGCCATGGGCTGGGGGGCTGAGGACACCTGTGTGCCCCCAGCCCCACCAGGGCCAATCCTCACCAACCTTTTGCTCTCCTTCCCCAGGCCGACATGGATGGCAGTGGTGAACCTGTGTGTGCTGGGGTAAGTCCAGGAGCTGGGGGCACCAGGGGGCACTCTGGTCACCCCCAACCTTTCCCAGGACTGGGGACACCCCAGTGACCACTGACACCTCATGCTCTCTCCACAGCAAGTTGGTGGCATTGGAATGATAAGGTGGGTACCCCGAGTTCTTCTGCTGAGCCCAGACCCTCCCCTCTTGTGGCCATCACCCTCCAGGCCATCCCAGTGCACCCCAGTGCATGCCAGTGCACCCCAAAGCTTCCCAAGGCTGCCCCTTCCCCAGGCTCCCCATTGCATTCCCACCCAGCCCAGTGCACCCCAGTCACCCCCAAAGAGCATCATGGCCAATCCATTCCCTCTCCTCTTGCCCTCCAGTCCTTTCCCTTTCTCTTTGCCCATGGCAGTGGTGTCCCCCAATCCCTCTCCTTGACTGCCACTCCCAAAGCCCCTCCCAAACCCAGCAATTTTGCTCCTCTGCCCCGGATTTCCCCTGCCCCCACCCACTCCCCACTTCAGCCCCCATGGCCCCCCCCACTGGAATTCCTGCCTCCCCACCCACATTCCCCAATTCCCATCCCTTCAACACCCCCAGCCCCATCCCTTGGGACCCCCAGCTCCCCCCAGTTCACTGTCTTTGGGGTCCCCACACCCCACTCCTTCCCCTCTGCCCTGGAGGCCCCAAATTCCCCTCGCTCTTCTTGTCTCCATCCCCACCATGGTCCCTGCAGGAACAGGGATCAGGGGAAACTGTCTGGAGTGGGACTGGGGGCAGCAGAAGGGATTTTCCCCCTCAGACCGGGGCCAGCCACGGGGCCTGGGGACACCTGTGATCCCCTGAGCCCCACAAGGGCCATTCCAGACTAATCCTTTGCTCTGCTTCCACAGGGAGGTGCAGTAGCAGGTTGGGGTATATGCGTTAAGGTAAGTCCTGGAACTGGGGCACCAGTGTGGGAACTGGAGCCATTTGGGTCCCCCTGTGCCTTGCTGGGACTGGGGACACCCCAGCGACCAGTGACATCTGCCCATGTCTCTACAGATACCGGAACACCTCCGGCGAGGGAAGAGGTCTGAGGTGAGTACCTGGAGTTCTGCTGGGCTCAGAGCTTCCCCTCTCCTGGTCATGACCCTCCAGGGCACCCCAGTACACCCCAGCATACCCCAGTATTTCCCAATGTTCCCCAGTACCGTGCAGTGTGGCTCTAACCCTGCCTTTCTCCCCAGTCCCCTGTGGCTGAGCAGGTGAAGCTTCTGCGGGAGTGATGCCCGGCTGCCCCTCTGGATGCCCCGGTGAGAAATCCTCAGGGCTCTCCAGCCCCACCAAAGATCCTCGGGGGCCAGGGCACATCCCTGAGCCCTCTGGGCTGTGCAGACCTTGGCGATGGCAGAGGGACATGCAGGGGACTGTCCCTGATGCATGTGCTGGGCTGAGGTGGACAGAGCTGTCCCCAAGGCTTTCCTTGCACTGGGGGGCTCTGGGGACACCCAGTGTCCCTGTGGGAGCAGGGAGGGCTGTGGGAGCTTTTGGCATATTCCAGGCTGGGGGGCTCTGGGAGCCACATGGAGCTCAAGAGCCAAGTGCAGTGCCAGGTGTATGCAGGGCTCCAAATCCCTTCTCCTGCTGCAGGGCCCTGCAGAGAGGGCTGGGGACAAGGGCCCTCTCATGTCCCAGTGGACAGCAGGGTCCCAATTTGGGTTCTGCCTTTCAGGTCTGGAATTGGTGGTGACACTCGTGTCCTGTCCCCCTGCAGCAGCATGAAGAGATGATCATCCCTGGAGAGGGCCCTGATCCCCCGGGAGCCCTGGGAATGTCCCTGCAAGAATCAATAAATGGCTTCAGCAAAGCAGCTCTGGCTCTCCGTGTGGCCTTGTTCTCATGTCCCTGTGTGTGTTCCACGTTCCCTGTCCCTGTGTGTTCCTTGTCCCTCTCTCAGCCCTGCCAGGCTGCGCTTCCTCCCCCACCATGAGCAGAGCGACTCTGGGGGCTGCCAGGGCTCTCTGTCCCTTCCCCCCTGCCTGGTGCCCTGGGCAGGGCAGGTTGGGACAGCCTGGAATGTCCCCCCACAGCTGGCAGGGCCCAGGGGCACCCAGAGCAGCCTCTGGAGCGCGCAGGCTTTGGGGCACAGAGGGCAGCAGGTTGTGCCCAGGGCTCGGGGAGCCCCATGCCCAGGGAGCACAGCTTGGGCTGGCAGCAGCAGTGGAGCACGGCCAGGAGCCTGGAGCCCTGGCTCCTCTGCTGCCGCTGGGAGCCACAGCGCTTCCCTGCCCAGGGATCAGTCAGAAGGGCAGCACCACCCATGGATCCAGCAGTGTCCTGGTGTTCCTTCTTCCCCTGGAGCTTCTCAGTGGTGGGGGGTCCTGAGGTCATTCTGAACTTTTCCCTGTTTATCCCTATGAGCAAACCAAGGAATTAGTGCTCATGGGCTACCCAGCTCTCTCATGCCACTGCTTCAACAATTCCCTGGCCTTGGGTGCTGATCAGTCCCAGCTCAGGCTGTCTCTTCTCTTCAGCCGGAGCTTTCTGGGGTCGGTGGCCGTGAGTTGGTGGTCGCCATCTGCCCCTCTGCAGTGGCCTTTGACCCAGTCAGAGCTGATTCCAGCTCGGGGGCTGGGTTGGATTTCCCTATCCAGCACCAGGGATCCATTCTGCTCCCCCAGCTTTGTTTACCTCCCCCAGGGTCTGGGATAAGCCCCGGACAATTGTCCCACCTTGATCTTATCTTCGGGTGCTCCATTCTGTGCTTGTCTCACGGCAAAGTCCTCCTGTGGTGACAGTGTTTGGGACGGGCAACTGCTGCTCCTCAATCCCAACCCCAGTGGAGCCTCCCCAGCCCCCAGGAGTCCTCCCTGGGTGTCCCCAAGGTGTCCCCTAAGTGTTCCAGCCCGGTGATCCCCTGGTGACCCCCCAGCCCCTCTTCATGCAGGTCCCAGAGCACAACGAGCTCTTTGAGGCTCTGCACTGTGACATCTTTGGGGCTCCAGTGCCGATGGCGCTTTCAGTGCTGGTGCCCATGGAGATGTGAAATGCCCTGAACAAGTAGTGGGGGTGGCCTTCATCGTCACCATCATCTTCATCACCACAACCACCCACACCATCAATCCCACCCCACCATCATCGTCATCACCCACACCTCCATCATCATCACCCAATACCATCAATCTCCATCCTCGTCACCACAGCACCAACAGCACCATCATCACTCTCATCTTCTTCATCACCTTCATCTTCATCACCCACACCATTGATATCATCACCATGACACTACTGACACTATCATCACCATCATCATCATCATCATCATCTTTATCACCACGTACCTCATCTTCCTCACTCCTGCCATCACCCACACTGTGCTGAACTCCATCACCAATATCCTCATCATCCAACACCGCTGACACCGTCACCATGGCACCAGTAACACCATCATCACCTTTATCATCTTCATCACCCACACCATCATCTTCATCAGTGACACCTCTGTCTTCATCACCCACACCTTCACTTTCATCCTCAATACCATCATCAGCATCATCTTTGTCATCACCATCTTCATCACCCACACCATCATCTTCACCACCAACCCCAATCAACACCAACAAACACCATCACCATTACACACCACCATGGACACCGTTACCACCACACCACCCACACCTTCATCCTCATCACCCACAGCTTCATCTTCATCACTACCAGCATCATCACCAGTCAACTCCAACACAACCAATACCGTCACTGTGACACTGATAGCATCATCATCATCATCATCATCATCGATGGGTTTGATATCTCCTTTTCTTCAATTGTTACAGCCGGGATTAATTGCTCGAGGGACGCAGTTCATGTTTGGACTCAGATGTTTATTAATTCTTATCTTTAGTACAGTCTCACAAGTTGTGAGTTCTAGCTAACAAGTGAAAAGTGGCTCTGTCTCTAACTCTTTCCAAGGTCTTTTAAGCACAAATTCTCCAATTATGAAATGACACCTAGACTATTTTTACTTTTCACCCAATAACCAAACACCCGTAGTCCACAATGTGGATTTCCTTACCCAATTACAGTATACCACCCAAAACCATGAAGAAGATGAAAGAACAGCCTATGCCCTAAATCCTCCATCTTGCTCTCTATATATTACTATATACTTTAACTTTATAATCCAAGTTTTCCACCCTGTGACATCACACACTTCTATTCAAACTGCACACCCATAATCCCAGTGCTATCACTCGATTTTGGAAGCCTTTTCCATGGCCTCAGGTCAAATGTAGTGCTTGCCTGAGGGTCAGGGCCTGTTAGCACAGAAAGCCTAAAATTCTCAGTTTCCAGGCTTCCAACAGTCATCACCACCATCACTGAACACATCATCATCATCACCACCATCACCATGGCCACCATCTTCATCACCCAACTCCATCATAATCATCACACGACCATCACCACCATGCCCTTCATGATGTCCCCGTGTCCCTTTTATGTGTCCCCCCATGTCCTCCTCCATGGCAACCCATCCCCTCCCCCACCTTCCATCCCCTGTCCATGTCCCGCCATGTGCCCCACCCCCATGGTGACCCCCAGATGTTCCTGATGGACCCCTCAGGCTCTTGAAGAACAATCCCTGGCCCAAATGTCTCCCACCATGTCCCCCTATGTCTTCGTGGTGTCCCTCATCCCCCTGTCCCTGCCAGGGTGACCCCTTCATGGCTAAATGTCCCTCCCAGCCTGTTGGAGAACCAGATGCTGCCCTGGGTAAACATCTGCCTGATGGGCTCCATCCATCCTCTGTTCCCACCATGTGCCCCCCATGTCCCTCCCCATGATGACCTCCCAATCTCTCCCCCCATGGTGATCCCCCAATGTCCCCATGTCACCCACAGCCTGCCAGAGAACCAGCTGCTGGCCTGGATGCCACCCTGGGTGAACATCTGCCTGATGGGAAGGAGCCAAACCCCTGGATTGTGGGGTGCTAGGTGAGGATCCCCAAGATGGGGTTGGCCTGAGGCCTGGTCTGAGGCCTGGTCTGAGGCCCAGTTTGTGGATAGCTCTACCTTATCAGCCATTCTCCTACACATGGGAGCCAGCGCTGACAACACCTTCGGCACTGGAGCCCCAAAGATGTCACAGTGCAGAGCCTCAAAGAGCTCGTTGTGCTCTGGGACCTGCATGAAGGGGGGCTGGGGGGTCACAAGGGCATCACCGGGCTGGAACACTTAGGGGACACCTTGGGGACACCCAGGGACAACTCCTGGGGGCTGGGGGGGCTCCACTGGGGTTGGGATTGAGGAGCAGCAGTTGCCCGTCCCAAACACTGTCACCACAGGAGGACTTTGCCGTGAGACAAGCGCAGAATGGAGCACCCGAAGATAAGATCAAGGTGGGACAATTGTCCGGGGCTTATCCCAGACCCTGGGGGAGGTAAACAAAGCTGGGGGAGCAGAATGGATCCCTGGTGCTGGATAGGGAAATCCAACCCAGCTCCCGAGCTGGAAACAGCTCCGACTGGGTCAAAGGCCACTGCAGAGGGGCAGATGGCGACCACCAACTCACGGCCACCGACCCCAGAAAGCTCCGGCTGAAGAGAAGAGACAGCCTGAGCTGGAACTGATCAGCACCCAAGGCCAGGGAATTGTTGAAGCAGTGGCATGAGAGAGCTGGGTAGCCCATGAGCACTAATTCCTTGGTTTGCTCATAGGGATAAACAGGGAAAAGTTCAGAATGACCTCAGGACCCCCACCACTGAGAAGCTCCAGGGGAAGAAGGAACACCAGGACACTGCTGGATCCATGGGTGGTGCTGCCCTTCTGACTGATCCCTGGGCAGGGAAGCGCTGTGGCTCCCAGCGGCAGCAGAGGAGCCAGGGCTCCAGGCTCCTGGACGTGCTCCACTGCTGCCGCCAGCCCAAGCTCTGCTCCCTGGGCATGGGGCTCCCCGAGCCCTGGGCACAACCTGCTGCCCTCTGTGCCCCAAAGCCTGCACGCTCCAGAGGCTGCTCTGGGTGCCCCTGGGCCCTGCCAGCTGTGGGGGGACATTCCAGGCTGTCCCAACCTGCCCTGCCCAGGGCACCAGGCAGGGGGGAAGGGACAGAGAGCCCTGGCAGCCCCCAGAGTCGCTCTGCTCATGGTGGGGGAGGAAGCGCAGCCTGGCAGGGCTGAGAGAGGGACAAGGAACACACAGGGACAGGGAACGTGGAACACACACAGGGACATGAGAACAAGGCCACACGGAGAGCCAGAGCTGCTTTGCTGAAGCCATTTATTGATTCTTGCAGGGACATTCCCAGGACTCCCAGGGGATCAGGGCCTTCTCCAGGGATGATCATCTGTTCATGCTGCTGCAGGGGGACAGGACACGAGTGTCACCACCAATTCCAGGCCTGAAAGGCAGAACCCAAATTGGGACCCTACTGTCCACTGGGACATGAGAGGGCCCTTGTCCCCAGCCCTCTCTGCAGGGCCCTGCAGCAGGAGAAGGGATTTGGAGCCCTGCATACACCTGGCACTGCACTTGGCTCTTGAGCTCCATGTGGCTCCCAGAGCCCCTCAGCCTGGAATATCCCAAAAGCTCCCACAGCCCTCCCTGCTCCCACAGGGACACTGGGTGTCCCCAGAGCCCCCCAGTGCAAGGAAAGCCTTGGGGACAGCTCTGTCCACCCCAGCCCAGCACATGGATCAGGGACAGTCCCCTGCATGTCCCTCTGCCATCGCCAAGGTCTGCACAGCCCAGAGGGCTCAGGGATGTGCCCTGGCCCCCAAGGATCTTTGGTGGGGCTGGAGAGCCCTGAGGATTTCTCACCGGGGCATCCAGAGGGGCAGCCGGGCATCACTCCCGCAGAAGCTTCACCTGCTCAGCCACAGGGCGCTGAGGGGGAAAGCAGGGTTAGAGCAACACTGGAGGGTACTGGGGCACGTTGGGACATAGTGGGGCATGCTGGGGTGCACTGGGATGTACTGGGGTGCCCTGGAGGGTCATGACCAGGACAGGGGAAGCTCTGGGCCCAGCAGAACTCCAGGTACCCATCTCAAAGCTCTTAACTTATGGGAAGCCAATCGGTTTTTTCAGAGACATGGGCAGATGTCCCTGGTCGCTGGGGTGTCCCCAGTCCCAGCAAGGCACAGGGGGACCCAAATGGCTCCAGTTCCCACACTGGTGCCCCAATTCCAGGACTTACCTCAATGCATCCACCCCAACCTGCTACTACACCTCCCTGTGGAAGCAGAGCAAAGGATTAGTCTGGAATGGCCCTTGTGGGGCTCAGGGGATCACAGGCGTCCCCAAGCCCCGTGGCTGGCCCCGGTCTGAGGGGAAAAATCCCTTCTGCTCCCCCCAGTCTCACTCCAGACAGTTTCCCCTGATCCCTGTTCCTGCAGGGACCATGGTGGGGATGGAGACAAGGAGAGCGAGGGGAATTTGGGGCCTCCAAGGAGGAGGGAAAGGAGTGGGATGTGGGGAACCCAAAGACAGTGAACTGGGGGAGCTGGGGGTCCCAAGGGATGGGGCTGGGGGTGTTGAAGGGATGGGAATTGGGGAATGTGGGTGGGGAGGCAGGAATTCCAGTGGGGGGGCCATGGAGGCTGAAGTGGGGAGTGGGTGGGGGCAGGGGAAATCCTGGGCAGAGGAGCAAAATTGCTGGGTTTGGGAGGGGCTTTGGGAGTGGCAGTCAAGGAGGGGGATTGGGGGACACCACTGCCATGGGCAATGAGAAAGGGAAAGGACTGGAGGGCAAGAGGAGAGGGAATGGAGTGGCCATGATGCTCTTTGGGGGTGACTGGGGTGCACTGGGCTGGGTGGGAATGCAATGGGGAGCCTGGGGAAGGGGCAGCCTTGGGAAGCTCTGGGGTGCACTGGCATGCACTGGGGTGCACTGGGATGGCCTGGAGGGTGATGGCCACGAGAGGGGAGAGTATGGGCACAGCAGAAGAACTCGGGGTACCCACCTTATCATTCCCAATGCCACCAGCTTCCTGTGGAGAGAGCATGAGGTGTCAGTGGTCACTGGGGTGTCCCCAGTCCTGGGAAAGGTTGGGGGTGACCAAAGTGCCCCCCAGTTCCCACACTGGTGCCCCCAGCTCCAGGACTTACCCCAGCACACACAGTTTCACCACTGCCATCCATGTGGGCCTGGGGAAGGAGAGCAAAAGGTTGGTGAGGATTGGCCCTGGTGGGGCTGGGGGCACACAGGTGTCCTCAGCCCCCCGGCCCAGGGCTGTCCCCTGCTCTGGGCAGGGCTGCCAGGCAGAGCCCGGCAGAGCCCCTGCCTTGGGAAGAGCCCCCAGCGCCGAGCCCAGCCCGTGGCCCTGCAGCCTCACCTGGCTCTGTGCTGGGAGGCACAGCAGCATGGAGAAGAGCAGGGCCACGCCGAGCACAGCCACCTTCATCTTCCTCTGGCACTGGGCAGCGCTGCCTGAGGCTGCAGCAGGGCACCGGCACCTTTATCCCTGCCGGGACTCCTCCCTTCGCCCTCCCCGACAGCCCCCAGGCCAAACCCCGTCTTGGCACAGCCCCCAGCCCTGGCCACAAGCCCAGCCCTGCCCAGAGTCCATCCCAGCTGTGGCACGGGTCCAGTCCCCCTGCCCGCATCCCTGCAGCTTCCCGCACGGGGCAGCTGCCCCTGCAAGGGCCCAGGAAACCCGGGGGGGCCAAGGGGGGCCAAGGGGATCCAAAGGCAGCTGGGGACCCTGTGGGGACAAGCCCCGCTCCAACACCATCCATCCTCCAGCAGCCCCCAGTGCCACATCCCCCATCTCCTGTTGTCCCTGCCCTGCCAGAGCCTTCCTTGCAGGACAGCCCGGAGCTGAGCCCGGCCCCAACCCTGGTGTGTCACAGCAGAATTGTCCCTGTTGCCACTGCAGCCTCTGGCCTGAACGGGGAGCTGCCCTGAGCCCTCTTCTCGGGGCCCCAGGAGCCCGGGATCAGGGAGAACGGGGAGCTGGGAGCACAGCGGGGTCCTGGGCCATGGCAACAGCTGGGAGACTGGGATCTGCAGGCTCTGCAGGCACTGGGGAGCGCTGGGCAATGCTGGCACTGGCACACAGCTCCCGCAGCGCCCCTGGCCCCAGGGATGGCCCTGCCCTGCCCTGCTGCCAGCGCTGGCCCTGAGCAGGGCTCACCTCCCCAGCCGAGGCTCCCGTGCTCCTGGCCCAGCTCAGAGCCCCTGGCAGGGGGAGCCCCGAGGGCACAGATCAATGACAGCCCCTGCCCAAGGCTCCCACCAGCTGCCAGCGCCTCCATTCTCCACTGACAGGCCCTGACATTTCCAGCAGATCTTCCCTCCTCACGGCACACTGACCACACAGAAGGCACCTCTTGTGGCACAGGTGGCAAAACCCTGCAGACACCTGACTTGACTGTTTGCCTTGGATTTTCCCCAGGAGCCAGCAGGAAGATTTTCCTTTGGCCTCTTGGTGCTTTGTGCCTCCTTTGTTGGAGGATTGAGGAGCGCTGACCCAGGAGGGGCCCAGGGACATTTCCAGCCCCTGCACACCTGAGGGGCCATTGCGGGTGAGCCCAGCTGGGGCTTCATGGGCTCTGCACAGACGTGCTCCTGTTTGCACATCAGCAGCTCAGTGGAACATGGAAATGTTCCCCCTTTGGTGCCTGATGCAGGGAGGGGTTAGAGAATTGACCAGGGGGATCTGAGGTGCAGCTGATCTGTCCTGGGCTCTGTCCCTTCCTCTCCCTGAGCAGGACTCTGAGCAACTTGGGACATTTCTGATTTTCCTATCATACTCTCTGTGGGATGTTTTCCACACTCGGGTTCCAAATCAATTCCCCATTTTCCTTCTTGCCTTTTGTCCTCCCAGGTGCTTTCAGCAGAGGTCACACAGAATGGCACCTGCCCCACCTGGGCCTCCATCGTGGCTCTGCTCTCTCTGATTCCAGCCCCTCTCTAGCAGAGCAATCCCTCAGCTGGGTACTCCAGTGCCAGATACCAGGGCCAAGGGTAAAGGAATTTGAGGATACAGAACCCAGCTGGGCATTCCCTGATGGAGATAGGGGCACTGCCAGTGGCATTGGGAATAGGGCAGCAGTCCTCAGCCTGTGGAAGATGCTCCTGCTCACTGGGAAGGACAGGAATCCCTTGGAGCAAGATCTTGGGAGCTCCTGCTTAGGGATGTACCCAGGATCTGAGGGAATCACCTCTGGGGGAGGCAGTTCACAGCACCCTAGAGAACAAGCAGCCATCCCAATCCCTGGATGGAATCCAGAACACGCTGTCCATGCAGAGAGAGTTTGTGCAAAGTGCACTGATGTTGTTCACCAAGAGCCGGGGATAATGAGCTGGACAGGCCACCCAGCTCCAGGAACTGGGAATGTCCCTGCCTCCCTCGGGAATGTGTCTCAGCTGTGCAGAGACTGGCCCCACACTTACCCCAGCTTTTAATGAAGGATGTTTTTCCTGCTCCTACTGACCACAGTCTCAGCCACGCAGAATTTCTGCTCTAGGGAGGGGCACTGGTGCCACAGCCCATGTGTCACCCCATGGTTCTGTCTGTGGGACAGGGGCTTGCACAGGAGGAAGTGGGATGGGGAACCTCCCTGGAGACTAGAAGCTCGAGTCCAGAACTTGGAAGGGGAAAAAAAAGACAAAAAGCATTTCTCCAGGACAATCCCAGAATCCTGGGATCACTGAGGTTGGAAATGCCAACCAGGACCATCAAGGCCACCCTGTGGGTGATCCCCACCTTGTCACCAGAGCAGAGCCCTGAGTGCCACGTCCAGGCGTTCCTTGGACACCTCTGGGATGGGGACTCCATCATCTCACTGAGCAGCCCCTTCCAAGGCCTGACAACCCTTTCCAGGAAAGGGAAAAAATTCATCCAGATGTCCAAGCTAAAACTCCCCTGGCACAGCCTGAGGCTGTTCCCTCTCATGCTGTCCCTGTTCCCTGGCAGCAGAGCCCAACCCCACCGGGCTGCCCCTCCTGTCAGGGAGTTGTGCAGAGTGAGAAGGTTCCCCCCTGAGCCTCCTTTTCTCCAGGCTGAGCCCCTCTGGCTCCATCAGACGCTCCTGGTGCTCCAGCACCTTGCACAGCTCCGTTCCCTTCCCTGGACATGCTCCAGCCCCTCAGGGTGTCTCTGGCCATGCGGAGCCAGAACTGGACACAGCCCTCCAGGGGCCTCAGCAGCCCCAGCACAGGGACTGTCACTGCCCTGCTCCTGCTGCCACCCCATGGCTGGCACAGCACAGCAGCCCTTGGCCTCTGACACACCTGGGCACACCTGTGCTCATCTTCAGACACTGGCACCAGCACCCCCAGGACCTTTCCCAGTTCTCCAGACAGTCTCCTCCAGCCTGCAGCATTCCATGGGGTTCTTGTGAGCCCAGGCTGGGACCCAGGTCTTGGCCTTATTGACCCCCACACCTTTGGCCTCAGCCCATCGATCCAGCCTGCCCAGATCCCTCTGCAGAGCCTTGATGCCCAGCAGCAGATCCACAGGCCCACCCAGCTTGGTGTTTTCCATGAATTTGGTGCTGTCAGACTCAATCAGCCCTGAGGCCTGTTCAGTGAAGTGCTGATCTCCAAAAGGAGCCCATCAACCTCCAGCTGGGGGCACCTGGAATGGCCCCTCAGGTGTGCAGGGGCTGGAAATTCCTCTGCTGAGCAGCTTCACCTCCCCTGGGCCCCTCCTGGGTCAGCGCTCCTCAATCCTCCAACAAAGGAGGCACAAAGCACCAAGAGGCCAAAGGAAAATCTTCCTGCTGGCTCCTGGGGAAAATCCAAGGCAAACAGTCAAGTCAGGTGTCTGCAGGGTTTTGCCACCTGTGCCACAAGAGGTGCCTTCTGTGTGGTCAGTGTGCCGTGAGGAGGGAACATTTGCTGGAAATGTCAGGGCCTGTCAGTGGAGAATGGAGGCGCTGGCAGCTGGTGGGAGCCCTGGGCAGGGGCTGTCATTGATCTGTGCCCTCGGGGCTCCCCCTGCCAGGGGCTCTGAGCTGGGACAGGATCATCCTGCAAACAAAACCAGGGACCCCTGGGATTCACTGGGGCTCAGCCAAACCTCCCACTGCCTTCAGAACCCAAAGCAAGTTCTCACCACCAGCCTGCGATCCCCAGCTTGGGTCTCATGAAAATCCTTCACCACAAACTGTTGTAGGCAGAACATGAAACCAGAGCACTCTTTGTCTGTCCCATGGGCTGCTGGAGGGGTTTGGAATTGGATGGGGATGGGGAAGAAGGACTGCAGAAGGACTGCTGCCCCAATGCCACTGTCAGTGCCCACATCTCCTGCAAGGACTCCCCAGCTGGGCTCTGTATCCTCCAATTCCTTACTCTTGGCCCTGGTACCTGGCACTGGAGGAAGCAGCTGATGATTTGCTCTCCCAGAGAGTGGCTGGATTCTTTTTGCATCTCTCCCAAGTCAGCCTCTGTTTCCATGCATCCTTCCTGGCTGCAGGGCAGCCAGTGCAGCCAAGGCCATGGCCTGGTGTTTGTGTGTCTGGAGATGCAAACCTGCCCTGTTCCCCTCCCTGGAATCGGAGCAGGGGCTGGAAGGGCCCAGCTGTGCCACACAGAGTTGGTGCTGGGGCTTCCTGGGTTCAAACCTCATGGCTCTCCCTCCCTCCTGAACTTGCTTGGGTTGAAGGCCCAGCCTGTTGGAGGGGACAACCTTCAGAGGGACCTGCCTGTGTTTCCCCTCCGTGTCAGCCATGGCTACACTGCTTTGGGGTGGGGCAAATCCCTGGGGATCTTCCTAAAGAGCTGGTGAGCCTCAGGAAAAGCTGGGAAACTCTTCCTGAGAAAGAGCACCAGGAGGATTGTAGTTTCACCAGGATGTTCCAGACACTGAAGAATTGTTGGAATAAAGGACAGCAGAGCCACGATGGAGGCCCAGGTGGGGCAGGGGCCATTCTGTGTGTCCTCTGCTGAAAACACCAGGCAGGACAAAAGGCAAGAAGGGAAATGGGCAATTGTCTCCATGCCCAGAGCAGAGGGAGGGCCCAGCACAGAGCTGCAATGCCTGCCCAAGATCAAGGGCAGGATTTTGCAGCCCTTCCCAGAAAGCCCCCAGGGAGCCCAGCGACTGCAGCCCAACCCCACCTGTCCCAATTGCAGCAGGAACAGGAGCAGGGCACAGCCGCAGGAACTGATGGGGACACCCGGCACGGCTCTGCTCTGGCCAGCAACTGCTGAGCAGCCACTTATCCCAGCCAGAGCACTCCAGCAGCCCTGAGAGCCCCTGCTCCTGCCCTGTCTGCCCCCCTCTCCCCCACACCGCTGCCACTGAGGGAGTCTGGTAACGGGAGGGCTCTGGGAAATTTGGAAGGGAGATGGAAATGTGGGCACAACGGGCTCCTCTTTTCCCCCTGTGATCGCCCACAACACCTCCCTGGAGTCACAGCCTGTGGAGAATGGCTGGGGCAGAAATTGATTTGGAACCCGAGTGTGGAAAACATCCGACAGAAAGGATAAGAGGAAAATCAGAAATGTCCCAAGTTGCTCAGAGTCCTGCTCAGGGAGAGGAAGGGACACAGCCCAGGACAGATCAGCTGCACCTCAGATCCCCCTGGTGAATTCTCTAACCCCTCCCTGCATCAGGCACCAAAGGGGGAACATTTCCATGTTCCACTGAGCTGCTGATGTGCAAACAGGAGCACGTCTGTGCAGAGCCCATGAAGCCCCAGCTGGGCTCACCTGGAATGGCCCCTCAGGTGTGCAGGGGCTGGAAATGTCCCTGGGCCCCTCCTGGGTCAGCGCTCCTCAATCCTCCAACAAAGGAGGCACAAAGCACCAAGAGGCCAAAGGAAAATCTTCCTGCTGGCTCCTGGGGAAAATCCAAGGCAAACAGTCAAGTCAGGTGCCTGCAGGGTTTTGCCACCTGTGCCACAAGAGGTGCCTTCTGTGTGGTCAGTGTGCCGTGAGGAGGGAAGATCTGCTGGAAATGTCAGGGCCTGTCAGTGGAGAATGGAGGCGCTGGCAGCTGGTGGGAGCCCTGGGCAGGGGCTGTCATTGATCTGTGCCCTCGGGGCTCCCCCTGCCAGGGGCTCTGAGCTGGGCCAGGAGCGCGGGAGCCTCGGCTGGGGAGGTGAGCCCTGCTCAGGGCCAGCGCTGGCAGCAGGGCAGGGCAGGGCCATCCCTGGGGCCAGGGGCGCTGCGGGAGCTGTGTGCCAGTGCCAGCATTGCCCAGCGCTCCCCAGTGCCTGCAGAGCCTGCAGATCCCAGTCTCCCAGCTGTTGCCATGGCCCAGGACCCCGCTGTGCTCCCAGCTCCCTGTTCTCCCTGATCCCGGGCTCCTGGGGCCCCGAGAAGAGGGCTCAGGGCAGCTCCCCGTTCAGGCCAGAGGCTGCAGTGGCAACAGGGACAATTCTGCTGTGACACACCAGGGTTGGGGCTGGGCTCAGCTCCGGGCTGTCCTGCCAGGAAGGCTCTGGCAGGGCAGGGCCAGCGGGAGATGGGGGATGTGGCACTGGGGGCTGCTGGAGGATGGATGGTGTTGGAGCGGGGCTTGTCCCCACAGGGTCCCCAGCTGCCTTTGGATCCCCTTGGCCCCCCTTGGCCCCCCCGGGTTTCCTGGGCCCTTGCAGGGGCAGCTGCCCCGTGCGGGAAGCTGCAGGGATGCGGGCAGGGGGACTGGATCCGTGCCGCAGCTGGGATGGACTCTGGGCAGGGCTGGGCTTGTGGCCAGGGCTGGGGGCTGTGCCAAGCCGGGCTTTAGCCTGGGGGCTGTCGGGGAGGGCGCAGGGAGGAGTCCCGGCAGGGATAAAGGTGCCGGTGCCCTGCTGCAGCCTCAGGCAGCGCTGCCCAGTGCCAGAGGAAGATGAAGGTGGCTGTGCTCGGCGTGGCCCTGCTCTTCTCCATGCTGCTGTGCCTCCCAGCACAGAGCCAGGTGCGGCTGCAGGGCCACGGGCTGGGCTCGGCGCTGGGGGCTCTTCCCAAGGCAGGGGTTCTGCTGTGCTCCCCGGCCCCAGGAGGTGCCGCTTTCTCCTTGCCACCATTGCCTCTGGCCTTGCCCTTCCCGCAGGGAAACTCTCGGAGCCAGAGCCCGGCTTCCGCATGGATGCTCGCACCCGGCTCCTCCCTGCCAGGGCCCCAGTGCTTTCCTGTCCTGCTCCCCCCAAATCCCTGCCTTTGGGGCCTCCCCATCCCACCCTCTTGGTGCCCTCGGGCATCTCCCCAGCATCTCCTCTGTTTGCCACTCAGGCTGGAGTCGCACAAAGTGGGAAATGCCTCCCCCGGCATGATTCCCAGGCTCTTCTTTCCACTCTTTCCCCTCACCCCATTGCCTTTCCCTCTGCACTGGTGTCCCCAAATGCCCTGGCAGCCCTGCCCAGAGCAGAAGACAGCCATGGGCCGGGGGGGCTGAGGACACCTGTGTGCACCTCGGCCCCACCAGGGCCAATCCTCACCAACATTTTGCTCTCCCTCTCCAGGCTCCCGTGGATGACTTTGCTTTTGTTGTATGTGTCCTTGTAAGTCCTGGAGCTGGGTGCACCAGTGTGGGAACTGGGGGGCACTTTGGTCACCCCCAACCTTTCCCAGGACTGGGGACACCCCAGTGACCACTGACACCTCATGCTCTCTCCACAGCAAGCTGGTGGCATTGGGAATGATAAGGTGGGTACCCCGAGTTCTTCTGCTGAGCCCACACCCTCCCCTCTCGTGGCCATCACCCTCCAGGCCATCCCAGTAAACCCCAGTGCATGCCAGTGCACCGCAGAGCTTCCCAAGGCTGCCCCTTCCCCCAGGCTCCCCATTGCATTCCCCCCAAGCCCAGTGCACCCCAGTCACCCCCAAAGAGCATCATGGCCACTCCATTCCCCCTCCTCTTGCCCTCCAGTCCTTTCCCTTTCTCTTTGCCCATGGCAGTGGTGTCCCCCAGTCCCCCTCCTTGACTGCCACTCCCAAAGCCCCTCCCAAACCCAGCAATTTTGCTCCTCTGCCCAGGATTTCCCCTGCCCCCACCCACTCCCCACTTCAGCCTCCATGGCCCCCCCACTGGAATTCCTGCCTCCCCACCCACATTCCCCAATTCCCATCCCTTCAACACCCCCAGCCCCATCCCTTGGGACCCCCAGCTCCCCCCACTTCACTGTCTTTGGGTTCCCCACATCCCACTCCTTCCCCTCCTCCTTGGAGGCCCCAAATTCCCCTCGCTCTCCTTGTCTCCATCCCCACCATGGTCCCTGCAGGAACAGGGATCAGGGGAAACTGTCTGGAGTGGGACTGGGGAAAGCAGAAGGGATTTTCCCCCTCAGACCGGGGCCAGCCACGGGGCTTGGGGACACCTGTGATCCCCTGAGTCCCACAAGGGCATTTCCAGATTAATCCTTTGCTCTCCTACCACAGCAATCTGCACTAGGTCCATGCAGTTGGGTAAGTCTTGGAACTGAGGCAAGGAATTGAGTGTGGAAACCAGTTCGGTCCCCCCTGTGCCTTGCTGGGCTGGGGACACCCCAGTGAATAGTGGCATCTGCCCATCTCTCTACAGAAAAAGAAGGGTGTCCAACGAGTAAAGAGGTCTAAGGTGGGTACCTGGAGTTCTGCTGGGCCCAGAGCTTCCCCTGTCCTGGTCATGGCCCTCCAGGGTACCCCAGTATACCCCAGTATACGCCAGTATCTTCCAATGTGCCCCAGTACCCTCCAGTGTGGCTCTAACCCTGCCTTTCTCCCCAGTCCCCTGTGGCTGAACAGGTGAAGCTTCTGCGGGAGTGATGCCCGGCTGCCCCTCTGGATGCCCCGGTGAGAAATCCTCAGGGCTCTCCAGCCCCACCAAAGATCCTCGGGGGCCAGGGCACATCCCTGAGCCCTCTGGGCTGTGCAGACCTTGGTGATGGCAGAGAGACATGCAGGGGACTGTCCCTGATGCATGTGCTGGGCTGAGGTGGACAGAGCTGTCCCCAAGGCTTTCCTTGCACTGGGGGGCTCTGGGGACACCCAATGTCCCTGTGGGAGCAGGGAGGGCTACAGGAGCTTTTGGCATATTCCAGGCTGAAGGGCTCTGGGAGCCACATGGAGCTCAAGAGCCAAGTGCAGTGCCAGGTGTATGCAGGGCTCCAAATCCCTTCTTCTGCTGCAGGGCCCTGCAGAGAGGGCTGGGGACAAGGGCCCTCTCATGTCCCAGTGGACAGCAGGGTCCTAATTTGGGTTCATCCTTTCAGGTCTGGAATTGGTGGTGACACTCGTGTCCTGTCCCCCTGCAGCAGCATGAACAGATGATCATCCCTGGAGAGGGCCCTGATCCCCCGGGAGCCCTGGGAATGTCCCTGCAAGAATCAATAAATGGCTTCAGCAAAGCAGCTCTGGCTCTCCGTGTGGCCTTGTTCTCATGTCCCTGTGTGTGTTCCATGTTCCCTGTCCCTGTGTGTTCCTTGTCCCTCTCTCAGCCCTGCCAGGCTGCGCTTCCTCCCCCCCTATGAGCAGAGCGACTCTGGGGGCTGCCAGGGCTCTCTGTCCCTTCCCCCCTGCCTGGTGCCCTGGGCAGGGCAGGTTGGGACAGCCTGGAATGTCCCCCCACAGCTGGCAGGGCCCAGGGGCACCCAGAGCAGCCTCTGGAGCGCGCAGGCTTTGGGGCACAGAGGGCAGCAGGTTGTGCCCAGGGCTCGGGGAGCCCCATGCCCAGGGAGCAGAGCTTGGGCTGGCGGCAGCAGTGGAGCACGGCCAGGAGCCTGGAGCCCTGGCTCCTCTGCTGCCGCTGGGAGCCACAGCGCTTCCCTGCCCAGGGATCAGCACTGCTGGGCTCATGCCTGTGGGCAGGGAGGGCCTTAAGGGCACTGAAAGGACCCCCGGCTTTTCAGATGCCATCCTTGAGGTGCCTCTGCCCAAATTCAGGGGCAAACGGGACCAGGAGCCAAAGTCAATAGTACGGAATTCAGTGAACAATCCAATGTGAGGGGGAGAAAGGAGCAAGGGCAGGAAGAGCGGGAGAAGGGAGGGAGGGAGATCAGTCAGAAGGGCAGCACCACCCATGGATCCAGCAGTGTCCTGTTGGTCCTTCTTCCCTTGAGCTTCTCAGTGGTGGGGGGTCCTGAGGTCATTCTGAACTTTTCCCTGTTTATCCCTTTGAGCAAACCAAGGAATTAGTGCTCATGGGCTACCCAGCTCTCTAATGCCACTGCTTCAACAATTCCCTGGCCTTGGTGCTGATCAGTCCCGGCTCAGGCTGTCTCTTCTCTTCAGCCGGAGCTTTCTGGGGTCGGTGGCCGTGAGTTGGTGGTCGCCATCTGCCCCTCTGCAGTGGCCTTTGACCCAGTCGGAGCTGATTCCAGCTCGGGGGCTGGGTTGGATTTCCCTGTCCAGCACCAGGGATCCATTCTGCTCCCCCAGCTTTGTTTACCTCCCCCAGGGTCTGGGATAAGCCCCGCACAATTGTCCCACCTTGATCTTATCTTCGGGTGCTCCATTCTGCGCCTGTCTCATGGCAAAGTCCTCCTGTGGTGACAGTGTTTGGGACGGGCAACTGCTGTTCCTCAATCCCAACCCCAGTGGAGCCTCCCCAGCCCCCAGGAGTCCTCCCTGGGTGTCCCCAAGGTGTCCCCCAAATGTTCCAGCCCGGTGATGCCCTGGTGACCCCCCAGCCCCTCTCCATGCAGGTCCCAGAGCACAACGAGCTCTTTGAGGCTCTGCACTGTGACATCTTTGGGGCTCCAGTGCCGACGGCGCTGTCAGTGCTGGTGCCCATGGAGATGTGAAATGCCTTCAACAAGTAGTGGGGGTGGCCTTCATCGTCACCATCATCTTCATCACCACAACCACCCACACCATCAACCTCATCCCATCATCTTCATCACCAACACCTCCATCATCATCACCCAATACCATCAACCTCCATCCTCGCCACCACAGCACCAACAGCACCATCATCACTCTCATCTTCTTCATCACCTTCATCTTCATCACCCACACCATTGACATCATCACCATTACACTACTGACACTATCATCACCATCATCATCATCATCACCACGTACCTCATCTTCCTCACTCCTGCCATCATCCACACTGTGCTAACTCCATCACCAATATCCTCATCATCCAATACCTCTGACACCGTCACCATGGCACCCGTAACACCATCATCACCTTTATCATCTTCATCACCCACACCATCATCTTCATCAGTGACACCTCTGTCTTCATCACCCACACCTTCACTTTCATCCTCAATACCATCATCAGCATCATCTTTGTCATCACCATCTTCATCACCCACACCATCATCTTCACCACCAACCCAAATCAACACCAACAAACACCATCATCATTACACACCACCATGGACACCATTACCACCACACCACCCACACCTTCATCTTCATCACTACCAGCATCATCACCAATCAACTCCAATACAACCAACACCATCACCGTGACATTGAGAACATCATCATCATAATCATCTGTGGGTTTGGTATCTCCTTCTCTTCTGTTGTTAGAGCCGGGATTAATTGCTCGAGGGACGCAGTTCGTGTTTGGACTCAGATGTTTATTAATTCTTATCTTTAGTACAGTCTCACAAGTTGTGAGTTCTAGCTAACAAGTGAAAAGTGGCTCTGTCTCTAACTCTTTCCAAGGTCTTTTAAGCACAAATTCTCCAATTATGAAATGAGACCTAGATTATTTTTACTTTTCACCCAATAACCAAACACCCGTAGTCCACAATGTGGATTTCCTTACCCAATTACAATATACCACCCAAACCCATGAAGAAGATGAAAGAACTTAGCCTATGCCCTAAATCCTCCATCTTGCTCTCTATATATTACTATATTCTTAAACCTTAAAATCCAAGTTTTCCACCCTGTGACATCACACACTTCTATTCAAACTGCACACCCATAATCCCAGTGCTATCACTCAATTTTGGAAGCCTTTTCCATGGCCTCAGGTCAAATGTAGTGCTTGCCTGAGGGTCAGGGCCTGTTAGCACAGAAAGCCTAAAATTCTCAGTTTCCAGGCTTCCAACAATCATCACCACCATCACTGAACACATCATCATCATCACCACCATCACCATGGCCACCATCTTCATCACCCAACTCCATCATAATCATCACACGACCATCAACACCATGCCCTTCATGATGTCCCCGTGTCCCTTTTATGCGTTCCCCCATGTCCTCCTCCATGGCAACCCATCCCCTCCCCCACCTTCCATCCCCTGTCCATGTCCTGCTGTGTGCCCCACCCCCATGGTGACCCCCAGATGTTCCTGATGGACCCCTCAGGCTCTTGAAGAACAATCCCTGGCCCAAATGTCTCCCACCACCATGTCCCCCTGTGTCTTCGTGGTGTCCCTCATCCCCCTGTCCCCCCAGGGTGACCCCTTCATGGCTCAAGGTCCCTCCCAGCCTGTTGGAGAACCAGATGCTGCCCTGGGTAAACATCTGCCTGATGGGCTCCATCCATCCTCTGTTCCCACCATGTGCCCCCCATGTCCCTCCCCATGATGACCTCCCAATCTCTCCCGCCATGGTGATCCCCCAATGTCCCCATGTCCCCCACAGCCTGCCAGAGAACCAGCTGCTGGCCTGGATGCCACCCTGGGTGAACATCTGCCTGATGGGAAGGACCCAAACCCCTGGATTGTGGGGTGCTAGGTGAGGATCCCCAAGATGGGGTTGGCAGGAACCCCAGTTGGGCAGGAGATGGGTGCAGGGACCCTTGAATTGGTGGGTTCAGGGTCGTGGGTGTGACAACCCCAATTTTGGGGGTGTTGCATGGGGGGAACATGAGGTTTGGAGGAAATGGGGGGGTATTGGTGCAAGGGGGCTCCATTGTGAGGGGAGGGATGGTTTGGGGTACCCCGAATTTCAAGGGTGGTGAAGAACCAATATTTGAGGGGAGTACAAATTTTGGGACAGACTCCTGGATTGGGGCATTCTGGGTGTGGACTGATGTGGGAGGACCCCTGGACTGGGGAGACAGTGAGGTCCCAGTTTGGGGGATAACTCCTGAATTGTTGGGGATCATAGGAGGGGGAACCCCAACATTGAGGTCAGTGGACACCCTTGAATTGGGGGAATCTGGGGAGAGGACCCAAATTTGTGGGGATCAGTGCTGTGTGTGATGTGAAACCCTAATTTTAAGTCAATGACTGGGGGCACCTCCCCATTTTCCACACCCCATCTTGGGCCTGAGGGATTGGGTATCGCTCTGAGGTCCCCCTGACCCCCCTCTCTTCCCCAGATGATTTTGGGGGTGCGCCGGGCCGGGGGCTTCACCCGCTGGTTGGGGGTCGAGTGCTCGAGTGCAGATGAGGCTCTGGCAGCTGCAGGGGCAGGGGCTGACATCGTCCTGCTGGACAACCTGGCCCCACAGGTGAGCCCCAAAATCCGAGGGGGGCCAACAACGGTGGGGCCCCAACTGTGGGCTGGACCCCAAAAACGAAGGCTGAATTGTGAAAACGGGAGATAGACCTGAAGAATGGAGGGAAAAGCTCCAGAATGTGGGGGGTCACCACATAGATCCAGGATCTGCCCAGCCCCCCAGGAGACCCTAAAATCAAGGGTGTGGCAAAAATGGGGCTCTCAGGTGTGAAGCTGCACCACTAAACTGGAGGGAATCTGCTGTAAATGTGGAGCAGCCTCAAAGGTAAGGCAGAGAACCCAATCTTTGGGGGTCAAAATGTTGGAAAACCCCAATTTGGGGGGTATTTTTGGTGGGAGGACAGCAATTTTGGGCAACGGTGTGTGGGAAATGCCTGGATTGGAGCGATTGGGTGGGGGAACTGAAGCTTTAGGGGAGTTTGGGTTGAAAGGATTCTGATTTGGGGCATTTATGGAGGATATGCACCCTGGATTAGAGGGTGCAAGGTGGAAAGAACCCAATTTTGATGGTCAGTGGGTTGGAGAACTGAAATTTGGAGCTGTTCCTGGTGCTCAGGCCTTTCTGTAGGTCCTTTGGTGGTGAGGAGTCTCCATTGGGCAGATTTTGGGAGGTTTCTGATTTACGGGACTCCCAATTTTGCAGAGACAACGGTTACCAGGCAGCACCAATGCCTAAGAGGCCAAAACACCCCAAAGACCCCAAAACTGCACCTGGGCTCCCTCCAACCCCCTCCCCACCTAAGGGAGAGCCTAAACCCACCCTGGGGTCCCTCTGCACCCCTTTTCTCTCTGTACCCCCAAATAAACCCCTCCCCTACACATTCCCCCAGTTTGATTGGGGTGTCACCCCCAAAATCCACCAGCCAGTGCAAAACCAGCCACTTCAGAACCAACTAAACGGGGGGTCATGGCCACTGACCCACTGACCCCCGACTCCAAACCAGCGTCAGTCCTGCTGCTCAGCACTGGGATCGGCCTTTTGCAGACACCCCCAGCTCCTCCCTGAGAAACTGCAATGAAAAATAGGAAATGCCTCGCGTTGGGGTGGAAAGTGGCAGCCAGGGAATGAACCCTCAGGTGCAACAAGAGTTCAAGGGTGCCAACCCTGGTCTGAGGATCCCAAAGTCCAGTCTGAGAGGCCCAAACCCCAGCTGGGGGGGGCCAAGATGTGAGCTGGAGCATCTCAAACCCTGGGATGGCATCAGTGTCCAGGACAGGCCAGGGCACATTTTGGGTTTGCCAGCCCATCCCGGGGAAAGGCAGAGCTGAAACTGCAGGGCCAAGGACTGAAAGCAAAGAGGAGCCAATGTCCCCAATGGCAAGGGACAGGGAGGAGGCGTGGCAGGAGCTGGGGCTGCAGGAGAAGGAGCCACGCGGCTCATGGGGCAGGAGGAGGAGATGCCAAGGGTGCCCAAGGGCACTGGAGCAGCTGCACTGCAATTCCCAGCTGCAGCAGGCAGGCAGCACAGCTGGGGCTCCTCATCCCTTCCAAATCCTCATCCTGGCCCAAGAGGGGGACAAGGGGAGCCCAAAGGGCAGCACTGGCCCTGCCCCCCCTTCCCAGTGGCTCTTGCACAGCGCTGATCCCATGGCATGGCCATTGGCAGATCCCACAGAGCAGGATCCAGGAAAGAGCAGCTCCACCTGCTTCCCTCAGCCCCTGCACCTGATGCTCTGGTGCCAGGGCCCAGCTTCCCCATGGAATGGCCAAGCTGTTTCCCCCCTGGAAGGCTCCTACTGCTCTCCTGCACCATCAGCCCTTTGCCAAGAGCCCTCCCAGCTTTCTGGCACAGCCACACAAGCTCCTGCTCCCCATTTCTCACTGGGGGCTCCTTCCCCAAGCCCCCTCTGCTTTCCTGCTGTCCCCAGCACAAGCCAGGGCACCCCAGAGCCCCTGAGGGTGGAGGTGGATAACAAAGCACCCCAAGGTGCAGGTGAAACACACAGGAAGAACAAATCCCCAAAATTAGGGGGGGCTGACTGCAAGGGAAAGCTTCCCAGGGGTGCAGGGTGGATCCAAGAGCTGCCAGGATCAGATGGATTTGAGCCATGGCACAGCTTGTCCCTGGAGCAAGAGCAATGCCCAGTTCTGCCCTGGGGACTCATCTGGCAGCTCCCCAGCAGTGGGTGACACCTTGTGCTGTGCATTCCCAGCTCCCCAACAGCGGGTGACACCCTGTGCTGTGCATTCCCAGCTCCCCAGCGGTGGGTGACACCCTGTGCTGTGCATTCCCAGCTCCCCAGCAGTGGGTGACACCCTGTGCTGTGCATTCCCAGCTCCCCAGCAGTGGGTGACACCCTGTGCTGTGCATTCCCAGCTCCCCAGCAGTGGGTGACACCCTGTGCTGTGCATTCCCAGCTCCCCAGCAGTGGGTGACAGCCTGTGCTGTGCATTCCCAGCTCCCCAGGAAGCTGCAGACAAGGTTTATGGGGAAGCCACTTCTGTTGGGTCATGGGGTGCAGGAGGGATGCCCCAGCTTTCCAAATGCCTGAGAGGAGCCTGGCAGCAGCTGGATCCAAGGGCAGCCCCAGGCAGGATCAGGCGCTGTGTCTGGATCCCAGCTCTGGGCTGCTGGAATGTCCTGGGTTGAAGCGCAGACCTGCGGGAAGCACAAAACATTGCAGGCTCAGGGCCAGGCTGAGCAGAGGTGCAGTTCCCTCCTGCACACTCACTGCCACCTGCAGCTGCAGCAGCCCCGCTGCACACGGGGAACCTGCCCAGCTCTGCAGCACACGGGGCTCAGGGACAGCCCCGAGCCAACATTCCCACATGCACCTGGCCACCAACTCCCAAAGCAGGCAACTGGGGCCACCTGAGAGCCCCTCGTGGCCACAAACCCCACGCCTCGGCCACAGCTGCACCTGCCCCGCCTGGCAATGGGGCACAGCCCAACCGGGGACCCCTCTCCTCCAGCCGCCTCAAACTCGGCCATGGGGACTCGATCCCAGCCTTGGGAAAAGCTCCACTGCCGCAGGGATCGGCGGCTTGCCGGGCCTCAGAGTAATTCTAGAGCTAAAGCGGTGAGAGACATCAGCTGGGCTCAGCTAATACATGCCAGCGCTCATCCCGGGCCCGGCAAGCGCCTCCTCCTCCTCCGGGTGCCCGTCCCCGTCCGGCGCGGCGCTCCCAGCCCCGAGCCGCTGTTCCCAGCGCGGTTCGCTCCCTCCGGCTGCAGCTGGGCCCCGGGGCGCAGCCCTTGGCACGGCGCTGGAGCCAGCGGGACAAAACCCCCCCGGGGCCGCCCCGGCACGGCCCTTCCCGCGGCCCCGGCTCGGCGGCACCGCCATCGGCCTGAGCGGCCTCCCTGGGCCGCCCGGCCCGGCCCGGCCGCTCCGCCCTGGGCCGCGCCGTTCCGGCCTGGCCGCGCTCGGGGCAGCGCCTGCGGCACCGCGCCCTTGGAGCGGCCCCTGCCACAGCCCCGGCACCGCCACCCTCGGGGGCTCTGCCCGGGGGTTCCGTGCCCGCGGGGCTCCGTGCCCGCGGCTCCCGCCGCTCCCCGCCCGGGGCCCCTGCCGGCAACGAGACGCCCCGCGACCCTCCCGGGATCCCCTCCTGTCCCCGGGATCCCGTCCTGTCCCCGGGATCCTCTCCCGTCTCCGGGATCCCCTCCCGTCCCCGGGATCCCCTCCCGTCCCCGAGATCCCCTCCCGTCCCCGGGATCCCCTCCCGTCCCCGGGATCCCCTCCCGTCCCCGGGATCCCCACCTGTCCCCGGGCCCGTCCCGCACCACGCGGCCGCTCCCGCCGCCGGTTCCGCTCCCAGGGCCATCCTCCCGCAGGAGGAGCTGCCGCCGGGATCCGCCCGCCTGCGCCTCCGCCTCCCTCCTCCCCAGCCCGTCCCATCGCTCCTCCCTCGCCCTCCATCCCTGCAGGGTGGCCCCTTCCACAGCGCCGCCATCGGCACCTGCGGGGGCCGTGCCCGCTGGGGCCGTACCCGAGCGCTCCGGGAAATGTTTCCTTCTCAGCTTTTTCTTAGCCCTGCAGCTCTCCAGGCACGGGGGATCCCCTTGGGGCAGCACCAAGGCTTTTCCACCTGCCTCCCTCACCTCGCCCTGGTCTCCCTGCTGTCCCCAAACCATCGGGAAAAGCTTTCCAACTCTCTCTTTGCGATATTAAAGGCAGGCCTTGCTTTGTTTTGGCGCTGGGATCACACAGCCCCAGCTATTTCACACACCAGCTCCTCTCTATGTCACTAATACAAATCCATCCCTTTTCAAAAACTCATATGGATTTGCTGAACGTTCCCACAACTTCATGTACATATTTAATGACTTCTGAGAACTCATTTACATCAGAGGAAGGGATCTCCCAAGGGTCTCTGGGGGGTTGTTTGGGGAACATCCCATTCCTCAAATGATCCTGTTATGGTCATGAGCCTCCTAAACCCAGTTTGTCACCTTTGAAGGCGTCCCAGCTCCGGGATGTGGCCAAGACACACCTTTGCCCCAGCACTGCTCAGAGCCCAGGCTGTATTTTCATGGCTCAGACACCACTTGCACAAGGAGATGGCTGAAGGCAGGAGTGAGCACTGGCTGGGAATGTTCAGGGAATTCACAGCTCTAAACACTGTTTGTCAGCATTCCAGATGTTCCCAGCGTTTGTAGAAGATTGCCCCAGCTCTGTGCTGGTTTTCTCCCTGGAGCCCCAGCGCCAGTGGCCAACATGCCTGGATGTGGGTCAGCTCCGTGCCTGGCGGTGCCTCCAGCACTGAGCGCCCTCAGGGGCAGCCTGAGGAGCTGGGAATGCCAGGCCAGGTGGGAGAGGCTGATGCTGCCCGGTGTGTGCACAGGAATGAGGCCGTGTCTCCTTGCAGGGCATTTGCAGGGCAAGGCCCAGCTCAGCCCACACTGCCATGCCCAAACCCAGCCCATTTCCTGCACGCTTTTCCACAGGATCAGTTCATTCCCGTTCCCATTGCCCCATCCCTCTCCTTTCCTCCCAGCACATACGAGCCTCCCTCACACACCGTCATTACCACAGACCCGTAACAAGGAATTCTGGCTCAAGGCATGAGAAATAAGGATTCACTTTAGTCTTTCTTGAGATCTGGCTGTTGGAAGGCTCCAAACCTACAGTGTTTCCTGTGGATGTCGGGAACTGGGGCCCTGGAGCCTAAGTGCCACAGCCAGCTGGGCCCTTCCACAGGAGGAAAAGTCAGGGGTTTTTTAAGTTCCCTGAGGCTGATCCAGTTGCCATCACCCAAGCCCCAGGAATAATCAAAGCGAGTGGATCAGTGCCATTAAAAACATGGAAACAGCCCAAATCCGACCATCAGGTTTGCTCATCCAGGTTTGCTGGGGAAGGGTTTTGTCTCCTTTGCTGCTGAAAGCCAAAGGGAGATTTGGAAAGAGCGCTAAGATCCCTGTGGGGTTTAGGGATGTTTGGGATGATCAGTCAGTGGGATGAGCTCAGGGCATGGATGGGGTCCCAGAGCCTGTGCTGGGTCAGGCACAAGAACAGGAGTTGGATGGAAAAGGGGTTTTCCCATGTTCTTCTGATGGAGAAATGCAGCACAATCCCTTTCCCTGGAATAGCAGGCCTGGAGCTGGTGCATCCCTCAGGCCTTGTACCTGCCCAGGTGCTCAGGGGCAATGATCACTCACTGGATCTGTGCTGTGCCCTCCTATATCTGCAGGGAAAACCAGAGACAGGTGAGCCAGCAGCTGGGAAAGGTGTTTGACCAGAGTCTGCACACCTGTGACCCCTCCCTGAGCCAAGCCAGGGGGCAGGAAGAGGCAAAACTTGGAAAAATTAGTGTGACAATGACCCATAAGAGGCAATAAGCACATCCAGGTGTGTGTTCAGTGCAGGAGGGATCCAGGGATCCCCCAGGCAGAGCCCAGGTTGCCTCCAGGACAGCAGAATTTTGGGATTTTAGTATTTCAGCTCCCAATCCTGCCTGAAGCTGCTTTGGCAAATCACTCCCATACCTGCAAATCCACTTTCTCTGAAGTCACAAAATCAGGATAATATTCCCTGTGGTCAATATGGTGCGTGAATTCATGTTCTTATGGATTATAGTATGTTAAATCATAAATACAAACTGTAACTATGTCATGTGAAATGTAACCTTAGTTCCAGCCAGCCACGGAATTGACAAATTCCGAGGCAGGCAACACCCAGAAACCACCTTTTAGGAGGAGACAATGAAATGTTGGGAACCTGGGGCACCGTCATTGGCATCAGAAACGAGGAACATTAAAATAAGCAATCAGTTCTTCCTCTAGAGGCAGCAGAGTCATCAGAGCTCCACCATCTCGCTGATCACTGGAGAAGAACATCTGTCCATTCAAAATTTCGGCTCCCATTCACCCACGGGAGGACCCAAATTGACACTTCTCCCTCCCACAGGAGACCCCATTAGCAGACCAGTGACACCGATAAATTCGAATAACTATTCCAGGGAAACAAAGAACTGTGGGGAAATCTTATGCCAGGGGCAAAATAAAGTGTATAAAACCTGGACCCCAGACGGGGCCAATTCGTGAACACTGGGGGACTGCAGTGCGACAGAGGCTGCTTTCCGTTCACCCTTTGACGATCCCGGGTCATCGTCACCGTAACTCCGCTTGTTGGTTTTACCGAAATTCTGTAATTTGACTTTTTTAATAAATCAAATTATATTCCAATTGCCACAGTTAATTGGCATTTATATGATTGTAAGAGTCGGTCCGAAAATCCCTCACTTACCTCACGACTGTCAGAGGCTGAGACCCCCATGGACTCTGAGCCACAGCACAGGCCAAGTTTTCCCTGCACCTGCTGTCACCGGACCAAGACGCCCTCCTCAGGGACCCATGCATGAAACAATGGGGACTGTTACGGTTTCTGGCCATGTTTGCAAAGAGATGTTCCTACACTGACCGTACTTGGTAAGACCTGAGCTGCACCGCTCCCCCTATTGTGAAAGAACACCTGCGATGCCCACGAGACCGACCCCCCTTCTTGGCATCTTGCCTCTCGCTTCGAAAAAGAACTATAACAACCCCACCAGGAGAGCAGGCTTTTGAGATCTCCCCAACGGACGACGGCTCTATTGACCTACGTGCCACGAGGACTGCGAAGGTGGTCTATTGGCAACGACGTCACGAGGACCCCCGTCTGTCAGTTGGTAGCTATACCCTTTCTTTACCCCCCTTTTCTCTCCCTCTCTCTCTCCCTCTCTTCTTTCCCCTTCTTTTCTATCGCATAACTGTGTGTATCAATAAAGATACAATTGATTTCATTTGAATTAAGTTATCACTGCCTCTTTTTGCACTCTGAAATCAAAACGAACCATCACGACCATCCATTGGCTCGTGACATTAAATTGGCGTCACGGACAGGATCCTAAGGTTGACAATGCAGTAATTACAAAAGAGTGCAAAACTGAACCTGCCGACTGCTGGTATAATTTTACCCTAACTCAAACAATGGACGTATCATGTAGTTGGTTCAATAATTCGGCAAACAGGTTAGGTCTGAGAGGCTTAGCACATAAATTTAGAATAAATGCCATGGCTAGGCCCATACTGAAAACAACAGCACCATCTGTCATAGAAGTAACAGAGAGCACACCCATTACATCCCGGATCGTAGAAACAACTCAGAGCACTCCTATCACATCCCGAATGGTAAAAACAGTAGAAAGCACTTCCAACCACTCCACCACACCACAAATAGTACACACAATTACACCGCAAAAGGTAGCAACAACATCTCAAAAGACAGAGATAACTACCTTCAACTATTCTGTCACTCCCAACTCACAAAACCTAATTAACATTGAATGGCCATGGTCCCAAGCTTTTACTCACTTTACTGGATCCATGGGAAATGTGAAAGGTTTGAACCTGTTAACTGTTGTTATGCATGATAATCAAGTGTACACTGGGTGGGAGTGGGAACATCGAGATAGGATTTGGCAACTACAAGGGAGGATAGGAGAGAGAATTAGTATAGGCTGTCGGATGATTAATGGAACTGTTCAACACAAAGCAAATCAAATTACTGTTACAACAGACCAGGCAAGGTACGGCAAGGTTTGCACGTCCCCTAGAATACAGGATTGTTGGTATGATTTTTTCTTAACACAAACTGTAGAAGTAGTTTGTCTTTGGGCCAACGATGATGATGGACTCTCTGTAAAGTTTAAAATAAATGCTGTAGCTCAACCTGTTACTGTCAGCCCTAGTACTCAAGCAAAACCACCAGTTGCACTAAGCCCAAAAATCTTCAAAATTGGACCATATATAATCAGGAAAACAGGCCAACAACAATTATTGTTCAATCCGACATGGTCTCTTAAACAAGTTAAGTTATTGGTGCAAACTAACGTCTCTGAAATTCAGCCTGCTTGTTCACCTTTCCTGCAAACTTCTTTTGAAGGATGGACGACATGGTTAAGAAGGCGCAGCCCCCCTGAAAGGCGCGTGCCAAGAGACGTCACCGGTGCCATAGGAACAGGATTGGGAATCTTGAACAGCATTGACTCAGAGGTATTAATGAACAAATTAGCTGCCTCAGCCAGAGATTTGGCTAAATTACAGCACCCTCTACGGTCGTCCTTATTGGCTTTAGGAACGACTCAATGGCTTTTGTCCAACATATTGCCTAATTGGGAGAACGTAAACACAGACGATCACAATTTGATAATTGATGCACTTAATGTTACTCAAAACAATGTCTCTCTGGCTCTCAGCTGTGTCCAAGCTCAATTGTGGATGCAGTCGGTCGCCGCCTCGATCATAAGAGAGGGCGAAGAAGGCATTTTCCCCACTGAAATTCGGAAAATAATTTGGGATAATGCCAATGATTTTGAAAAAGATTTCCAGTCCTGGTGGAACTTAGTAAACTTCACTTACAATTCAGTAACAAATACAGCTACAGCTTTTGTGTTAACTATTAGCAATGCTTCAGTGTACACTATTTTCCCCATCATTGCATTAGGACTGAACCATGACGGAGCTACTCTCTACCCTCTTGAACATAGGGAGTGGGCCCGTCAAGTCGATAAAAAATGGCAAACTGTTAACTTAGAATCCTGCATTGTCCGAGAACAACAAGGCTTTATCTGTGAAAGTAACGCAATCGCAGCACGGGACATTTGCTTAGATACAGAGCAGAATATCTGTCACTTTGAGGTACACCCTAATGAAACTTCTGAAACAGTTCTTGTGTATATAGGCAATGGATGTGCATGCTTTAGGACTGCTTGTGATGTAGTAACCATAGAGAATGTTATTCTAGAAACTAAAAATCATTCGAATTTTTGTGCTTGTAACTTTACCAAAATAACAGCCTGTGATTTCTCATACTCAGCTCCAGTTACATCTTACCAGCTTCTGCAATCTAACTACACACTGATCCACAAGCTATGGCCTACTCCGATTGGTATGAATCTTACTTTAACAAAACAATTCTTGCTCCACCAAGATCTAATTAGGATTTTAAGGAAAATTAAGAAAAACGGACAAAAGACTCTGATAACTGTCCATCACAATGTGGAAGAAATCCATCGTGTTCTGGAAAGGGTAAGAAAGGATACTGAGCACAGGTGGATGGATACACTTTTTGGGTGGTCACCCACAGCTACGAGTGTCCTGAATAGATTGTCTCATCCAATTGTTGTTCTTTTGATTTTAATTTTGATTGGTTTTGTTTTGTCAGCATTCTCATTCTTTCTGAATTGGAGAGTGATGAAAGAGCTGAAACGACTAGACTCTGTAATGTATGCACACAATCTGGTGTACATACCTCCCCCGATAGATATACTCAGAGATAATACACGTATCTAGAGATGTTGACACAGGACAAAATATACAAGTAGGCCATGGCCGCGGACTGTGAAATGGATTTTGCCTAAGTAATACATATATTTTAAGAAAATTATGTATTTTGATTCTTGTGATTTGTGTTAATCATTTTTAAGTTTGTTTATGCTACATGAAAATTGTTTTACAATAATTTTTTGCCTTGATTGAAAATTGTTTTAATTAATACTGCTATAATCCTCTTAAAAATTGTTTTAAGACTTTTTGCTTTGAATACTTAAAAAAAAATTGTTTTAATTAATAATATTATTTTAATTAATATTGTTAAGATTTTGTCTTGATTATTTGGTTTTGTGAATCATTTATCATCATGATTCGTTTAAGAGTTTTATTAATCAACAACAATTATTTGTTTTGAAATTTTAATGTCATTGGATTTGTTTTGTCATAATGATTTGTTTTGAGATATTAACAATTAATATTAATCATTATGATGTCTCTTGTTTTTCCTTTTCCTTCTCTGTTTCTTTTTTTTTTTCCCCTCTCTCTTTCTCTCGACTCTATTTTCCGGGGTATACCACTGACACTGACAATGAGTCCTGAAGACTTCAGAACAACGCAACGAACGCGACTGATGGAGCTCTCCTGCCGACCAGTCATGAGTCACGGGGTGGTGTAAGAGTCGGTCCGAAAATCCCTCACTTGCCTCACGACTGTCAGAGGCTGAGACCCCCATGGACTCTGAGCCACAGCACAGGCCAAGTTTTCCCTGCACCTGCTGTCACCGGACCAAGACGCCCTCCTCAGGGACCCATGCATGAAACAATGGGGACTGTTACGGTTTCTGGCCATGTTTGCAAAGAGATGTTCCTACACTGACCGTACTTGGTAAGACCTGAGCTGCACCGCTCCCCCTATTGTGAAAGAACACCTGCGATGCCCACGAGACCGACCCCCCTTCTTGGCATCTTGCCTCTCGCTTCGAAAAAGAACTATAACAACCCCACCAGGAGAGCAGGCTTTTGAGATCTCCCCAACGGACGACGGCTCTATTGACCTACGTGCCACGAGGACTGCGAAGGTGGTCTATTGGCAACGACGTCACGAGGACCCCCGTCTGTCAGTTGGTAGCTATACCCTTTCTTTACCCCCCTTTTCTCTCCCTCTCTCTCTCCCTCTCTTCTTTCCCCTTCTTTTCTATCGCATAACTGTGTGTATCAATAAAGATACAATTGATTTCATTTGAATTAAGTTATCACTGCCTCTTTTTGCACTCTGAAATCAAAACGAACCATCACGACCATCCATTGGCTCGTGACAATGATACGATAGGATATGATGATATGATATATGTTATACTACATTACATTGTGTTATGTTATATATTATATTACATTATGTTATATATCATATCATATATCATTATCATATCTTATATCAACAAGGCAATAAAAAGAGGTATAATTTGCACCATGATAATAATAACATGTTAATACATAAATGCAGAACCCAATGTTATTTTTATAAAATAATGTCATTTTTAACAAGTGGAAGTGGGGAGCAGTGGGCACTGCAGGTCTGCCCAGCAGCTGTGGAGCCCGAGCCAGAGGAATTTCCTGTTTCTTTTCCTCTCTGACACCTCTTTCCTATTTCCCTACTTCACATTTCTTGTTCAGGGTTAAAAATGAAGCACACTCCTCTGAAAATTTTTAAGAGTTTTAATAAAGGATAATAAGGGATAAAACAGAAAGCAAAAGACACAGGTGCTGCCAAATCCAGTACACACCCACTGCTTCAGTCTGCAGTCTTTTATACTGTTGCAGATGTATTATTTCCTCAAGTGATTTAGCAGATTTAGTTTGAGCTTGTTGACCACAATCTTAATTCAGATTTTCTGCAACCTTGCACACTTCAAGAGTTGAACACGTCGGAGGTCTAGGGTGGTCCTCTGATGCCACTTTAAGGGGTTTTGCTATTTCTCCTTTTATGCTCTTCTGCTCTCCGTTTCTGCTATCTTGGACATATACATTGCAATAATAATTATACCTTAAAATACATCCTTTGCAAGCGCACTTACATCTTATGAAAACCTCGCTTCCCTCTTTTACACTGCTTACAAGAATTTAGAAATATTATCCTACATCAAAGCAGTTTGGAACTTACCATATTTATTTACAAGAAAATACCGTTTTATAATTAAAGTAAATAAACTATAGCTAAATGCAGCTACTACATGACTGTTTATAACATTCAATTAAACACATCTTCAATAAAATCCAGAGGTTCTGGTGCTGTGGTCTCATTTGCACCTCACTGGGGTAGAGGCATCTCTCCCTCCTGGCACTGCAGCTCACGGCCAGGGGCCCTTCCCACTGCAATGGTTCTGGGATTCTGTCAGGGACTCACTTTCCTTTTCTTCTTCCCTCTGCTTGGAGCTGGCAATGGGCTGGAAAATGTCCAGCAAACCAACCTTTGCTGTCTGCTTTGTCAGCCTACACAGCTTCAGGACCTTGTCACCTGCCCCTTGGGCACAGCTCCCCTGGGCAGCAGGGCAGAACCGGCACCCTGGGAGCCTTGGGAATTCCCCTCTGGGATCCATGGCACACACTGGGATGATCTGGAATTTCAGTGTCCACGACACAGCACCCCACAACCCTCTCAAGAGCCCTGAGTTCACTCAAACCCACCATGCCCCACATTCCCTGGAAGTTCAGCCCATGTCCCCACCCATGCCCGTATCCCCACCATGCCCCCATTCTTGGCTCTCCATGTCCCCACTCGTGTCCATGTCACCCCCATGTCTCCATCCATGTCCATGTCACCATTCATGGCCACATCCCCTTGGGGTCCTGTTGTATCCAGGTGCCCACAGGGGGCCAGGAAGATGTGCAGACCACCAGCCAGCTCTCTCCCTGTCTTGGTTTGACAGACAGGAATCTGCTAGGGAAGGGCAGGACCTCCCTAGGGGTGGAGAATTCAAATCCTCTCCTGTTGCCCGGAAAGCAAAAATCAACGACACGGAGGCAGAGGTCTTTAGTGAAAGCTGCTCCCCACCGAAAAAAGGGGCTAGCTTGTTTATTTCTTTTCCTTTTATAATTTTGTGGGTCTGGAAGCACATTGGCTCCTGGGGTTACTACTCCTTCACCTCACTGGCAAGACCAGCTGTCAACCAACATTGTTTTTAGGCTGGAAATATGTAAGCAAAGGACAGTGAACAAAAACAAGAAAGGTTGTTTATGTTCTAAAGCGTGAGAAAGTGAAAAACTGACTCTTAATATTGCAACAGTAGCTAAAGAACTGACTCTATCTTATAAGCAAGTAGAAGGCTTTAAAAAAATCTCAGAAAAACCAGGGCAACACTCTCCCTCCAAACGATGATGATGTAGAAAATTAAGGGGGGCTTTCAGGCAGAAGGATGGGGCCAGGAAGAACAGTTCTTCACTGGTATGTTGTGGATGCATGGCTGGAAAAGCAGGGACATGAGCACAATCCTGCTCTTTGGAGCCCCCGAGGAGGGGCTCCAAACCCATGCCAGGGTGCTCCGAGGAGGAAGGACCCACCCTGTGCCAGGAAGGCAGCCAGAGATGTGGCCAGAGCTCTGAGCTGGTGGTGCAAGAACAGCTTCACAATGGCAAGAAGCTGCGCCAATGCTCGGAATGTGGGAAGAGTTTCTGCACAAAGTCCAGGCTGCTCTGGCACCAGAAGATCCACACTGGAGAACGGTGCTACGAGTGTGGGAAATGTGGGAAGCGCTTCAGAAACACCTCTGGCCTGATGATCCACCAGAGAGTCCACACTGGGGAACGGCCCTATGAGTGTGGGGAGTGTGGGAAGAGCTTCACTATGAGCTCCCACCTGATAGTCCACAAGAGGATCCACACTGGTCAACAGCCCTATAAATGTGCAGAATGTGGAAAAGGCTTCACGAAGAGCTCCCACCTCAAAAGTCACCAGATGCTCCACACTGGGGAATGACCCTGTGTGTGTGGGCAGAGCAGGAAGAGCTTCCGTGACAGCTCTGGCCTGATCATGCAGCAGACAGTGCACACTGGGGAATGCCCCTACACGTGATCAGAATGTGGGAAGAGCTTCATCCAGCACTCCAAGCTGCTTATCCACCGGCAGATGCACAGCGGAGAGAGGCCCTAACAGTGTCCTGAGTGTGGGAAGAGCTTCTCCCAGAGCTGTGCCGTGACCCAAGAGCAATGGAGGCAGCAGGAAGGGAAGCCCTACAAGTGCCCCGCGTGCGGGAAGAGCTTTGTGCGCTGCTCCAACTCCATCCCCCATTGGAGGAGCCCATTGGATGATCCCCAGTGAGCTGGGTTGCGCAGAGCCTTGGGGATCCATGGTCCTGGTGATCCATGTGTGCAAGTGTTGGGGATTACATTTGTTTCTTTTTCACTTACAGAATTTTTTTCCCATAAGTTGCTAGAAGTCTAGCAACTGTGTGCTTGATTTAAAGAAAGAAGTGTCTAAAGGAGATGGCAGCACCGGGCTACACCTGTTGTTTTTGGATCTCTGAGAGTTTCCGTCAGAGGAGGGAGATAAGTGGAGTTTTGGGAGATGTAAAGGACAGAGCTGGGGGCAGCTGCTTGCTCTTGCTCTCGGCATGGGAGAGAGGACGGTCGGGCTGGTGCTCGCTGCGGGAAGAGCTCGCGGTCATCACTGCATCTTGCCCTGGGAAATTGCCGACATCTGCTCATGTGCTCGTGTGCCCAGGGATTCTGAGCTTGCCTCCCCCTGCCCTGCTGGGCCCGCCGTCTCGCCATCGCGGCCTATTCGGGGCTGCTTTGAGGCTTTCTGCTACTCTGTAGCCCTGCCGTGCCCTGCCGTGCCGGGACATCCCTGCTGCTCCAGCTACCAGCGCAGAGCTTCTGAGCTCATCCATCAGCCCGGGGCTTTCCACCCTTCCAGCTTGGCCTCTCGGAGTCCTGCTGGGCCACCGGGATCAAACTGCCCCAGGCTTTGTGAAAGAAAGCCCTCGAGGTTCCTGGTTCTGTTTATTATTAATGCTGTAGTTGTTGTTTGTTTGCTTTGTCATACCTACAGTTGGCCGGGGAATCAGCCAGAGTCAGGACAGCACTCATAAATATAAGTTAAAAATCCTGCTCGTTTATTCAGCTATTTGGCTTACATTTATACTGTGCTAAGCATATCATGCACCTAACTCTGAACATCATTGGTTAAACCATAGTGTTCATGCGTCCTTGCAGTAGACATAATTGGTTCAGAAGCTCTGTCCACGAGGCTAAATGCTGCAAATCTTCCCTAACTTATGGTCAATGCATCCTGTCTAGCATCCTGTTACAGCTACTGTTCCAAGCTTTACTTCCTCCTTATCCCATCTAAGGAATGGTTCAAGGACGTTTCATCTTCTACTCATCCCTTAAGCTAAGAGCAGGATTGTGCACATGTCCCTGCTTTTCCAGCCATGCATCCACAACATACCAGTGAAGAACTGTTCTTCCTGGCCCCATCCTTCTGCCTGAAAGCCCCCCTTCATTTTCTACATCATCATTGTTTGGAGGGAGAAGATTTGAATTCTCCACCCCTAGGGAGGTCCTGTCCTTCCCTAGCAGATTCCTGTCTGTCAAACCAAGACAGGAAGAGAGCTGGCTGGTGGTCTGCACATCTTCCTGGCCCCCTGTGGGCACCTGGATGCAACAGGACCCCAAGGGGATGTGGCCATGAATGGTGACATGGACATGGATGGAGACATGGGGGTGACATGGACACGAGTGGGGACATGGAGAGCCAAGAATGGGGGCATGGTGGGGATACGGGCATGGGTGGGGACATCAGGGCACACGGACATGGGTGGGGACATGGGCTGAACTTCCAGGGAATGTGGGGCATGGTGGGTTTGAGTGAACTCAGGGCTCTTGGGAGTGGTGTTGGGTGCTGTGTCATGAAACTGAAATTCCAGATCATCCCAGCGTGTGCCATGGATCCCAGAGGGGAATTCCCAAGGCTCCCAGGGTGCCGGTTCTGCCCTGCTGCCCAGGGGAGCTGTGCCCAAGGGGCAGGTGACAAGGTCCTGAAGCTGTGTAGGCTGACAAAGCAGACAGCAAAGGTTGGTTTGCTGGACATTTTCCAGCCCATTGCCAGCTCCAAGCAGAGGGAAGAAGAAAAGGAAAGTGAGTCCCTGACAGAATCCCAGAACCATTGCAGTGGGAAGGGCCCCTGGCCGTGGGCTGCAGTGCCAGGAGGGAGAGATGCCTCTACCCCAGTGAGGTGCAAATGAGACCATAGCAGCAGAGCCTATGGATTTTTTTGCAGATTTATTTTATTGAATAATTGAATAAACAATCTTGTAGTAGTTGGATTTCACTATAATTTATTTGCTTTAATTGCAAAATTGTAATTGCTTGTAAATAAATATGATGCCTTCTAAAGTGCTTTGAAGTAGGAGAAATTTGTAAGTTCTTGTGATCAATGTAAAAGGGGAAGCAAGGCTTTCACAAGAGTAAGTGGGCTTGCAAAGGATGTATTTTAAGATATAATTATTATTGCAATATGTATGTCCAAGATAGCAGAAACGGAGAGCAGAAGAGCATAAAAGGAGAAATAGCAAAACCCCTTAAAGTGGCATCAGAAGACCACCCTGGACCTCCAAAGTGTTCAACTCTTGAAGTGTGCAAGGTTGCAGAAAATCTGAATTAAGATTGTGGTCAACCAGCTCAAACTAAATCTGCTAAATCACTTGAGGAAATAATACATCTTCAACGGTATAAAAGACTGCAGACTGAAGCAGTGGATGTGTACTGGCTTTGCCAGGCCCCTGCGTCTTTTGCTTTCTGTTTTATCCCTTATTATCCTTTATTAAAATGCTTTAAAATGCTTCATTTTTAACCCTGAACAAGAAATGTGAGGTAGAGAAATAGGAAAGAGGTGTCAAAGAGGAAAAGAAATAGAAATTCCTCTGGCTGGGACTGCTCAGCTGCGGGGCAGAGCTGCAGCACCCAGTGCTCCCCACTTCCACCTGTTACAAATGACATTATTTTATAAAAATAACATTGGCATCTCATTTATGTATTGGCTTTTGCATGTTGTTATTGATCATAAGTATTTAGATATGGTACAAATTGTACGTCTTTTTATCTCCTTGATAATACAGTGTAATATATCACTTTAAGTAGGAACTGTATTGCTCATAGAAATAGTAGTGTAATAAATATAATGTCTATGTATTGCTTACACAAATAATGCTGTGATGAACGGATTGTACTCTAGACCTTAGCAAAACAGAAGCTGTGCAAAGGCTTTTGTGTGAGTAGAAGTAGAGTGTGAGGCCATGCACTGCCTGCCCTGCCCAAGGGATAACAGTGACACAAGACAGAGCACTGGAGGAGACTGGGAGAGAGCTCGTTAACTCCTGTGATCAGAAAAGTGTGAAACACCAAGGATGAAATCACGGGAAGGAATCAAATTGATTCACTTGATCTCAGGATGTCACACGGGTGAGTCAGGATGGGAAACCTGAACACGAAGAGCCTCTGCAACATCCAAGGCTCTGGGGAATGTTTAAACAGTGTATAAGCTAATGGATATGGATGTAACCCCAGCAATATAACAGTATATGGAGAACATGATTTTAAGGGGTTCTTTGTTGCTCTTTGGCCGTTCGTCAAAAGCCCCCAGCGCTGGAAATACTGCCCTTCTTTTACCCTGTTATTAAACTTTTTAAAAATTCTAAAGAGTGAGCTTTGTTTTTCACAAGGAGCAGTGAAGCCCCTTTGGAACCAGCTTTTTTTGTCTCTACTGCCCCTCTGGCACCAGGAACCCACCCGGGAGCTGCCTGGGACCCATCTTGGAGCCCTCCTGCAGATTTTCCCAGGAACTGCCCCAGGAACTCCCGCAGCAGCCACACAGGAATGAGAGGAAAGATGTGTGCTAATGTCTTTACATCAATGTCTTTACAAAATAATTTGACGGGTGAAGGTATGGGTGTTAAGGTCCTTGGAACCTTAATGTCTCCACTGACTTCGGGCAGCAGGTTCAGTCGAAGAGCCCAGACAGAAGCAGACAAGGGTCTGCACCAGCCTGGACTGCTGAACTTTGGGGTAAAAGGACAGGTTCAAGGGGGAATTTGTGGTGGGTGGCTCGGGAAGGCTGTACCTTCCTTCAGACCATGGGAAAAGGAAGAGGGCAACGTGCTGCTGGCAGTTTAGGATAAAAGGAGGCTGCACCCTCTGACAGCTGGAGAATGAAAAACCCCATGGACTTGTGCCCTGGTCGACTCTCTCCCTTTATTCAAATAAAGTTGAAGGACTCCTCTGTGTCCTTTTTGAACACAAACCTCTGGCGTTTGTGGATTTTCCTGACAAGGTCTACCCAGAAATCCAGGAAACACAAAGAAACTCCATGGTTAGCACACTTTAAAATGACACCAAACTTGACGAGGTTTTCCAGGTTCAGCACAGACTTTCTGTTCAGCACTATCAGAGCACAAGGCAGAGCTCCTCGGGCTACTGGGACCAGCACCACTGGAACTGCAGAGCCCAGGGGGAACCCCCAGTCCAGGGGTGCTTCTGCAGAGGGACTTGGGGTGCCCTGAAGGCCTCAGGAAGGGTCCCCAGTGGAGCAGTGCTGGAAGCAGTGGAGCATTCAGAGTGGAGAAGGGGCTGTGGTTGTAAGAGGCTGTTCACCATCATGGTCCCAGAGCAGAAATGAGTGAAAACCAGCGAGAGGGGAATCTCCCTTGCTGGGAGCTGCCAGATCCAGAAAGGGCAAACTCAGTGGAAGAAGTTCCATTTCCTTTGTCCTCTTTTCTGCACCAGCTCTTCTGATGGTGCGAGGCAGAGAAGAGCTGAGGTGCCAACCCCGGGGATTTCTGTTAAGCTTGAGCAAATCTCACCCGGGTCGTGTTGTCGGGGCTCTGCGGGGCACTGACAGGGACATCCTGGGGCACACGGGGGTGTGTGAGCACAGGGCTCTGGGGCGTGCTGGAGGGCACCAGGGACATCCCAAGGGGACAGGAGGGCAAAGGGGGCCTGGAGGTCCTTTGGGAGCACCCGTGTGCCCAGCAGTGAGCTGTCCCCATGCCCCTCAGGGACACCCAGAGCCTCTGTGCCCAGGCAGTGGTCACTGGGGCAGGTTCCATGTAAACAATCGCTGGGAGCTGTGCTGGGGACAGGGGCTGTGTCACAGTGGGGACAGGGGCTGTGTCACAGTGGGGACAGGGGCTGTGTCACAGAGGAGCCCTTTGTGGCAACCCACTGCAGCCCCTGTGCTCAGTGTCCAGCAGGACAGGACAGGAACACAGAGCTGGTGAGGAGTCTCTGCTCAAAAGCTTGAGACCTTCCCTGCTTCCTCAGCTGCCTGTGGTGCTGAGGTTTTTCCCCAAAGATTCCAATTTCCTCCTTCTCCACTTCCAGCCCTTTTATTTCTTCTGCAGGATACAGAAGAAATAAACCCCCCAAGGTGCAGCCCCTGCAGATGGGTGAGTGAGGGGCCCTGGTGGTTTTGTAGCTACAGGGCTCAGTACAAATGCCAGAGATCAGTGTGGTGTGAACTCCCCACATCTGTGAATAATAAGTCGTGTTCCACCTAATGCTTCCTTGGTGTGGGAAATAGAAAAAGCAGAAAGCTTTCATAGCAGTGCAGATGTAGGCATAAATTTAAAAAGATACAAGAATGAGGACATAGAACAATAAGACTGTCCTTTTTGTGCTGAGTAGAGTAAGGCCTTAGCAAGTAGAAAAATATGTTAAGCAAGATAATAGAAAAGTTTAACAATGACGCTTTCTTATAGGTCCCCAAAACAACTTTTGCAAATATGAAAAAGAAATTTATTATATTCAGAGTTAATATAAGGTATTATAATATATATCATATAGTTATTTACTATAAGTTATAGTTATTATAAACAGTTTATTGCAATCACAATTTATAATCAGAGCCAAAAGAAGATTATTACACTTAGCAAGTCAGGATTTTACAATTACCTATTTACACTTAAAAAAAGGGGGATGCCAGTAAAAGATTGACCAATACCTATACATTCTGACCCTTTAACCAAAAAGCAGCTTAATAATAAACCAAAGTTACTAATGAGAACAATCCCATGAGTAACTAAGACATTTAAACCAAATAACTTCCCAAAACAATATCCAAACCCCAAGAATTTGAAATTCTCAGTTCTCTAACAATAGATTTCTGCCTTACGTTTTCAGCTAGTAATTAGCAAGAAAGCAGTTCCTCAATATACTCCCCATTACTTTGCATGTAGAAACTCAAGTTTTTATTATAATTATTCACTGTTGGAGTAATCTTTCCAGAGCTGACCAATATCCACAACAATTACCAACTAATGCCACATCCATTACAATCAGTAATATGCTGACAAATGTCAGCAGTATTAAACATACCACCCTACAAAACAAAGCAGCGATTAATTTTGTTTTACTAACACCTAAACATGCTTGTAAAGAATTTAAAGAATTATGCTATATAAACCTATCTAACCATTCCAAATCCATCCACAAAAACATACAAAAGCTACTCTCATACAAAACATACAAAACATACAAAACATACAAAACATACAAAAACAACTCTAATCAAAGAAGACAATGAGTCATAGTTAGACAATTTGTTTGAAAGATAGAACTTTAGACCTTAATCAAAAGAATGTTGTAAAATAAGTTTACATATATATTAGTTATTTAAATAGTAGTATTAGAAGTAGTACCTTATATACTTCAGGGTGTACAACAGATAATAAATAAAACCATCAAAGAAACCTTTATCATCTATAAAACAAATGTGAGAAATAAAGTTATGAAGAATTCTCAAAATCTTACCAAAAATCAGTCTTGTACAGTTGCCTACTAACTCCACAGTAGTGTAGACAAATGTTGGAGCCCATGTTTCCATGGATTCTCCACAGAGAGAGAAAAGTACAGGGGTTGAATTAAAGCCTTTAGAGAAATTAGAATATATTAAGCCACGTATACATAAAGTAGAGGTTTTAGCTTTAATTTTAAGAAAATACACTCCAAGTGCTGTCCTAGGGTGACTTTATGATGCTGGTATCCCCAACCATCTGTTCTGTTTGTGCTGTATATTGAGTTCTGTGCCTTTAACGCTGGCTGTGAGAGCAAAGCAGGGAAAGAAGAAGCGCCAAGTTTGTTTTGAGAACAGCTCTCCTCCTGCACATTCCTCTCTCCAGACTGTGTTCATCTGAAGCACAGACCAGTGCCTGTGACAGAGATCCTTTTTCTGCTTTTTAGTTAGTTTTAGCTAGCTAGGGCAGAGAAGTTCCCTGGACTGTTTTTTTTTTTTTTTCCTTTTTCTTGGGACTCTTTCAATCTGCTCCTGAATGAAAACCCCAGAGGAGCACCAAGGGCTGCTATCTGCGGCCCAGCGGGCCTGGACCTCCAGAGGGACTGGGACTGATAAAAACTGAGTGAGCTGAGCCACCCACAGCAAGGATTTTCTCAGGTTTACCATCTCTGTTCAGAGGAGTGAGAGGTTTTATTGTTTCATATTATTCATTCTTTATGCTTGTGGGCATTTTGTTGTTAAATAAATAGATTTTTTCACTTTTCTCCAAGGAAGTTCTTTTCCCAGACCAGCTGGGGGGAAGGGCCTTTTGGGTTTGCTTTCCAGAGGGACCCTATTCAGAGGTTTCCTCCCAAATTGCCCTAAACCAGGACAATTCATTATGTTATTGGTGCCCCGCGTGGGGCTGGAGAGAGTGGAAAAAACTTGTATTGATTATGGATTGCATTTCGATTGTACTTTGTGTGGGGATAAAACTGTCAGTAGCCATGTTGCAGCTTGAATTCATAATGTCTGTAGGAATGGAGTCCTTCCTGTGTTTCTGTTCCCTAGGCTTTTTTGAGGTTTTAATACCTCTCTGGTCCCTAGGTTTGTTTTCTCATCTGGAAATAGCTCCAGCGTTGTCTCTAACCCATAGCTTTTACACTAGAGGTGCACGAATTAAGATTGCTATTTTGTTAGGCTCCGCAATCATGATTTATAGGAAGTTTATAAAGGTACTGGAGTTTGTGCCAGCTATGTTTGGTTTGTGGTTCCTTTGTCCTACCCTACGTCCTAGTTCCAGCACCATGTTTTGGGGATTTATTAATAATTGTACCCAGTTTGTTAGAGAAGGAGTAGGGGATGAACCTTTGCAGCCTTTCCTTTCCCTCTTCTCTTTTGAATCTGTTACATCACTTCTTGAGAATGTTCAGCGTCACCTGAATGTTAAAGATACCACCTTCCTGGTATTTCATCTGGTGAGCTTCCTCTATATGGTTTGTAGCTTCTCTAGGGTGAGGTCTGAGATTTCCAGAGTGGCTGATGAGACCCCTGACCCAGAAATAGACCCAGAAGTAGACCCAGGCTTGGAAAATCCTGAGTGGTGTGCAGAAAGGGACAGAATGGGCCGAACCTTGAAGGAATTTTCTGATCCCCCAGCCTGGGAATTTTCAAGTGAACAAATTCAGAACCCAGATGAGGTGGGGAAATATCTGGAGGAGTACTGCCATGATGACTCTAAGGAGAAAAAACTCATTGCAATAAGCTGGGCCCTGGCATATGCTTGTGGCACACTGCTAGATACTGTAGGGCAGCAGAGGCGGGGGGCAGGGATACAAATCAACGCCTACCGCAGCCAAAACCCCAGTTATGAAGCCAGCAGCTAAACCAGAACTTGAGCCTGAGTTGGCAGCTAAACCAGACAGTAAGCCTAAGCCCCTGGTAGTTGCTCCAGCAAAGAAGCACACACACAAAACCCATTGACCAGCAGACCACGACGATCCAGGAGAAGGACCTTCACCAAAATCAGAAGCCAATGCAACTGGCACAGGATCAGAAGCCAGTATTGATTCCTTCTCCCTGAAGGACCTTCGGGGCCTAAGAAAGGATTACAGGCGACAACCTGAGGAATCTAGAATTAGTTGGTTAGCCTGTCTTTGGGATGCTGCAGGCGAGGCTACAATTCTGGACAGCACTGAAATGAGACATTTGGGATCCCTGTCACTTGATCCAGTTATCAACCAGGGAATGATGAGGGGGCTCATCCTCACAGTCTCTGGGTATTGGTCCTAGGAAGTGGGGCATAAAGATATCGGTGTGCAGATGATGTCTAGATGCAGCAAACCCAGTGGAAGACCATAGAACAAGGGATTCAACTCTTGAGGGAAATGGCAGTGGCAGTGATTGTCTTCTCAGATGACATCAACACTAGAACTCATGTACATGGTGCCATGTGATGTGGCGAAAACTTGTACGACTTGGGCCACGAGAACCCACTTCTGCTTTAGCAGTAATGAAGCAGGATGACACTGAGGAGACCGTGCAGAATATGGTGAAGGAGCTCTGAGCATATGCAGATGTCATGCATGGCCCAACACATGGCAGAATCGCAGCTGTGGAAACGCGTCTACAGAAACCAGGAGATAAGATGGAGGAGAACCACAAGAAACTCAGGGAGGAGATTAAAGAGGACCGTCTCCAAATCTCAGCAGTACAGATCAGAAGTTTTTAGAGTCAACTCTGTTTCCATGCAAAAATTTATGGCTTGCAAGGCGAACCAGTGAATATGTACAATAAACACTGCACTGTCTAACGGCAAGCGTGGCTCCCCTCCTACCAGAGCCACCGCTGCCGCTGGCTGATGACAACACAAGAAACTGAGCACCCAACTTGCCACCAGCTACCGGGGACGGTCACCCAGGAGCGCGATCGAGAAGGCCTTTGCTAGCACCCATGCCGCCATCACGCAACCACGCGGATTCTACCACTGGTGGAAAAGAACCTGTGCAGGGGAATGACGCCATGCCTGCACCAAATCACACCGTCCTGCCCTCAGCGCCTACGCCGCTGCCTGCTCGCTCACAGCATTTTGTGGACTGCTTCATCATGCTCTCTGCGCATGCTTCAAACCCCCGAGCCTACACAGGACTTGGACAATACCAACACTTCAACAAGAGGGGGGAACAGGGCGGGCACACACCAAAAAGAAGCAACTACACAGGACATTAATGAGAGACACCACAGGATTGTAATGCACCAAAGCAGAGACATAAATGATATTGCTTCACGGAACAGATCGGATTCATCAACTGTAATAAATATTGTATATTAATTTGTGTTTTTTGGTGTCTATAAAATGTGAATATATTTTGTGAAACAAAATACACAAGGTGGTCAGGCACGAAACCGACTAGTTTCAGGATGGGCAACAGCCAGAGGCTGCTATTCTGGGAAAGACAATACCCTGCTGGGAATCGGGAAGCCCACCATTGACACCAGAATAAAGAATAAATCAAGACTGGAATCAGTCCTCTGGGGGCGCTGGAACTGTGAAGTACCTGGCCATTGCAGGAGATATGATTAGGAGAACACCTCTCATTCAGAACTTCACCTCCCATTCATACACCGGAGGAACGAACTTAACATTCATCTTTCCGCGGGAAAATCCATTCAGCACACCGGACGGCAGAGATGAATACGAAGAAACCAACCCAAAGACAAAAGAATTGTGGGGAAATCCTCTGCTGCCGGCCAAATAAACTGTATAAAACAGGGACCCCAAAAAGGGCCAATTCGTGAATGAGGGGAGTTACGGTGCGATAGAGGCCGTAACTGAGGTTCACCCAGTGTTGATCCCAGGCATCAGCACTGTGCTTCCGATTGCTGGTTTGCCCAAATTTTTGTCCTGTAATTCTTTAATTAATAAAATTTTATTTTATTAATTGGAATTGGCTTGGTATTTATACCAAGTATAAATTGGCTTGGTATTTATAACATCAACTTCAGACCCACCAGACTTAAATCAGCAGAGAGACTTATCTTCCTCAGATTCGGAACACCACTCACCTCTGCCTGAATCAAGGCATCCTTCAAGAAGAATTCAGCGTGAGTCCCTGACAGATTGGGCTGTGCTCAGACATCAAGCACTTAGGGAAGGATATCTTAAGATGGCTGAGAAACCACTTTTTGTTATGCCAGTTAGATATGGCAGAGGAGGGGTCAATCCAAGGTGGGAACCAGTGAGCCATGATGATATTAAAGATTTGAGGAAAGCTATTAAAGACAGTGGACTGGGTTTGCCTTATTTCAAGCAATTATTAAAAGGAGTATTTCAAAATGTGGACTAAACACCACATGACTGTCGTTCCATTGCCAATTTAATACTGACCGAGTCATAAAACATGTTATGGGAATCAAAATGGAGAAGATTTTTGATTCAGCTACATGAGAGTTATGCCGGTGGTCCTCACACTGCAGTAATGTTGGCAGATATGGCCAGAGATCACCACATGACAGGCCAGAGGATCAACTAGATCTAGACAGAGCTGTGTTAAGGGACATTAAAAATGCTGCTCGCAAAGCTTTGCTACTCACCCAACCAGTTGGGATCCCTGAGGGAACTTATACAGGAGTAAAGCAAGGAGCAGCTGAACCCTATGCAGCATTTATTGTTTGCTTGATGCAAGCTTTGGAGAGACAATGTGAGGACAATGTGGCCCATCCAATCCTCCTTCGTAATCTTGCTTATGCAAATGCAAATGGGGAATGCAAAAAGGTCATCCAAAATCAAGCTGAACCTACTGTGCCTCAAATATTAGAGGCTTGTACAAAATTGAAACCCCCGAACATATAGCTGCGATCCAGGCAGAAGCTCTGGGAGAAAAACTTGAAAAAGCTCTCACATTTCAAGCACAAACAAGGGAGGATAAACTTGCTAAAGCCCTTGAAGGCCTCAGCTCAGCACTCCAGCAAAACAAAACATCACAGGACAACAAGAATGACAAGAGACCGTGCTTTCGATGCAGGAAACCTGGACATATATCAAAATACTGTCCCGAGGTTTTCACCAAAAACCACCTTATGGTTGCCCAAGATGTAGGAAAGGGAGGCACACCCCATGAGCTGAGCTGTGGTTCTTCCTGCGCGATTGCGGAGAAAATATGAGGAGATGGGACAGAAAATCTACTGCTGCTCTGACACAACGGGTGCATGAACTGAAGGAAGACAAGACTCTGAGAGGAAGTTCCACCAAAAGGGAAGCAGCTCCAGTTGCCTGTAGCCAAACTGCCAGGTATGATGATTAAGACTTGTCTGATCCCCTTGAAGCAACTTCCAAGACATATGCCCAAGGAAAGAACCAGGCTTAGAGGGGCCCTGCCTCTAGCCAGGTTAGAGGCTAGGGAAAATCGTGTTTTTTGGACTATGTGGATTCGTTGGCATGGCACATCTGAACCACAAGAATATGAGGCCTTGGTTGACACTAGTGCAGAGTGCACATTAATCCCATCAAGACATGGTGGGGCAGAATCTGTCTCTATTGCTGTCACAACAGAGGGATCACAGGATTTTACTTTGGTGGAAGCTGATGTGAGCCTGACTGGAAATGAGTGAAAGAAACACCCTATTGTGACTGGCCCAGAGGCCCCATGCATTTTTGTTGGAGTCGAGGGCATCCCTCTGGTCGCCCTGGAGGGTCAAGGACCCGGTCAAAGGGGTCTGCGACCTGGGCAGGGGGCTTTGGAACGTGTACAGGGGGGTCTGGGATCTGTACAGGGGGGTTGTAAGCCTTGGCACACAGCCCAGGGAGATGCAGGCTTTGACTTCAGTCCATGGGAGAGACTACCTACACTGCAGGAGGAGTTACAAGTCACCAAAGTGTGAAATAGATAGTAACCAGTTTATCACTGGGGGTGCATGTGTTTTGGGTGTGTGGATTCGAGAGGACAAGACAGAGGGTTCGGGCCATGGTCCTGTCCTCCTTCTTCTTCTTCTGGTCCGACATTTCTGCTGTGAAGGTGGCATGTTTGGATAGGGTCAAAGCAGATATGACCTGTCTAGCATAGGTGTTGGGTATTGGTGATTAATTGTAAATAATAGAAACGTAATATGTAGTATAAGAGGCCAAGACCCTCCCGGAGGAGGGGAGAGGCTCGTTGCCCCTGCTGCTGCACGGAGCTCTGCAGGGCACAAGAACAGCTTGTGAGATAAGAAATAATAGACAGAGAGTGAGACCTTGAACACAAGAAACCTGAAGACTCCGTGTGTTTCTTTGCACCCAGCTCGCGACTCATCAAAGGGCAGAGATGATTTATCACCCTAATCTCAGGGGGTTAAACCTGAGAGTTTGTTTACCTTTGTTCTGGCTTGCTAAGGTTTTTTTTCTATCATGTAATCATCAAGAGTTTGTATCATCATCTTTATATGCCAATCCTCATACCCCCTCCCTGATCCCTTCTCCATCACTTGATGTACTCTTCCCTTATTCTAGAAGGCTCTAAGAAGGGTGCTGAGTGATAGGCTGGAAAGCAAGAGTCCCTTCCCTAATCTACCCTCAGTGGTTATCCTCATCATCTGTTATGTACCCCGTTCCCTCCCCAGCCTTCCCCCATTGGCTGATGAGTGGTTTTCCCCCTTGTACCCTCCTCCCTGTAAAAGGGGCTGTTGGCTCCAAGCCTGGAGTCAGAGCCTCTCTGCACAGCCTTTGCATAGTCTGTACCCTCTGTGTCTAGGGGCTCTCTGGAGTCACCAATAAAGACCTGGATTGATACCAGTGTGCAGAGTCCTCTTTCAGCCTTTGCTTTTTCCTGACCACAGCCCTCCCATGCACAGGGTAACGCCCGTAGCCGCCCCTCGGCACCCCAGGGCACTGAGGAGTGTCCCCAGCTGACTGCTGTGCCTGCTAGCCGGGCTCCCCGATCAGGGTGATCAGAAGGCACAGTCTCAGTCAAACCGGCAAACTTGACATCCACTGTCCTAGAAGACGAGGAGATTCCCAGGCAGGCCACACTCCAAAATCGTGCAGCCATAGACTTCCTCCTGCTGCTGCATGGACATGAGTGCCAGGAATCTGAAGGACCCCATTGCCTGAATTTAACATCGAAAGCATCAAACGTCCACACTGTCCTCAAAGAACTAAAAGGCTTAGTTGGACGAGTAAAGCAAGAATTTGAAGACTGGTTAAGCGGGATGTTCAAAGGCTGGGGACTCTCGGGGTAGTGGACTTCAATAGCTAAAATAATTCTGGTTTTTTTTATTGTTTCACTCTTAATTGTGTTAGTGTTGGGAGTTCCACGTTGCCTTATTTTAAAAATCCTCAACAGTTTAATCCCTACTACCTCAGAAGTCAATCATGCAGAGTTTGCAGACCAAGAGCAGCCTGACTTGCCCGCAGATCACAAGTGGTGGACAGATTCATATTCTGCATCAAAATAGGCCCAACGCTTTTCTGTTAGCTTTGTTTTAACAAAAAGGTGAGGTGTTGAAGTGCACTAAATAGTTAGTTTATTTTTGTTATTATATTGCACTGGGTGGTTTGTCATATTTGCACACAAAAATAGTTTCATTATATTTTGCACATGGTATATTCTGTTCTCCCTCTGGGTTTTGGTATCCTCTATTTGATTCCTCCTTATGCCCCCTCCCCCTCCCTGGGTAGTTTCCCATTGGTTGTGGTTCCTCTCCCTCTCCCCACCCTTTTTCCTGGGGCTTAAAACCCCCTGCCATATGGATTTCTGTCTCTTTTCCTTTCTCTTGGAGTTTGGGTTCTACAATAAAGCTGTGGGACCATGGTCCTGAGGAAGAAAAAGAGCTCCTTTGTCTTTTACCTTCGGTCCATTATCGGGTGTTGGAGTCCAGGATATCCCTCTGGCCGCCCTGGAGAGTTTGGAAACTGGACAGGGGGGTCTGGGATCTGTACAAGGGCTGTCAGCCAGCCTCACACAGAGCCCAGGAGGACACTGCCTCTGATTCCTGTCCATGGGAGTGGATAGTCACATTGTATGAAGAATCACAAGCCGAAAGAATTTAAAATAAGTAGTAGCTAGTTTATTATAGAATGTAAATATAGAAGCTAGGATTTTTAGTATATGGGGCTGAGGAGACAAGATGGAGGAATTGGGGAGTGGCCCCCGTGCTCCTTGTTCTTGCTCTCGTCCCCCATTTTGTGCTGAGTTGGGTTTTAGAGACTGGTTTAGAGTAGAAATGACATGTTAGCATAGGTAGAAGACATTGGTAAAATCTTATAAATAAAAAGTACTTTTTGGACGGTGGTTGGGTCAAGGGTACAGTACATAAGGTGTGGGGCTCTCTGATCCGCCCCAGTCCTGCCGCGTGTCCTGCTTTGCCAGGGACACCTTGCAAAGCTGGGAAAGAACTGATAGATAATTAAGAATAAACAGCCTTGATAACACGGACTGGTGGACTCAGTTTGTCGTCTCTGGATCCGGTGTGAAACACTTAGGGTGAAGAGAAGACAGAAAACCTTATTAACTCAGGGAACAGCAACCCCGAGGAGAATCTCAGGGAACAGCAACCCTGAGAGAGTGGCGCCCAAAAACATCTCAGCAGCCACAGACCCTCAGAACAAGACAAAACTTCATCACTAGAAGATAAGAACAGACTCAGCAGGTTGCTGACCTTGGAACTTCAGCCGGACTGACGTGAACCCAGGGGCCCCGGGCTGCGTCATCGCACAGCTGCAGGACAGCAGGGGACAACACCGGTTCCAGTTCCAGAGGGAGGAAAGACTGAATCTAGGTGAGACCGGTCAAAAACCCAGATCATGGGAGGGAATGTATCCCAAGAGCAGTTACATATTTTATCATCTCTGCAGAGCATCATTGGCGCACAGCCTGCGGCTCTATCTAATAAGGAGCTACGAGCTCTCTTGAAATGGATTCGCCTTGAAATTCCACAATGTAAAACGGAACTACTGTTCCAAACGGAATTTTGGAAAGAGGTGAACAAAAATTATACCAAAAAGCCACAAAGAGAGATAAGATAGCTCTCAAATTATTGGCACCAGCACGAGCACTGCTGGAAATAATAACACAACATACCAGGGAGAAATCAAACCTCCTACAGCAGCAGAGAGGCAAAGAGGAACCAGATTCTCAGGCCTCTGAGCAGCAGCCACCCCAAACCTCGACCATAACCCCAGAAGGTGGAGAGAATGCTGAAGTTCAGTCTCTAGCACTTCCCCTAACTCCACCACAATCTATAAGTCTGCCCCAAACTTCATCACCACTTCCAGGTAAATTACAACTCCTCATTCATCCTGCTTGGCAGAAGCACCTTGATATGATATTTTATGAACTTGGTTCCTCTGACCACGAGTATAAACCTAGAGAGAGACATGTAAGTGCTCCAGAGCCCAAACTCCATCGCCCATTCAATGCCCCACCCCGCCCCCCGGCAAGGAAAGCGAGGCAGCCTGCCCGCCGTCCTTCTGCGCTGCCCTCCCCATCCCCCACTGCAAAACAAGGGAGGGAGGGGGAAGGGCGGGGGAAGGAACACCAGCCGCACCGCCAGGGCCGGGGGGGAGCACACAATGCGGGCAGGAGCAGTCCGCAGACTCCCGATACGGGGAGGGAAACATCAACGGGGAGGAGGAGGGGTTCGAAACAGAGGAGGAAGAAATCGAATGGGGGGAAGGCGAACTTTCACAGTCGCCTTTTGTTGCCATGAGTTTTTCCTAGCTAGTGAGCGTTTCATATTAAGCAGAAGGTTTGTACCTTCTCACGCTCTTTTCATGTAAACACCAGCTATGTTCTATAAACATAGCCATTGTTTTCACATTCCATGCTGGGACAAACAAGACTGTGTGACAGTCTCCTTGACCAATGTGGTAGAGAGGTGGGGATACCACTCTCCAATCCATGGTCACCCTGCTACAGGTATATATTAGGTATAATAAACAAAGGGCGAGTCTTCTGCCCTGCATCCTCTGTCTACCCAGACCTGTCTTCCCCGAGTCTCATTTCCTGCTAGGCCTCGCAGTGATAGCCTTTGAAACCATCACACCAAGAAAATGAGGATGAATCACTTCTGTGCGGTTTTCGTGAAATAAAACTTACTCCAAAAAACACAGGGCAGACTCAGCAGTTGCCCGTGCCTGCACAGCTCAAGCTGGAGGCAAAAGCGGACACAGGCACTGCCGTTGTGCTGGGGGAGGTCGTCAAGGGGCATGAATGGGAGGGGTCGCCTCTGCACGCTGCGAAACCAGGAGAGGCTGAATTGGATCGCGTCACGCAAACGTCCGCGGAGCCCGCTGCTCTCGCCATGCAGCCGGGAGCGGGAGCCATTGTCACCATGATCCAGGAAGCGGAAGCGGGGCCGCACCGTGTCAGTGCGCGTGGGGGGATGGGAACAGTGTCAGGCCACATCACCACGCGCGAGCAAAGGGAGGCGGGGTTGCAGAACGTCATTGTGCAAAGGGAGGCAGGAACGAGGCCAGAGCAGGGAGGGGATTGCCCCCTGGGCGCCGTTCTTTCGCAGCAGGCGCAAGCAGCACCATGCCCACCTCCTGCCACCAAACATCACACAAAATCAACATCCCACCTTGGCGCACAACCAAAATTAAAAGCAAGTATGCAGCAACACGGTCACGCTGCAGAGATCCAATCAAAACTCTAGAAAGACTCACTGCACCCAGCCGGTGCAGCGACAGTGCCACCTGGTGGTGAAATTCTAAAACTGCACCCAGCCAGTGCAGCAACAGCGCCACCTAGTGGCGGAACCCCAAAATTACACCATGTTTTCCCGATTTCATACAAAAGAAAGATTTCTGTAAGAAAAACGACTCCTAAGCAAAAACAACAACCTCCAAAGCAACAAGAAGAATTTTTACCACCTTTTAAAGAAGATACAGATTTTTATATCCCACAACCTGAAGAAGAAGAAGAAGAGGAGGAAGAAGAAAAAGAAATAGAAGAAGAAGAAGACATGGAAGAAGAAGAAATAGATAGTGATGATGATGATGACATCATCAGAATCACAGCTTCACAAGGAATTCCACTTGCTTCTCAAGCAAATCTACTTTCAAAAGATTTTATAAAGTAATTCTTCCTTCAGCTCAGAGATTGTGCTCAGGAGTTCTCTCAAGATTCTCCTGCAGAATTTTTTCAATCTTTTCCTCCGGCAAAAGGCAGCTACACAGCAAAGCCAAAGCAATCTAGTCGACAAAGAAGAGCCTTTCCCAAGTGTGCTGCACAAGGACAGCACTTTTTCTATCCTCAGCAAGAAGAGGGGGAGGAAGATGTCATATCGTGGCAACACGCACAGCAACTGACTCCATATCATCAGTATATTTATATAGATCCACAAGCATATGAAGCAACGGATTGGAATGAAATTAAAAAGAAAGCATTAAAGGAAAAAGAATTTGATATGACAGACACAGGAAGTATAGCAATGCCAGTGACTTCTGATGCACAGGGTCAAAACCCAAGATGGGAACGACTAAATCATGATGTAGTAAGAGACTTAATGAGAGCAATGCGTGAGAATGGTATTGGATCACCCTACTTCAAGCAGCTCTTGAAAGGTACATTCAACACATACGACTTAACACTGTATAATCTTAGATCCATTGCTTCAATGACTCTTACAGACTCACAAATCCTGATATGGGATGCAAAATGGAGAAGAGCCCTTGGAGATCTCAGAAACAAGTATCAAGGAGGGCCAAATGCAGCTCTCACTGTGGCAGAAATGACAGGAGACCCACCAAATGACAACCCACAGCAGCAAGCCAGAAACTTACCACAAGGGGTGTTGACAGATATCAAAGACGCAGCACGTAAGGCAATCGTGCAAATCCCACCAGCGGGAGTTCCCGAGAGCATTTACACTGACATCAAACAAGGTCCTTCGGAACCCTTCACTTCATTCGTCGATCGCCTCACGCAGGCAGTGGACAGACAAGTAAATGATGAAGGGGCAAAACCGTACCTACTTCGAAGTCTTGCTTTTGCAAATGCCAATGAAGAATGCAAGCGCATCATCAGCGCCATGCCAGGTCAGCCCTCTCTGACAGATATGGTGGAAGCATGCAGCAAAGTGGGCACACCTCAACATGTCGCATCAATTCAAGCGAGCCTTTTGGGAGAGCAGATTGACAAAATCCTCAAAGCCAAGAACGAGAACTTTAAGGAAGCTCTTGCAGCGCTTGATCAATCTAATCCTTCAGAAACACCGGTGACGAAATTTTCAAAAGCAACATGCTATAATTGCGGCAAACAAGGACATCTCAAGATACATTGTCCAGAGCTCGCAAAAGCCATGAAACAGATAGGCCTTTGTCCGAGATGTCAAAGGGGAAGACATCTTGCTAAGAAGTGTCGCTCCAAGACAATAGACAGAACACCTTTACCAGTTTAGGGAAACTTGAAGAAGAGCGCGAGCCGCCAATGCGCAACGACACAAGTGATGGTGATGACTCCAAACCAGGTTCTGCAAAACACACCATTCTTGAGGAACGTCAATCAGATGCCCTCAAATTGGGCAACCTGCAGGATCCACAGTGACCCAGAATTGCTGCCGCCAGTGGCACAATGCGACTTGGCAGCTTCCAAACTAACATGTTTTTTCGATGGGAATCATGCAGTGATCTCCACGGAAGTCACTGGAACATCTTACAAAAGACAAGTCCTTTTAATCGTAGGTAAAGATAGGAGCAGCATCCTAGGACTCATCATTTATCCTTCCATTGTCTCAGCAAATCGTAATGAAGAATTGACAGTTTTGGCCACACCTCTTCGAACACCACTGGTCATTCCAGAAAACACCTCAATAGCCAAAGCCATTGCTCTACCATTCCATGATGCAAAACAGGTCATGCCAGTATTCGGCCAACAAGACTTTCCATCTGTGGAGCGTGTGGAAATTCATGCTTCATGGGTGAAGCACATAGGTCGGGATCGACCCATCATCACCTGTGAGTTGTCCTATGGTGGGAAGACGATCACAGTCGGTGGAATGCTTGACACAGGGGCCGATGTTTCAGTTATATCGTACATCTTTTGGCTCAGAGAATGGAATTTGATTGCACCTCTGAGTTCTCACTCAGGCATAGGGGGAAGCTCCCTGTGTCTGCAGAGTGAGAACGCAATTGTTGTTTCAGGACCTGGTGGAAGGACTGCAATTATCCGCCCATTCATTGTGCAAAAGCCCATCACGGTGTGGGGGAGAGATGTTTTGGAACAATGGGGCGTGAAGTTAGAAATGGATTTTCAGTAGGGGTCACTGTGGCACTCGCCACTTTGAAACTGAACTGGAAAACAGACAACCCTGTCTGGGTGGATCAGTGGCCCCTTGAACGGAAAACACTGAGTGCACTGAAAAACTTAGTTCAAGAACAGCTGGAAAAAGGACACCTCAAGCCAATGAACAGCCCCTAGAACTCTCCAGTGTTCGTGATTTGCAAGAAAACCTCAGGCTCATGGAGACTGCTTCATGATCTCTTAAAAATCAACGAGGTCATTGAAAAAATGGGTCCATTGCAACTCGGACTCTCAACTCAATGATCCCGAGAGATTGGCCACTTGTGATCACTGATCTCAAGGACTGCTTTTTTAATATCCCACTTCATCCAGATGATGCTCCTCGATTCGCATTTTCCATCCCGAGCATCAACAGGGAGGAGCCCCTGCAAAGATATCATTGGGTGGTCCTTCTGCAAGGCCTCAAGAACTCACCAACAATATGCCAATGGTTTGTGGTGCGAGCCTTGTCCCCAGTGCGAGAGAAACATCCAGAAGCAAGGATTGTTCATTACATGGATGATCTGCTCATCACAGCACAAACACAACAAGAACTGCAAAAAGCTCGTGACAGAGTGATTGCAGAAGTGCAAGGCGCAGGATTGGAAATCTCCACCTCAAAAATTCAGGAGATTGCGCCATGGAAATATTTAGGATGGAAGATCCATCCAGAGCAAACAATCAGGCAGCAGAAGATACAGATCAGAACAGAAATCCACACTCTACAAGATCTGCAACAACTTTTAGGAAAAATCAGCTGGATGAGGCCAATCTTGGGAATCACGAATGATGAACTTGCACCATTGTTCAATCTTTTGAGAGGGGACTGCAGCATCAAATCTCCCAGAGCTCTCACACTTGAAGCTCAAGAAGCCCTTGAGAAAATGGCGAAGATTCTCGAACAAAGACAAGCACATCGTATCGTTACATCATTACCATTCTTTCTTGCAATATTAGGAGAAGAAATACAGTTGTATGGGCTGATTTTCCAGTGGGACGTGTCACAAAAAGACCCGTTGTTGATCATCGAATGGACTTTCTTACCCCACAGATCCTCCAAAACAATCCTCACGAATTTAGAAAAGATAGCTCAAATTATAATGAAAGCTAGGCGAGACTGTTGTCCATGGCAGGCAAAGAATTTGCAACAATTTACCTGCCTCTGAAAAAAGAGTATCTCGATTGGGCATTGCAGAAATCAGAAGATTTACAAATTGCATTGTTAGATTATCCAGGTAATTGTGCAATTCACTTTCCAAGCCACAGATTGCTGAAAGTAAAAATAAGTCTAAGGGAAAAACCAAAAATAAGTGAGGTGCCATTGGACACCATAACGGTGTTTACTGACAGGTCAGTAAAAACTCACAAATCAGTAATCACGTGGCAGAATGAAACCACAGGAAAGTGGGAATCAAATGTATAAACAGTGCAGGGCTCGCCCCAAATTGTAGAATTGGCAGCAGTAGTGAGGACTTTTGAATTGTTCCAACAACCCTTCAATATGATCACAGATTCAGCATATGTTGCAAATGTGGTCAGGAGAATTGAGGGGTCACTTTTGAGAGAAGTCGACTGTGGCAGTGAGCAAATTAAGTTTATTAAGTTTATTGTAATAGTTAGTTTTATATACCCTGTTCAGCCTCATGGGCATTCCTTTGTCTCCCTCAGTTGTGTTAATGCATGCACCTGCTGCTGTTATGTAACAGTCCGTTATTTGTCCATCATTTTTCCCGCTGTTGTGAAACTCATCCCAGTTATCCCTAGTTGGTCCAATTTGATTTTCCCACCTGTGTAACCGCCCCGAAGACACTTTCCATTGGTTGCTGTAACTTCACCACTCCCTTTCTCCTATCCGGATAAAATCCCGGGTCGCCGAGTTCTCCCGCCAGAATTGGGAGTCAGTGACCAGGTGCAATAAATCCTGTCACTACCTCAACGGTCTCCTCCCTCCCTGTCTCTGTCTGCGTCACTTTATCCATCGCTGCTGAGAAGATTCTCTCGGAAACCAAGAACCCCCTACAAGAATCAGCCCAGCCTGCGTTGCTTGCTGGCTGATCTTCCGTCACTGTACACGGTGTCTGGGCTAGTCCGAGGTGCAGAGACGCAGAGGTCTCAAGCGGCACCGTGACAGTCGACAATGAGATTTATACACATTCTTACTTTGCATGAGGTCACTGTTGCAGGAAAGGAAACATGAATATTTTGTTTCACATATCAGGGCACACTCCTCTCTTCCAGGATTTTTAGGAGAAGGGAATGCACACGCAGACAAACTGACAATGCCAATTTCAAAGACTCTGCCAAATATCTTTGAACAGGCAAGGCTGAGTCATGCATTTTTTCATCAGAATGCACAAGCACTGATGGAAAACTTTCGCATCTCTAAAAATGAGGCTAAGGAAATCAAAAGTGCATGTCCGGATTGTCAGCTTGTGCAACCCCCCACATCCATGGGAGCAGTCAATCCAAGAGGATTGCAGAGTCTGCAGTTGTGGCAGACTGATGTAACAAAATACCCATCTTTTGGAAAACTTAAAAATACTCATGTTTCAATCGACACATTTTCAGGCAAAATTTTTGCATCTCTGCACACAGGTGAAACAGCACAACACACATGCAGACATTTTTTACAAGCATTCGCATCACTAGGTGTACCGCAGGAAATTAAAACAGACAACAGTCCAACATATACAGGAAAGGTGCTTGACAAATTTTTGAAAAGATGGGGTGTCCGTCACACCTTTGGCATCCCACATTCTCCAACAGGTCAGGCAATCATTGAAAGAACACATCATACGTTGAAGTCCCTTTTGGACAAACAAAAAATGGGGGAGGGGGACGCAACACCTCACATGCGCTTGAACAAAGCTTTATGTGTGTTGAATTTCCTGAACAGCTCTTTTACAGAGCCCACTCCACCAATCATTAGACACTTTTCAAAAAGCTCTCAGGTGAAATTGAAAGAGAATCCTCTGGTCCTGGTCAAAAACCCAGAGTCAGGAAAAATTGAAGGTCCGTTCAAATTAATAACTTGGGGCAAGGGTTATGCTTGTGTCTCCACAGGAGCTGGACCAAAGTGGATGTCGGCAAGACACGTGAAACCCTATCGGGTCCAGAAGCAAGCAGATGCGAGTCCTGGAAATGGAGAAGCAAGCAAGACGTGAGCTGGTGACAAAGCTGTGAACATCTCCTCGCCTGGTGTGCAAAAGACTTTGGGACTTGGGGCTCTTTTGGGACTTGGGTGGTGTTGGATCTCAAAAATTCCCAGGAAGAATGAGGTTTTTAAATATGGAGTTTGATCAGGTGTTATTCCTGTGCCTCATTCTCTCACCGATTGCCTTAGGCAGTGTGGCAGATCTGCCAATGATACAACCAGGAGAAAATGTTTGGGAAACTCTGGCCAATGCGTCAGGGTTGGACACCATCTGTTTGACACACTTAAAGCCAAAGAAACCCTTCTCAACATGTTTAGTGGGCTTGCCAGTGAATGAATGGCCGATCCCAACAGCAGATGAATGGGATGCTTGGGTAGAATCCCTTCCTTAGGCCCCCTTTGAACCTCAGGAACTGGAAATTCTTGGATCGGTCAGAATGGGATTTTGTGTAAAATTCGGTCCTTTTGGGGTGACAGAAAACAAAGCAATAAATGTCAAACCAAATCAAATAATGTATAAGAATGCATCCTCTTGGTGCAATTACACAAGGGTGCGGAACAAACCATTCAGCCATGCTGGTCCAGCGCAATTGCCAAAAGGGATCTTTTTAATTTGCGGGGACAGGATTTGGCCCGCGATCCCTGCACAGGTGACAGGTGGTCCATGCAGTATTGGGAGACTTTCATTGTTAACACCCAACATGACGTGGTTGAGAGAGCAAAAATATAGAGGAAAAAGAGGCATCAAACAATATGATCCAAATTGTGATGACAATGTTCACACCTGGAAAAAGGCTCAAAGAGTTTTGGTACCTATATTTTCAGTGCATGCAGCAGCAGCAGCCACCCTGAAACGATTGGATCAGATGGGCTGTTGCTTGAGCAAAAATGTCCGATCCATCTCTCTCGCACTGAATGAGATGTTAACTGACACTGACAGTGTGAGACGAACAACTCTTCAAAACAGAGCAGCGATTGATTATCTATTGCTGACATATGGACACGGGTGTGAGGAATTTGAGGGAATGTATGAATTTGTCAGACCATTCCAAATCCATCCATGAGAACATAAAGCAATTGCGAGAAACTGTTAACAAACTTGGAGAGGTCACTGGATCATGGCTGGATGGGTTGTTCAATTGGTTTCATTTTTCATCATGGTGGAGGGAACTTTTGAAAGTTTTGATATATTTTTTGTTACGGCTTGTGATTCTTCTGATGTTTGTGTCGTGCTTGCTTCAAGGCATACGGTGGGCCATGAGAAGAGTTGCCAGAGAAGTGTTTTTAGTGCAAACAGGAGGGGAAGATGTCAGAGTTCAGGACATCCCTCTGGCCACTCTGAAGGGTTTGGAGACTGGACAGGTGGATTTGGGATCTGTACAAGGGGGTCAGCCAGCCTCACACAGAGCCCTGCAGGACACTGCTCTTGATCCCTGGCCATGGGAGTAAATAGTCACATTGTATGAAGAATCACAAGCCGAAAGAATTCAAAATAAGTAGTAGCTAGTTTATCATAGAATTTAAATGTAGAAGCTAGGATTTTTAGTATATGGGTCTGAGGAGACAAGATGGAGGAACTGGGAAGTGGCCCCTGTCCTCCTTGTTCTTGCTCTCGTCCCCCATCTTCTACTGAGTTGGATTTCAAGGATTGGTTTAGAGTAGAAATGACATGTTAACATAGGGAGTAGGTATTGGTAAAATTTTGTACATAAAAAGTACGTTTTGGATGGTGGTTGGGTCAAGGGACTGCACATAAGGTCTGGGACCCTCTGATCCGCCCCCATCGGCCGCGTGTCCCGCTCTGTTGGGGACGCCTTGCAGAGCTGGGAAAGAACTGAGAGATAATGAAAGAATAAACAACCTTGGAAACTGTCCTGGGGTGACAGGGCATTTTCATACTTTGTATCCCAATCGTGGTTTTTTCTATTCCCGTGCTCTCAGTTTATTTTGTCTATAGCCGTGCCCCTCCCCCAGCTGCTTGCTGTGGCTTACTTACTGCTAGCTTTAGGCTCACTTTGCTGGCTTTGCTCTCTTGCTTTTTGCTATTTTTCTCTTTTTGTTTTTCCCCTTCTTTCCTTCCTCCCCTTCCCTGAAGACATCGGACCTGCTTCGGACCTTGATTCAGGAATGTCAAAGGACTCCCCCGGAGTTTGCATCTGACAGAAGCTTTGGCACCCTCCCCAGCAGACTGCCCAAGCCATTCAGCCTCTCTTGGACTGGTGAAAACTTTTGTTGTCATCTTGGGCTGTTTTTCTTGTGTTGGGGAGTGTTTTTTGTGGTTTCTTAATAAACAAGTTTTTTCCACTTTTCCTCCGAGGAAATTTCTCCCTAACCCGGTGTCAGGGGCGGGGAGGAGTTGTGGAGGTTTGTTTCCTTTAAGGAGCTTCTTTGGAGATTTTTCCCTTAATTTGTCCTAAACCAGGACAATTATTTTTGGTGGCCCGTACGGGGAAGTTGACCATACAAAGTGGAAAAAATTTTATTCTAATATTTTGGTCTCAATTGTTTTGTGGGCATATTGGTATGTCTCTTTTTGAAGTTATAATGTCATTTGGAGTGAAAGCCTGCCTGTATTTCTGGTCATTAGGGTTCTTTGAAGTTTTAATACCTTTGTGGTCCCTAGGTTTATTTTCTTATCCAGAAATAGCTCCGGTATTGTCCCTAATGCGTAGCTTTTGTAGCAGAGGGGCACTAACCAGAATATTCTTCAGGCTGGGCTTGGTTGTGATGATTTGCAAGAGGTTTATAAAAATGTTGTTATCAGTTCCTGTTGCCATGAGTTTTTCCCGGTTTTGTTGAGCGTTCATATTAAAGGAGAAGTTCGTACCTTCTCACGCTCTTTTAATGTAAACATCGGCTATGTTCTATAAACATAGCCATTGTTTTTACATTCCTTGCCAGGACAAACAAGACTGTGTGACAGTCCCCTTCACCAATGTGATGTGGAGGTGGGAATTCCTTCCTCCAATCCACAGGCCTCATAGTAAAAGTATAAGAGTAGGTTTTTGTAAATAAACCGGGTCTTCTGCCCTGCTGCTGTTGTTGCACCCAGATCTGTGTCTCCAGTCTGTTTTCCTGGTTAGGCCTCCACGGTGATAAGTTCCAGGAATGTATAGTTTGTGGTTGTGGCTGTGTAATCAGTTTGTTAGGGGAGAAGCAGGGGAGGAGGCTTTTCAGCCTTTGCTTTCCTTCTTCTCCTCTGAATTGTTTACATCTCTATTAGAAAATGTTCGGTTCTCCCTGACTGCCAAGGACACCATCTTTCTGGCATTTAATTTAGTAAGCTTTCTTTATACTGTCTGCAGTTTATGTAAGATGAAGGCTGAGATTTCTAGAGGGGCTGGTGAGACTCCTGATTTAGGAGTAAAACCAAGGGTGAGGAATTCTGAGTGGTGTGGGAAATGGGAGGATATGGGCCGAATTTTAAAGGAATTTTCTGATCCTATAGTCTGGGACTTTCCATCTGAACAAATTCAGAACCCAGCTGAGGTGGTAAAGTATCTGAAAGAGACGTGCCATGGTAACACTAAGGAGAAAAGGATCATTGCAGTGAGCTGAGCCCTGGCACATGCTTATCGCACCCTGCTAAACACTGTAGGGCAGCAGATAGAGGAAAGGGAACAGGGAGATAAATTAGTCACTGTCCCAGTCACTCAGGCTGCAGCCAACATCCAAGGCTCCAGGCCAGTCGGTAAATCAGAGAGTAAGCCCCAACCAATGGCTGTTGCTGCTAATACAAGAGGTGGAAAGTGTAAAAGCAAGACTGACCGAAGGGTGGAGGATGATGATGATCCAAGAGAAGGACCATCACCAACATCAGAGACCACACCAAGTGGCACAGATTCCGAAGCCAATATCGATTCCTCCTCCCTGAAGGACCTTCGAGGCCTTAGGAAGGATTATAGGCGACAGCCCGATGAATCTATAATTAGTTGGCTAGTCCACCTTTGGGATGCTGCAGGCGAGGCTACAATTTTGGATGGCACTGAAGCGAGGCATTTAGGATCCCTGTCACATGATCCTGTCATCGACCAAGGCATGATGAGGAGGGCTAGCCCTCACAGACTCTGGGAATGGATCCTGGACAGCGTAGTACAAAGATACCTGTGTACAGATGACCTCTATATTCAGCAGACACGGTGGAAGACCATAGAACAGGGGATCCAACGCCTGAGGAAGATGGCAGTGGTAGAGATAATTTTTTCAGATGACACAACAACTAGGAATCAGGACTTCATACCATGTACACCTGTAATGTGGAGGAAACTTGTGCAACTTGGGCCACCTGAATACGCTTCTGCTCTAGCAATAATGAAGCGGGATGAGGTATATGAGACTGTGCTTGATATGGCAAAGAAGCTTCGGGCATATGCAGATGCTGTACATGGCCCAACTCATGCCAGAATTGCAGCTGTGGAAACACGACTGCAGAAATTAGAAGACAAAATAGAGGAAAGTCGCAAGAAACTCAAAGAAGAGATTAAGGAGGACCTCCTCCAAATCTCAGCTGTACAAATTAGAGGCCCTGCTATCCAACGCAGACGTTCCCTTGTTGGGGAGAGAAGGTACACCCCACGAGCTGAGTTGTGGTTCTTCCTACATGAGTCTGGAGAAAACATGAGGAGATGGGATGGGAAGCCTACTGCTGCTCTGGCACAACGGGTGCATGAATTGAAGGAAGGTAAGAAAAGGGAAGCAGCTCCAGTTGCCCGTACTCGAACTGCCAGGCATAATGATGACGATGACTTGTCCGATCCCCTTGAAGGAACCTCCAAGACATATGTCTCAGGAAAGAAGGATAACCAGGCTTAGAGGGGCCCTGCCTCTAGCCAGGTAGAGGTTAGGGAAAACCGAGTTTTTTGGACAGTGTGGGTTCTATGGCCTGGCACATCAGAGCCACAGAAATATAAAGCTTTGGTTGATACCGGTTCTCAGTGTACCCTAATGCCATCAGAACATGAGGGAACAGAACCTATTTCCATTGCCGGGGTGACAGAGGGATCACAAGAATTGACTCAGTTAGAAGCCAAGGTGAGCCTGACTGGGAAGGAGTGGCAGAAACATCCGATTTTGACTGGTCCAGAGGCTCCGTGTATTCTGGGCATAGATTATCTCAGGAATGGCTATTACAAAGACCCTAAGGGACTCAGGTGGGCTTTTGGAATAGTTGCCGTGGAGGCAGAGGGCATTAAGAAATTGAACACCTTGCCTGGACTGTCAGAGAACCCATCTGCAGTAGGACTCCTGAAGGTAGAAGAGCAACAAGTACCTGTTGCCACCTCGATAGTGCATCGCTGGCAGTATCGAATGAATCGAGATGCTGTGATCCCCATCCACAAGATGATTCGAAAGTTAGAGAGCCAAGGGGTGGTTAGTAAAACCCACTCACCCTTCAACAGTCCCATCTGGCCTGTGCGTAAATCTGAAGGAGAATGGAGATTGACCGTGGATTACCGTGCTTTGAATGAAGTGACTCCACCACTGAGCGCCGCTGTGCCGGACATGCTGGAACTCCAGTACAAGCTGGAGTCCAAGGCAGCAAAGTGGTACGCCACAATCGACATCGCTAATGCATTTTTCTCCATTCCTCTGGCTGCAGAATGCAGGCCTCAGTTTGCTTTCACCTGGAGGGGCGTGCAGTACACCTGGAACCGACTGCCCCAGGGGTGGAAGCACAGTCCCACCATCTGTCATGGACTGATCCAGACTACGCTAGAAAAGGGTGAGGCTCCAGCACATTTACAATACATTGATGATATCATTGTGTGGGGAAACACAGCAGCAGAAGTGTTTGAGAAAGGAGAGAAAATCATCCAAATTCTCCTGGAAGCTGGCTTTGCCATTAGGAAAAGTAAAGTTAAGGGACCTGCTTGGGAGATCCAGTTCCTGCGAGTGAAGTGGCAAGATGGACGGCGCCAGATTCCTACTGATGTCATCAACAAAATCACAGCTATGTCCCCACCAACCAACAAGAAGGAAACACAAGCTTTCTTAGGTGCTATAGGTTTCTGGAGGATGCACATTCCTGAATATAGTCAGATTGTGAGCCCTCTTTACTTGGTTACCCGTAAGAAGAATGATTTCTATTGGGGCCCTGAACAGCAGCAAGCCTTTGCCCAGATGAAGCAGGAGATCGCTCATGTGGTAGCCCTTGGCCCAGTCAGGACAGGACCAGAGGTGAAGAACGTGCTCTACTCTGCAGCCGGGAACCATGGCCTGTCCTGGAGCCTTTGGCAGAAGGTGCCTGGTGAGACCCAAGGCCAACCACTGGAATTCTGGAGTCGGAGCTACAGAGGGTCTGAAGCCAACTACACCCCAACAGAGAAAGAAATCTCGGCCGCATATGAAGGAGTCCAAGCCGCTTCAGAAGTGATTGGTACCGAGGTACAACTCTTCCTGGCACCTCAACTACTCGTGCTGGGGTGGATGTTTAGAGGAAAGGTTCCCTCCACCCACCATGCCACCAATGCTACATGGAGCAAGTGGATTGCCCTCATTACACAGCACGCCCAAATTGGGAAACTAAATCGTCCTGGGATTTTGGAGGTAATTACAAATTGGCCTGAGGGTGAAAGTTTCAGTCTCACTGGTGAAGAGGGAGAAGAGCAAGTGACCCGTGCTGAAGAAGCTCCACCATATAACCAACTGCCGGCAGAAGACACACGCTACGCTCTTTTTACTGATGGTTCCTGTCGCCTTGTGGGGATGAACCAGAATGGAAAGCAGCCGTATGGAGCCCCACACGACAAGTTGCACAAGCTATCGAAGGAGAAGGTGGATCGAGTCAACTCGCGGAGCTCAAAGCCGTTCAATTGGCCCTGAACATTGCTGAAGCAGAGAAGTGGCCAAAACTTTACCTTTATACTGATTCCTGGATGGTAGCCAATGCTCTGTGGGGATGGCTGAAGAGATGGAAGGAGGTGAACTGGCAGCACAGAGGAAAACCAATTTGGGCTGCTGAAGAATGGAAAGACATCGCTACCTGTAGCTGAGTTTCTCAGAAGCCGTGGGCATGATATGCTGGAAGATGGGATTTGAGCTATTCCAAACTAGGCTGAAGTAGGCCTCAGGGCTGGGCCTAGTAGGCCTCAAATGTTCCACGTACGCAGCAGCAGATAACGTTATCTCATGTTAGGAATGTGTTAAAACACAGGCATTTGGAGAATGGAGCGATTGCACTGACACTACTATGGCCGCTTTTATTCAGAATTGCTTGCATATTTTATGACACGCTCTGCCAATAGCTTGCACCTGCTAACTGTAAACTACTCTCTCTGTATATAACCCGCCATCTCGGGAAATAAACCGGAGTGCGTGCTTACAACCATAGTGGTCGGACTCTTGTTACTCTAGCCCCTGGTCTACCAGGCCTCAGCATCATATGGCGCCCAAACAGGGACTGAGCCTGGTTTACTAGCTTAAATGCGATCAGCTTAAATGCGACTAGCTTAAATGCGGGAAGCCCTCGTTTGGTTTTAGGATATGAGTGCGTTGTTTGCGGGCCCCTATCCTGAAATTCGCGCGGCAGGCCGGGGAGCGTCTGCCGATTAGATTGTTCGGAAAGGATACAGTGCCACCCACTGTCAGCACCGAGAAGGTAAGAATGGCGGACGCGGATGGATACACAAGTTTACAAACAAATGGACCGAGATTTTATAGCTGCCGTGCAGCTCTTGGCGTCCATTGCCTCGAAACGAGGCGAAAAAATCAAAGACTCTGATATAAATCAGTTGACCCAATGGGCTCAGAAGAAAGGGAAATTACATCAGCCCTCACTTTTGTTTAGCAAAACAGAGTAGAAGGAAATTGGTGACTTACTTTGGGACTCTGTGGTTTCGCAAGGTAAAGACGCGAGAATCTGTTCGGAATTAGGTGTAATTTAGAAGAAAATTATAAATACCTTGCAAACTTTTGCTGCCGAACGCAGAGCCGCCCAGGCTGGGATTTCCGCACTGGAGAGAACGACTCCTTGTTCTCCTGATTCGGGAGTCGTTCCTCCCCAAACAAAAGAACAGAAAAAAGTATCTAAGGTAGTGAGATTTTTTGGAATCAATTCCACGCATCCTGTGAAAGGGAATGCGGCCCCTCTTTGTTCGTCCCTCCGTGATGTAGTAGATGTGGCCGATCATGCGGTCGAGAAACCGGAAATGTCCTTGCCACGGTTCGGCGAGAGACGCGGGGGAGGTGACGGGTCAGCCGCCAGACCCCAGGGGCGTGGTGAAAGATGAGGAGGCAGGCGGAGCGGAGCGGGCGCGGGTGACGCAGCAAGGAGGCGGACTCCAGGGCAGTTCCACCAGCAGAGCAGCGTTGACACCCCCCTGGCCGGAACAGGAATTGAGTTCATCAGATCACCTGACCAAAACAAACATGGCAGTGCCTATGCCCGGCTCTGATGCCACGGACTTAAATTCATCCGAGACCCCCGCATTCCTGCAGTCTGCATCAGTGGGACCCGCCACGCATTCACAATCGTCCCACTGTCCCCTGCCAAAATCTGATTCCGATGAAGAAGTTTTAGAACCTGACGGCCGTTGTGCGGCTCGATCACTGAGAAAGCTGCAGAGATCAACGGAATTACAGCAAATTATAGCCGAACTTGCTAAGCTATCGAACCGACAAAATCAATTAGAGCAAAGAACAATCAAATTATCTAAAACTTTCCCACAAAAAACACATGACTTGCAAACTCTGTCAACTATGCACAACAAGCAGACACTGCCGTCCACTGCCCAGCAGATGGCGCTGCCTGCCAACCAAACTGATCCACTTCTGAATCGCTGGTCTGAAGCAAAGAAGAACGCCGTCCTGGATCAGAATTTTGAAGCAGCAAATCTTATAGCTTGCCCTGTGGTAATTGAACAGAACGTCGCTAAATGGCAACCGCACAAATCGAAGGTATTACAGTCAGCCAAACAGACGGTCTCCCAACACGGAATTCGTTCAGAAGCTGCAAAAAATATTATACAATACATCTTTACAGCCGACCTCTTGTGCCCGGCTGATAGTTCAAATATCGCAGCGCTTCTGCTCACGCAGTCTCAATTTCTCATCTTCGAGAGAGAATGGAGATGCCTGGCAACCGAGGAAGCCAACAAGCATCAAACAGTAGGAGATCCACTTTATGGGATCCAACCAGATATGCTGACGGGCCAAGGAGCCTATGCTACAACAAATGTACAGCTAACTTTTCCCATTGAAATTCATCAGTTGTCCCAGGCACTGGCCCAAAAGGCTTTGCTGTTGGTGCCAGACAAGAAGAAGCCTCCATCATATGCTAACATCAAGCAAGGAGCCAAGGTCAATGAGCAAATGCAAGCAATGGGTGCCCTACAACCAGGCTTGCCAGCACCAACTATGATTCCTCAAGGATGGGACATTGTGATCATCGATTTGAAAGACTGTTTTTTCACTATCCCACTCCATCCTCAGGACACTCAACGCTTCGCTTTCACTGTACATTCCATCAACAGAGCAGCTCCAGCACAACGATATGAATGGGTGACCCTTCCCCAGGGAAGTCGCACCTCACCTACTATGTGCCAAATATTCGTCAGTTGGGCCTTGCAGCCAATTCGTCAACATTTTTCCCACACAATAATTTATCACTATGTTGATGACATCCTTGTTGCCACCAAAGAGCCATTGCCCAAAGAAGAATTAAACTGACTAGTCACACAATTAAAACACCGTGGACTGACTGTAGCCCCAGAAAAAAGACAACGATCAGCTCAGTGGAAATACTTAGGATGGTTGATCACAAGTGCACAGATTCGCCCGCAGAAAATTACCTTACATACCAACATCTCTACCTTATATGATGCTCAGAGACTTTTTGGAGACCTGCAATGGGTTCGTACCATTGTAGGAATTACCAATGATGACTTGCAACCATTTCTACCATGGCTGCATGGTGCTGACGCCAACAGTCCTCGACAATGCACCCCTGAACAACGAAAAGCCTTAATCAAGGTATCAGAGAAACTACAACGTGGTTGGAGTGTTCGTCGTATAGAACACCTCCCACTGTCACTCTTCCTCTCCAACGCAGATGCCTGTCCGTTTGCCATCATTTTTCAATGGCAAAAGAAAAAGGGGGAACGCCAGTCTAAGTTAAAGTCGAAGCAGGTGTGATTGAATGGGTGTTCTTACCTGTGCAGCCGAAGAGTCGTGTCATGGCAAGAACAGAAGCCCTTGCCGTGCTCATCAGAAAGGGGAGAGACAGGATTTTAGAGATAGATGGGGAAGAACCAGCAGATATCAGCGTTCCTATTAAAAATGAAGATCTGGACTGGAAGCTGAGACATTCTGTAGAACTGCAAGAAGCATTGTTAGGTTTTACAGGTGTGGTTCATAGTCAACAGCCAAAAGGTCCGATGTGGACTCTGATTGTACGCCATCAGTGGCTGGAGAAGCCTCTGTGTTCCATGACACCTGTGGAAGATAGAACAGTTTTTACAGATGCTGGTCGAAAGACACAAAGAGCTGTGTGTGTGTGGAAACAACAAGGAGAATGGAAGCAGCATTTAATCCACAGCGAATCAGGAGACACCTTGCAAACCCTGGAACTGGGAGCAGTGTGCTGGGCTCTGCAAACCTGGAATAAGGAGCCTCTCAATGTGGTTTCAGACTCTTTATATGTGGTTGGAGTGGTACAAAGGATCGAAGATGCACTCATCAAGACAACCCAAAATCAGCGCCTTGGAGAATTATTTCTACAACTGAGAAGTATACTGAGACAGCGTCAACATGCCTTTTGCATGATGCACATTCGTAGTCATCAGTGCAGCAATGGTTTAGGAGAAGGCAATGCACGGGCAGATGCTGCAGTCAGTTGTGTTGCTCATGTCCCTCCTGAAAGTAAATTTATAAGAGCTCGCAACAGCCACGAGAATTTCCATCAGAATGCTAGAGCTTTGCATCGTCAATTTCAAATATCTATGAATGATGCACAGGGGATCGTGCGTGCCTGCCCTCAATGTAGTCATCATGGGCCAGGCCTTGGTCTAGGCACGAATCCACGGGGAATTAAAGCCCTAGAACTGTGGCAGATGGATGTAATGCACGTCCCAGAGTTTGGAAGGTTGAAATATGTTCATGTTACTATTGACACTTACTCTAAGTTCATCTGGGCCGCAGCACAATCAGGGGAAAGAGCTCTGCATGTTGAAAGACATTTAACTGTTTGCTTTTCAGTGATGGGAGTGCCTGCAGAAATTAAGACCGACAATGGTCCAGCTTATGCCGGTCAACAAGTCACTAGGTTTCTGCAGAAGTGGGGAGTTAAGCATACCACCGGAATTCCTCACTCTCCTACTGGCCAAGCCATTGTGGAACGGGCTCATCGGACGCTGAAAGAGTATCTGGCAAAGCAGAAACAAAATAATGACCTAGATGTGGCTAGTCGTCTGTCAAAAGTACTATTCACCTTAAATTATTTATGTTTAGCAGAAGGACGAGAAGAGCCTGCAGTTATCATCCACCACCAGGCTGTAAAAGAAGGAAGACCTCAAGCAATCCCAGGGCTTTACGTATATTATAAGGACATGCGAACGGGTGAATGGCAGGGACCCAGTCCAGTATTGTTTAATGGTCGCGGTTATATGTGTGTTTCCGCAGGAGAAGCAGGACCTGTCTGGGTGCCGAGTCACTTTACCCATGCGTGTCCGCAAGAAAAAATACCAACCGGCGGTGACAGTCACAGTGACACTCACAGAGACAGCAGTGACTTACCTGAAGCACCTCAAGAAGACGCAGAGAGTGCTGAAAATTGACTGTTTTAATAATACTATATCATTGCACTGCTATAGCTTCATACTTAGAGACACGATAAGTTATTGGTTAAGGTTTTAAGTTAATAGCTTGTTTGCTACACTGTTTGCTTTTCACAATGGGTGAAATGTTAAGCATGAGGGTGTTTGTTTTAATCAGCGTGGTAGTAGAAACAAGAACAGGGATGTTTAACATTGACACAAGGGAGAACATGTGGGTTACTTGGGCCAAGCAAACTAAACAGGATTCCTTCTGTTTATCTCTATCTTCGCCATCCAATCCTTTTAGAACTTGCTTGATTGGAGTTCCACTGACCTCCATGGTAGAGTTCAAGTTTTTGACCCCTGTCAGCATTGACCCAAAAGGTGCTTTAGGGCCACAAGCTGCTGCCATAGCGCGAAACCTTAGAACTGCTGGTCCAGAGCCTCAGGAGTTTGATCTTTTAGGTTCTGTGCCAGGAAACTATTGTCTTGTCTTTGGGCGTTTTACAGTAAACTCAAGTCTATTAATCATAGACGAGCAGCAATTGAAAGGCCACGCTACGTGGCTATCCCCTCATTCACCACTGTATTACAATTACACTGAGTATTGTAATAATTGGGTCAGATCTGTCACACAATTGACAACAGCTGCTAAGAGATTGCCACCAGGAATCTTTCTAGTTTGTGGAGACAGAGCATGGTCCACAGTACCTCCAAACAGTGTAGGAGGACCGTGTTATTTTGGTAAACTAACCCTGTTCGCACCTAGTATTCATCAGGTTCTAGGCTTGCCGCAAAAGGCTCGACGAGTCAAACGCGGTATGTCTCAACTAGGTCCCAACTGCAGAGATCAAGCTAAGTTATGGCAGCCTGCAGCCGTGATCTCAGCATCCATTTTTGCCCCAGGAGTTGCTTCAGCACAAGCCCTCACAGAATTGAAACATTTAGCCTGCTGGACAGGAAAACAGATTAATATAACGACGAAGTTGTTGAGCGAGCTTGCTGAAGATGTTAGTGGCATTCGCCATTCGGTGCTCCAAAACCGAGCTGCGATTGACTTCCTTCTTTTGGCTCAGGGGCATGGATGCGAAGAGTTTGAAGGCATGTGCTGCATGAATTTATCAGACCACTCACGGTCGATACATCAGCAGTTAGCGCAGTTGAGGGACAACATGAAACACCTTGTAGTTGAAAACACTCCGTTTGACAATTGGCTGAAATCTTGGAATCTCACCGGGTGGATTGTGGACTTGATTCGTTTTGGTATAATGATTTTTATTGCTGTCATAGTGGTTTTAATAATAGTGCCTTGCTTAATACAATGTATGCGCAAATTAGCCCACCGTGCCTTAACGTCGGTTTGGATAGCCCAAAAAGAAAAAGGGGGAACTGTGGCCGAGTTTCTCAGGTATCGTGGGCATGATATGCTCATGGATACGGTTTGAGCTATTCCAAACTAGGCCAAACTAGGCCTCAGGCCTGGGTCTAGTAGGCCGCAGAACGTTCAGCATACGTAGTAGCAGATAAACTTATCTGCTACTAGGAATGTGTTAAGGTATGGACACTCGCAGCATAGAGGTAATGGCACTAAGTCTCCGTAGCTACCTTAACCCTGGATTGTTTACATACTTCTGTATGTCCACTGCCTATCAGTGCACCTGCTAAATGTAAACGACTCGCTCTGTATTTAACCCGCCATCTCGCGGAATAAACCAGAGTACGTGCTGGAAACCATACTGGTTGGTCTCACGTAGCTCTAGTCCCCGGTCTTACCAGAGCTCAGCTTCACTTGTCCACCCTATTTGACCCCGTTTACTAGGATGCTGCAGTTGACTGATCATCTAAAGAGAGCCCATGGGCAAAGAAAGATCTTTTTTAGATGCTCTAAGTGTGGTAAGCAAAATCTTAAATACCACAGTATTGCCTGTCATGTCCCTCGGTGCAAAGGTCAGGTGTGTGTGGTTCCACAGGCGAGTGGGTCTGTGAGGTATGCTCTCGTGGTTTTACATCCAAGGTGGGCCTGGGCCAGCACAAGAAACTGAAACATCCTCTTGCGCGCAATGAGGAATGGATTTAGGACTCCTGCCCTACAGGGTCATCTTTGAGAGGGACCCACAAAAAAGTGTGAACTGAAGAGGAAGAGGCTTTCCTGAGTCAACTGGTGGTGAGGTTTGCTAGCAGCAGGAACATCAACCAGTTAATTATGGAGCATATACCATCAAAAATGCCAAGCAGATTAGTGATATAACAGATGCCTTCTGGGAAAAGGCCCCTCCAAGAAAGTCCAGCTAGTAGAAGGCGAAGAAACAGGGAGAAAAGACCCTCCCCAGTCTGCTGAAGGGCCAAGGGAGGGACGCTTACAGCTCCAGTATTCTGATGCCATCAGACAGAGGCTATCAGCTGGCAGATTCACCAGTTGCCAGGAGGCCTTCATGAGAATATGAGATGGGCAAGATCCACAGGCGGTGGTGAACGAGGTATATGAGAAGTTTTGAGAGAGCCTGAATAGGCTTGGCCTTAAAATTCCCAGTGGCTGAGACGCATCCAGAGCAATAACTAACTGGATGCAAAAACGGGCTAGAAAACGTGGGATATATCATCATTATCAGAGTCTGTTTCAATTACAGAGAGGACGGTTGGCACATGTCATCTTGGATAACACGGAAGCCCTGCAATGCCAAATACCATCTGGCATTGTCCACAGTGCGTTTAAAGTGAGATGGGAAACATCGTTTAAGGGTCTTGAAACCTTCCCTGTGTATAGGGATGAGAATAACACCAGGTTTCAAGACCTGATTACGGATAAATAGAGTGGTAAGAACATGAGTGAGAGACGTAAAACCTCCGCTCCGGGGCCAGATGGGATTAGTTTGGGTTATCTTACTAAAATAGACCCTAAGTTTTCCCAGTTGACTGAGATCTGCTCCTGAACCCTGACACAGCAGTGGATGAACAGGGCTATGCCCTGACCCTAGAACATTCTCTGTGGTGAGGGACAATGGGTACCAGTGCAGGCTTCTGCCATTCCTGTCCCAGCCCTAGGAATCCTTAAAGAATTAGCAGGCAAGGCTTTTTTCAGTCTGCAGCCACATGGCCCCCTTCCACCTTCCACACAAATTCAACAAGGGCCTTTGGAATCCTTCGTAGACTTTGTAGAGAGGCTCACACAAGCTTCATTGAAACTCAAGTTAGAACATGCCAGGGAGGGCATACTAGAGGAGATTGCCTTTATTAATGCAAATGATTCCTGCCGTGCTGCAATCCTCAGTCTCCCTCTAGACCCCCCTTGGACCTTAAAGGAGTATGTTACAGGTCTGCCAAGTGAAGGTTCCTTTCATGGCCCCTCCGCCAAGACATCATCTGAGACAAATGCCCCAGAATCATCCCCTGAAGGCTGCAGCTGCTAACACCATCACCACAGATTTATCTTCTTGGCCTGCCAACGTTCCGTTGCCTTGCCGGACATCCTTTTGGCGTCCTCCAGACAAACCCTGCATGCTGTGTGGACAGTCCGGACACTGGATGTCTGACTGTCCACTCAAGAAGGAGTTTGAGGACTTTAAAAACCAGAAGGACAGGTGTAGCAGGATAACGTATTATGGAATGAAGTCTGAGCTATCCCAAACTGGGCCTAAGGTTTGGGCCTGCTGGGCCTCAGTTCCAGGCCTGTGTTGAAGCAGATGAGCTTGTGGCACAGTTAGAATTTAGGTTAAGGTGTGTGCATGCATTAGATAGGACAGTTAGAGCAGAAGTATGGGAGCTACCTTAAGCTGAGATCGTTCACGTTTTTGTTCACGCTGAATGCCAAGTAGAATGCACCTGCAATTGTAAATTATTTCAAACCGTATATAATCGGGCATTTCAAGAATAAAGAGAATATATGATCTGACCATATTGGTTGTACTCTGCGTTGCTGTGTCCAGCCTCCATTAATAGAGCCCTGGCAATACCATGGCGCCCGGATCCAGGGACTCTCTTGTTTTGCTTAGATGCCATTTGCTTAGATGCAGAATTTTATTACGCTTGAATACAGATTGTTTGGGGTTTTTTGCTTAGATGCAGAGTTTTGAATTTTTATTTTTCATTTAAATACGGATTTTGCTTGAATATGGTGAAAACTCTGCACTTGTGTCTGCACCGTGTGCAAAGTTTGGACGGAATATCCAAACCGGCCACATGGCAACTTCCACTGCCACTTCTGGAAACTTGGACCCGGTCCAGTCCGACGTTCCCACACTGTCACAGCTGGCAACGGTGCAGCCCGCCACCCATACACAGGCAGCCCCCTGCCAGAATCTGACTCAGACGGAGAGAGTTCTGAACCTGATGTTCATCGTGCACCACAGCCGCAAGAAAAAGTACGGCATTCAGATGAATTACAACAAAAATAACTAAACTCGCCGAGCTTTCTAATCACCAGAGCCAGCTTGAGCAGCAAGCAGTTGTGGCATCCAGAATTTCTCCGCAAAAAATGCAAAATCTATCAGCTTTGTCTTCCTGACAACCTGACCAGGCATTGCCACCTGCTGCACAGCAGATGGCGCTGCCTGCCACCCAACAAGATCCGACTCAAAAGTGCTGGCCTGGTGTTCTACAAGAAGCTGTTTTAGATGGTGATTTTAAAGCTGCCAATTCCATTGTTTGCCCAGTCACCATCAAACAAAACCAGGCTAGGTGGGAACCCCACGAGTGGAAAGTGTTAAATTCAGCCAAGCAAACAGGTATTAGGTCCGAAGCAGCCAAGACTATAATACAATACATTTTTACTGCCGATCTCCTTTGGCCAGCACACTGTTCCAGCATTGCATCTTTACTATTGACACCCTCAGTTTCTTATTTTTGAGAGGGAATGGAGATATTTAGCCACCAAAGAAGCAAACAGACATCAAATACTGGAAGATCCATTTTATGGAATCCAACCAGCTATGTTAACAGGGCAAGGACCATACGCTACAACCAATGTACAACTGACATTTCCAATTGAAATCCACCAGCTGTCTCAGGCATTGGCCCACAAGGCTTTGCTACTGGTTCCAGACAAGAAAAAACCTGCATCATATGCAAATGTTAAGCAAGGAGTCACCGAGGCATACGGTCAGTTCATCGATCGCTTGTCTGCAGCTTTAAAAGATGCCCAAGATTTACCCGCAGAAGTGCAGGAACATCTATTTCGTTCCCTTGCTTTTGAAAATGCCAACGCACGCACCAGGACTGTGTTAGCTTCCCTTCCTCAAGGCTGTGCAGTTGATGAGATGTTAGTAAGAGCAACCAGAGCGGAACAGAACAACCAAACAGCAGCATTCACAGCAGCTGTGCAGAATGCAATGCAGCAACAGGGACATATCATTGCAGCTGCATTGACCGGAAGAAATATCAGCCATTCCAGCAACAACAGAAGACCAGCATCTGGCGTTGTTTGCTTCCGCTGTGGTGATACAGGCCATTTCAAACGAGCCTGTCAAAAGACTGTGTGGTGTCACAAATGTAATGCAGACACTCATGCCACTGAAGCTTGTAGGAAGCAGGGAAACTTCAAAACCAGCGCGCTAAGGCAGCGCACCAAGACACAAATCAACGCCTTGACTCACAAGACCCCGAAAGTGGTTTCCGAGTTAAGAACAGGCCTGCCACATAGGAAGTCTTGGTGTGCATGTAACAACAGCAGGAAAAGTTACCTTACAAGACAAAGAAGTAACCCTGATTCCCACCAATGTATATGGACTAACGTACAGCACAATCTCTTTAGCTGGAGGTTTGTTGCTGGGAAGATCCTCCACAGGCAAACAGGGTGTGATTGTGATTCCAGGAGACATCGATGCAGATTACAACAGACAAGTGAAAATAATGGCTTATGCCTTGCAGCCACCTGTGACCATTCCAAAAGGGAGCAGAATTGCTCAAATTATCCCATCTGAAAACATTTTGCCACATTGTCAACAGCCAAGAGAACCAGCTGAAAAAGAGAGAGGAGATGGAAGCTTTGAATCAACTGGCCACGATGTCCTTCTTACAATAAGCCTGAAAGATCACCCGCGCATCACAGTGAAGTTACATCACGGTAACCAGATCATCACTCTATCACCAATTCTCAACACAGGCAGACATTTCCATCATCAATCAAATGTACTGGCCATCAAATTTGCCTTTGCAATCTCTCTACATCCATGTTGTAGGAGTGGGTGGAATGAGTGTTCCCTCAATGAGCGCAGACCCTATCAGCATTATCTTTAAAGACAATCAAGTCATCGTAACTCAACTCCACGTTATGCTTTTGCCCAAAAAACATCGAGGATTGCTAGGCAGAGACGTGCTTTCTCAACTGGACATGGTTCTAACCACTGACCAGCATTTTCTTTGATGGCCACTGCAGAGCAGCCACTCATTCTGAAAATCACCTGGTTGACTGAAACTTCTGTATGGGTCGAGCAGTGGCCAATGACAGAAGAAAGGCTGCAAATTACTAAACAATTGGTACAAGACCAACTTGAAGCTGCTCACATTCGACCCTCAGTGAGTCCGTGGAACACACCAATTTTTGTTATCCCTAAAAAATCAGGAAAACTGAGATTGTTACATTATCTCCGCAAAGTCAATGAACAAAGTCAGGCAATGGGCGCTTTGCAGCCTGGCCTGCCAGCACCAACCATGATACCTCAAGGGTGGAACATCTTATCATCAATTTAAAAGACTGCTTCTTCACCATCCCGCTTCATCCGCAAGACACTCAACGTTTTGCCTTCACCGTGCCATCTGTCAACAGAGCAGCCCCAGCACAACGATATGAATGGACCGTATTGCCCCAGGCAGGGAGAAAATCACCGACCGTGTGTCAGTTGTTTGTTGATTTGGCCTTGCAACCAATTCGCCAGCATTTTTCCAGTGAATGATTTATCATTATGTCGATGACATTCTTATTGCCACCAAACAACCATTGGCAGAAACAGATTTAAACTGGTTGATTGCACAATTGAAACATCGTAGACTGACTGTAGCCCCAGAAAAAATACATCGGTCAGATCCTTGGAAATATTTAGGCTGGCTGATCACAAATGCACAAATTCACCCACAGAACATCACTTTACACACCAGCATTGCCACCCTGCATGATGCCCAGAGACTTTTTGGAGACCTGCAGTGGGTTCATACCATTGTAGGAATCACCAATGATGACTTACAACCATTTTTACTGTGGCTTCATGGTGGTGATGCCAGCAGCCCCAGAAAGTGCACCCCCGAACAGCAAAGAGCTTTGGTTCAGGTATCAGAAAAGTTACAACGTGGTTGGAGTTGTCACCATATAGAGCATCTTCCACTATCACTTTCACTTTCCAACGCTGATGCCTGTCCATTTGCCATTGTCTTTCAATGGCAAAAGAAAAAGGGGCAACACCAATCTAGGTTTGGTTCAACAGCAAGCGTGCTGGAATGGGTGTTTTTACCTGTGCAACCAAAGAGCCGTGTCATGACCAGAACAGATGCTCTTGCTGCATTGATAAAAAAGGGCAGAGGTGGAATTGTAGAGATAAATGGAAAGGAACCAGCAGATACCAGCGTTCCTGTGAGAAGTGAAGATTTAGAGTGGAAGCTGAGACATTCTGTCGCAATGCAAAAAGCATTGTTGGGTTTTACAGGTGTGGTTCACAATCAGCAGCCAAAAAGCCCAATGTGGACTCTAGTCACGCACTACCAGTGGCTAGAGAGTCCTTTGTGTTCCTTGACACCAGTTAAAGGAAGAACAGTTGTTACTGATGCTGGCCGAAAAACAAGAAGGGCTCTGTGTGTGTGCCAACAGCAAGGAGAAGGGATGCAACATTTACTTAAGAGTGAAGCAGGAGACAGTCTGCAAACCCTTCAACTGAGGCCAGTGTGTTGAGCTTTGCAAACCTGGAACAAAAATCCACTCAATGTTGTTTCGGACTCTTTATATGTGGTTGGAGTCGTGCAAAGAATTGAGGATGCACTCATCAGGACCACCCAGAATCAGCGCCGTGGAGAACTGCTTTTGCAATTAAGAAGTGTACTGAAACAGCATCAGCATGCCTTTTGTGTCATGCACATTCGCAGCCATCAGTGCGACAGCGGTTTAGGAGAAGGCAATGCACGAGCAGATGCTGCAGTCAGTTACATTGCCCATATCCCTCCAGAAAACAAATTTGTGAGGGCTTGTGACAATTATGAGAATTTTCATCAAAATGCTAGAGCTTTGCGCTGACAATTCCAGATTTCCCTGAATGATGCACAAGGGATTGTGCTTACCTGCCTTCAATGTAGTCATCATGGGCCTGGCCTTGGCCTGGGCCCCCAACCCAAGGGGAATGAAAGCTTTAGAATTGTGGCAGATGGATGTAACTCATGTTCCAGAATTTGGAAGACTGAAATATGTCCATGTCACTGCTGATACCTATTCTAAATTTATCTGGGCCACAGCGCAGTCCGGCGAGAGAGCTTTGAGTGTCTTTGCTGAAAGACACCTGACTGTTTTGCAGTGATGGGAGTGCCTGTAGAAATTAAGACCGACAATGGGCCAGCCTATGTTGGTCAGCAAGTTGCTAGATTTATGCAAAAGTGGGGAGTCAAGCGTACCACCAGAATCCCTCACTCTCCCACTGGTCAAGCCATTGTAGAAAGAGCTAATCGGATGCTGAAAGAATATCTAGCAAAGAAAAAACAGAATGATGAGTCTGACGTAACTAGTTGATTATCCAAGGTACTGTTCACTTTAAACTATTTGTGCCTAGCAGAAGAGAAGAGCCTGCAGTTGTCACACATGACCATGCAGTGAAAGAAGGAAGACCACAAGCGATTCCAGGGCTTTATGTATATCACAAAAATATGCCAACAGGCGAATGGCAGGGACGGAGTCCTGTGTTGTTTAATGGCTGTGGTTATCTGTGTGTTTCCACAGGAGAAGCAGGACCTGTTTGGGTGCCGAGCCAATTTACCCATGCATGTCCACAGTCAGAGATATCAGCTAACAGTGATAACCACAGTGACAGCAGTGTCTTACCTGGAGCACGATGTGAAGACCCTGAGACTGTTGAAAATTGACTTTTGAATTAGAAAAGATAGTTATACAGTTACAGTTATAAGATTAAGTTTAGTGATAAGTCATTTTTAGTATTTAAGATTAAGTAATAAGCAGGTGCTGTTTGTTTTGCTTTTCTATGAGAGACAATCAAAACTATGAATAGAATGTTAAGTATTGAAATGTTTGTTTTAGTTAGTGCCTTAATAGAAAGAGGATCAGGAATGCTTGAGATTGACCCAAGAAAAAATATGTGGGTCACTGGGGCCAATCGGTGCAAACAAGATTCATTTTGCATTTTACACCATCAAATCCTTTTCAGACTTGCTTGACTGGAGTCCCAGTAGACTCCATGACAGAGTTCAGAACCTGGTCTCAAATCAAAATTAATCCAAAGAGTGTTTTGGGAATGCAAGCTGTTGCCATTGCACAGAATCTTAAAGTTGCTAGTACTGAGCCCCAAGAACTCAATCTATTGGGTTCTGTGCCAGGGAATTACTGTTTGATCTTTGCACATCTTATCATGAATTCAAGTTTGTTAATTGTAGACAAATGGCAACTGAAAAATGGCAACACTTGGTTGTCCCGCCAGTCCGCATTGTACTATAATTATACCGAGTACTGCAATAATTGGACTGAGTCTGTGATGCCACTGAAAGGTGTTGCAAGAAAATGACCGCCAGGGATTTTTCTCATTTGTGGAGATAGAGCCTGGTCTGCAGTGCCTCAAGAAGCTATAGGAGGTCCATGTTATTTTGGTAAATTACCATTGTTTGCTCCTAGCATTCATCAAGTTTTAGGGTTGTCTAGAAAGACCCGACAAGTCAAACGCAGTATGTCTCAATTAAGCCCCAACTGTAAAGATCGAGTTGACTTATGGCAACCTGCAGCTGTAATATCGGCATCATTCTTTGCCCCAGGAGTTGCTTCAGCACAAGCTCTCACGCAATTGAAAAACTTAGCCAGCTGGACAGGAAAACAAATTAATATAACATCTAATCTACTAAGTGAGCTTGCCAAAGATGTTCATGACATTTGTCATGCAGTCCTCCAAAACAGAGCAGGAATCGACTTCCTCCTTGTAGCACAAGGGCATGGAAGTGAAGAATTTGAGGGCATGTGCTGCATGAATTTATTCTCAATCGATTTACAAGCAGCTGTCACAGCTGAAAGATAATATGAGAAAACTTGTAGTGGTAGACACTCCGTTTGACAAATGGCTCGCATCATGGGGTTTTACCAGGTGGATCAAAGATTTGATCAGTTTTGCTATAGTGATTCTCATTGCTATTATAGTCATCTTAATTATCGTGCCTTGCTTGTTATGATGTATGCAAAAATTAGTCAGCCGTTCCTTAAGGGCAGTTTGGATAGCTCAAAAAAAAAAAAGAGGGAATTGTAACTGGATTTCTTCGAGATCACGGGCATGATGTGCTGTGGGAAGAGATTTGAGCTATCCCAAACTGGGCCTCAGATTTGGGCCTGTGTAGAAGTAGATAAGCTTGTGGCACAGCTAGAAATTAGGTTAAGGTGTGTGCATGCATTAGATAGGACACTTAAGAGTAGAATCACGGTAGCTGCTTTAAACTAAGATTGTTTACATTTTTGTTCACGCTGAATGCCAAGTAGACTGCACCTGCAATTGTAAATTATTTCACACTGTATAAAACCAGCCATTTTCGAGAATAAAGAGGAGAATGTATGATCTGGCCATATTGGTTGTACTGTGCGTTGCTCTGTCCAGCCCCCATTAATAGCACCCTGGCTATAGATATATCCCATTCCCTACCATCCACAAGCCCCTGGGAAGATTAAAAGATATAATGGGCTGCTAAAAACTATGTTCAGGGCATTAGGTAATGGGACATGGAAGCACTGGGATGCAAACTTGGCAGAAGCCGCTTGGCTAGTCAATACTAGGGAATCTCTAACTGCCCTGGTCCCACCCAAACTAAGCCCTTAGACACCATGGAAGGAAACAGGGTTTCTGCATTACACATAGGGAAGTGGGTGGGGAAGTCAGTGTGGATTTCTTCCCCCATGGGAAAAGGCAAACCCATTCATGGGATTGTCTTTGCTCAAGGACCTGGGGGTGCTTGGTGTGTGATTCGGGAGGATGGGGAGACCCGGTGTGTACCTCAAGGAGATTTAACCTTGAGGTAAGAATAACTTATAGTGTAAGTTGTATGTTACAGGAGGTAAAGTAGCAGGAGGGACACGAACTGACAAAGAATGAATTCTGGCAAGGAGCAAGAAAAAGGCAATGTTGAACAGGGATGACGCCACTGCCCAACCATCAAGTGTACTATTTCTCCTGTCCTGACCCCACCTCCTGCTGGAATGGAGATCACCCAGAGGGATGTGAAAGGACAGGCGATAGTAGTTAATAAAAAGTATGATTGGTCTAGAGAAGGCTTAAGGATTCTAGTAATGAGAGTATATAGACTATATGGGATCCCAGCATGACACAAATGGTATGGAATAAGGGGTGGAGATTGTACTGGGTCTGACCAAGGTAAAGTTCATACTCTTTACAGTGCTGTGCTTTGCATTGGTAGCTGGACGGGTGTTGATAACAGACCAGTCTTTTGACTACTACCGAGCAGCACTGCTCCTCTGACATTCCTCTCCACATCAAAGGCCATGGGAGTGGGCAAGATCCTGGGAGGGGAAACAACCAGGTCAGCTGACCCAAATTAGCCAAAAGAATATTCCATACCATATGACATAAGCTCAGATATAAAAGCCAAGTGCGGGCCAAGTAGTTCTACAGAAACAATGAGCTCATAGGTCTCTCCAACACAAGGCAGGGGGAAACTGCCCCAGCCCTGGCCTCCAGAGCGCTCTTTACCTCAGTTGATACTGTTCATATCAAGCAAGGCTGGCTCAGATATGTAGAGTTATTATTGTTTATGCAAATTAAAAACAAAGAAGGAAAGTTAAAAGCTGGATGGGTACATAAGGACAGTGGGAATGACAGATTTCTTCCAAGGATGTAGCGTTGCATTTCACCCACATTTGAGACTAAATTCTACTGATTTGGACCAAGGTGGATGGGCCACCTATACTTAGCCCAGAACAGGAACATAGATGAAAATATATGTTCAATAAATTGCCAAATGCCTCATCATCTAATTAGTGGTGTGAAGGAATGAATCAATGAATGAATGAGATTCCCACAGTCCCTACCCACTATCCAGTGAAACCACAGACAAGGGCAAGGCCTTGGCAGAATCAGCAGGGAAAGCAGACCCTGTCAAGCCTGGTGCACTCTCAACAGTGTGGGATGACCCCCTGCTGGTGTCCCAGCCGTCGGTAAAATACCACTACTCTGATCATTTTGGTGAGCAGACCTGGCCTCCAGAGTAGAGGAGGGAAGGCCTCCCATGCCAGCAGCAGCCAGACCATGTCTGAGACCCCAGTGCATAGACCTGGCCTTCTGTGACCAGGCTTGGCATGCTGGGGACACGGGGTACAGCTGGTCCCCTGCTCCAGTGGGGTGAGGTGGCCTCCCATCCCAGCAGAGAGCAGACCTGCTTCCTGTGACCAGACCTGGCCAGTGGGGGACACTTGGGACACCTTATTTTACTCTAGCACTAAACACAGAGGCTTAGCATTGATTAGATTGGTGGGACTCATCCCTGGCATTCAAGCTAGGAGATTGCACAGACCAGCAAAACCTTTGGAGGGGATAATCAAAGAGTTCCTAAGAAAGAGTGGTGTAGAAGCTAAGTATGTCAAGTTATGGATAACAGCCAGAGCAGACAAAAGCAAATCCTCTCAATATGGACTGCTAAGCCAAAAGTCACTTTACAAGTACCAGCAAGGGAGGAATTGTCTGAATGGAAAAGGCCAACCCCAAAATTTAAATATCCAAAACCATGTGACTGGAGAAACAAAGAATTTTAAAACTGGAAACACCTTGTATCCCAAGGCCCAATAGCACACTTTGAGAATGACACCATTAGCAATGCCTGCATTACACACTACAGAGAGAGTGTTTCCCAGGCCTGGGTTCTGGTGCCATCCCTGCTCACGCAGTGCCTGAGCAGCTCCCGGCGAGTCCTGCCACACGTTCCTCCCCTCACCTCCCTCAACCACCACACCCCCACTCCAGTCCCTGGTCACATCACAGTTGTCTCCAGCCTGCTCAGAAGCAGAGAGATCACAAACAGGCACAGTGACTCCATGGTGACACGCCACAGCTCCTTCATCTTCCAAAGACTTGCGAGGTCCCAGGCAGTCACCAGCGTCCATGAGGACAACAGAGATGTCTCTACATGTTAAGGAGCCCATTTGGCACAGGCACTCACTGAGGTTCTGTGGTCACATCCCAGAGGTCTCCAAGCTCCTAAGGAACACTGAGGGCATGGGCAATCCCAGGGGTTCCATGGGGACATCCCAGGAGTCTCCCCTTTGCCAAACCACACTGACTTCACAGACTGTCACAGGGTCTCAACAGCAGCATCACAAGTGTGTCCAGGCTGCTAAGCAGCCGTGAGGTCACTGGCACTCACAGGGGTTCCACGGTGACATCCTAGAAGTCTCCATGCTGTTAAAAAGCTGCAATGTCACAGGCACTCACAGGATCTACAGCGACATTCTCCAAGGGTGTCAAAGGCTGCAAAAGAACCATGAGGTCACACGCTGTTACAGGGACCCCAGAGGGACATCCCAGGGCTCTCCAGGCTGCTGAAGAACCACTTTGTCACTGCCACCCTGAGGGCTTCCATCGTGACATGCCAGCAGCCCCTGTGCTCCTAAAGAACTGTGAGGTCACAGGCAATGACAGCAGCTCTGTGCTGACATCCCATCTGTCTCTAGGCTGCCAAAGAACTCAGATGTCACCGGCACTGACAACAGCTCCATGGTGACATCCCAGGTTTCTCTGAACTGCTGAAGGGCAGTCAGGTCAAAGGCCCTCCCAAAGCTTCCATCCTCTCATCCCAGAGGGACACAGGTTTCTAAAGAACCCTGAGCTCACCTGCACTCACAGGGCTTCCACGGTGACATCGCAGAGCTCTCTGGGGCTTCTAAGCAGCCAGGAGGTCACTGGCAGTGACAGGCACTCCATGGTCACATCCTAGAAGGCTCTGGGCCGCTAAAGAGAGGTCAGGAGCAGTCACAGGTATGCCACGGTGACATCCCAAGGCTCTTTAACCTTCCTCCCCTCTCAGTCACCCTCACCGCCGCCACTGTCCCTCCCCTGCGCCTCACCACGCCGCACTGCGCCCGCGGAGGGAAGGAGCGAGCCTTTAGGAGCCGCCACAATTACTGTCCCCTCTCTCCCTTCCCCGTCCCATCCACGGGCAGGCAGCAGGTGAGATCTCTAAACCCGGGAAGCGGCTCTCTAAACCCGCCCTGCCCCTGCCTCGCCTCCCGCCTTCATTTCTGCTTCACTCCCTCGCCCCGCTGCGCTCCCGCTCGCCCCCGCCTCGGGCCGAAGGAGCGGGAGAGGCGTCGGAAAAACGCCGCGGAACAGCGGCAAGAGTCCAACCGGCCCACGCAGCAATCTCCCTCGCGAAGAGACACCACGCACCGCCCGCCGCCACCCGCAGCCCGTGCCCGGCCTCACCCGTGCGCCGCTGCCCCGCTCGCCCGACGCGCTCGCTGCCCCCGCGCCGCCTCCTCCTCTCCCGGCCCGGGCGGCGGGAAAAGCCCTTCCCGTGGTGCCCCGCGCCACCGCCCGCCCTCAGCGCGGAGCGCGGGCCGGCCCCGAAAGGCGGCGCGGGCAGCGAGGGGAAAACAGCGGGGAAAAAGAGAAATCGCCAGGAAAAAGCGGCGTGGAGAGCGGGCTGGGAAAGGGAAACGAACAGCTACCGCAGCCCCGCCCTACGGCTCCTGCTCGTAGCCGCGCCGAAAAATAAACCAGCGAAGAAAAGCAAAATTACCTCCTCTCGCAGCGCGGAACCGAAACCGAAAGGCGGCCGAGGGCGCCGGGCCCTGCGCTGCGGCGGCGGGCGGGGGAGCTCGGCCGGGCCGGTGGCTGCGGGCCGGGCGGTGCCGCCGGGCCGCGATCCCCTCAGCCGGGCCGCGTGTGGGGCTGCGGGGGGCGGCGGGGCGGGGCGAGGGGAGGCGGCTCGGCGGGAGAGCGGCGGGGCTGCCGTGGGGGCGGCAGGGAAAACAAAAATATCTTAAAAAAAAAAAAAATCCGACAGGGCCTTGTAATAAACGGGGAGCTTGACTCACCCAGTATATCAAGCAACAATCAATTTATTAATTTATTAGTTCAAATGAAAAAATGTGTGAGCAAAGCAGCGCGGCGCTGGGTACAGTGGATGGGGTCTCCCCTCCAGCTGCACACCCACTGTTAATTCTTGCTGGGATTTATTGAGCGTGTTCATAAGCATTTCTCAGCAGGGTTTATTTTTGTGGTTTCCTCCTAGTTTCTATTTGTGAAGTCGGATTTCTATACTTTAGGTTTGAAAATAAGTCTTATTTCTGTACTCCATTCTGATCAGTTCTTATTTGTGATGTCGAGTTTCTATACCCCGGGGTTGTGAATCAGTCATGGTCATGTTCATCTTCCCTTCTCAGTCATACACCTGTGACGGCGATGTCCAGCTTCCTTTTCCAGCATTGTAAATCAGTGATGATGATATCCAGCTTCCTTTTGCAGGACCATAAATCAGTGATGCTGATGTCCAGCTTCCCTTTCCAGGATTGTAGCTTGGGATAAACTTGCTTCCCTCCTTTCTTTAGGTGATTACAAATCCTTCTGTATTTTCTAAAGCTCTAGTTCAAAACCTCTTATTACAATGCAGCTTAAAGCTTATCATAATTTTATTTTCAAAAGAAAATAATCATAATACTTTCACATTCTTCTATCCTGTATGGTAAAGGCCTATAAAACTCATATTAACTAAACCCCCTAAAACTTATATTGTGAAATCTTTAAAGCTTACATTATTCATCTATAAACACGCAAAACTTTTATTCAAAAGCTTCTTTCTATGTCTCTTCTGGCTGTTTATTAAAGCTGGTTTTTATAACTGTCCCATGGCCACATTCAACTGCACAGGCCACCTTTATCTACCTGACACGAAACACAACCCCACATTTCACGTTATCAAGAAACATAAGATGTGGTTGCTATAGTTATTACTCCTTAAGCAAGCAGCTATTTTGAGTTACAGCTGAAAAGGTAAAGATACTAAAGCTTTGTGATCAATAAACTGATTTTTTTGCATCCAAGCAATCAGTCCTGTCTCTTCCATCACCATCACACAGAGACTGCTGGGATTGTGAAATTTCCAACCCTAAGGTGTAGAAATCCGACGTCACAAATAGAAACTAGGAGGAAACCACAAAAATAAACCCTGCTGAGAAATGCTTATGAACACGCTCAATAAATCCCAGCAAGAATTAACAGTGGGTGTGCAGCTGGAGGGGAGACCCCATCCACTGTACCCAGCACCGCGCTGCTTTGCTCACACTTTATCATTTGAACTAATAAATTAATAAATTGATTGTTGCTTGGTATCTTGGCTCAGTCAAGCTCCCCGTTTATTACAGGATGTGCTCCTGGAATCCCAGTGAGGGGCTGTGACACAGCAGTGCCGTAGCTCACTAAAGTCACCTGGGATGTGCCCACTGAAGGGCTGTGAGAGCCTCTGAGAACAGCGGCTCTTCATCATCCCCACACAGCTCTGGGATGTTCCCATGGGAGCCCTGCGGACGCAGGTGAGCTCAGGCATCTTAGGAAACCTGTAACCACCCAGGGTGTAAGGATGGAGACAGGGTCCCCATTAATTACATGGAAGCTGGGCTGAGCAACGCAGAGCACAACCACTATGGTGAAATGATACGTTCTCTTATTCCTGAAATGGCTGGTTAAATACAGATAATTTACAGTTACAGGTGTTTTCTAATTGTTATTCAGCATAAAAAGGAATGCAAACAATCTCAATTTAAGGTAGCTACCATAATTTCACTATAACTATCCTGTCTAATGCATAAACCCACCTTAATCTAAATTTTAACGGCACCACAGGCTTATTTACTTCCACACAGGCCTGAGCCTGGGCCCCATTTTGGGATAGCTCAGATCTCATTCCAAAATACCTCATGTTCATGTTCTCTAAGAAATTCTGTTACATAAGGATGGAAGCCCTGACCGTGCCTTTGCTGTCCCTGCCCTGGAGCAGTCTGGAGACCCCTGGAAGGTCGGGGCAGGATGCTTTGGGCTGGCTGCTTTGCCTTGGAATGGGGTCAAGGCAGTAGGAAAATGTCCCATTTACAAAGCTCTCAGTTGTATTGAGAGGGGCACAGTGTGATCTTTTAGATTTGACTTCTTGTGCATCTCCTTATGGCTGCTGCCCCGGAATGAAAGAGCTGACCTAAAAGTGACCCAAAGACCCAAAATTGACCCAAAGGTTTCACAGATGAGCTGCTGAAGTGCCCTGGACAAGGCTGCCTTCCAGACAATCCCTTTCCCTGTAAATATCAGTAGCTTAGAGACAGAACTGATGTCACGATGCTCATCCTCTTGCAGCCTCTGAGCTCAGTGTGCTCAAAGACATTGGAGAGCCCTGGGGTGTCCCCGTGGAGCCCCTGGGATTGCTGGGGAGCTCAGTGTTCCTCGGAGCACGGACAGCACTGGGGTGTGGCAGTGGCCCCTGTGTGACCATGGGTGACAGGACAGCTCTTTGCCAGCCTGGAGGGCCCTGGGGTGTCAGCACGGAGCCCCTGGCAGATGCTGGGACATCAGGGCCCCTCAGCAGCCTGGGGACAGCCCTGCTGTGACAAGTGACACCCAGTTCCAGCCTGGCAGGGAGCTGGGGGTGCTTTGGCAGCTGGCAGAGCCCTGGCACGTCCCCGTGGAGCCTCTGGCGTTGCCCCTGCCCTCGGTGTTCCTGAGGGGCACGGAGAGTGCTGGGAGATCTTTCTGGAAGGGCAGGGAGTGCCTGAGCCCAGGGGGCTGCGTGGCACACAGAGACCCCTCTGCTGTGGCTGTCAGTGCCCGCCAGCTGCAGGGGCTCTGGAGGATGAGGAGCCCTGGGCTGGCACGGGGTGCCAGCGTGGAGGGGCTGTGCTCAGCTGGCATCTCCTGCCTCGTGGGGCTGCAGGGCCCTCGCCTCCCCTCGCTCAGCCCCACCGGGATGGGAGAAATGCTGCTGAGGCCTCGGTCTTGAGGAGCTGCAGCTGGGCCCAGCTCTGCTGGGGCTTAGCACAAACACTGGCTGCTCCCTGCCAGGGCTGCTGCCTCATCTCCTGCTGGTTTTGTTTTTCATTTTCCCAGCCTTGGGAAGATTGTTTATGTCTGAATGGCAAACACTGGGTGCAGCTGTGCCTGTCCTGGCTGGGATGTGGGAGAGGGGCTGCTCTCCTGGAGTCTGGAGTCCTTTCCAATTGTCACTCAGTTCTGCCTGGAGGGAAAGTTCCTCTGCAGAGGTGGTCACTCCTTTAGGAGTCCTTTTCTGGGATGCTGGGTTTGAGTTCAGTTCTAAGTGAAGTCTTGTGGAGCTGGAGCCTGGTTAAGTTGAAAAGCTCCGAGGTGTTATTGCACCACTGAATGGTTCAGTTGAACTCCTCAGTTCCATTGCTGCTGAGCTGAAGTGCTGTTAAGTGAAGAGCTCTGCAGCCTTTGGGCCAGGTCCTTTTGATCCTTTCTCTTGACATCACCTTCACACAGACACACACACTGCCAGAGACAGACAGTTCTCATTTGGTTGCATTTTGGATTGCCTGACTCTGCATTTTGGATTGTTGCTTTTCCTGCCTGTGCCTTCAGCCTTATCAAGGTAGAAGCTGTAAAAGGAGGCCTCAGAAACAGAAGGAGCAGCAGAATTTAGAATTATCTGCAACTGCAAAGCTGGAAAGAAGGAAAAGTTGCACCAGTACAGCAAGCAAGGACATGAAACCATAGTCTGAGTGTTAGGTTTGGCTAGGACAGATCTTAAGACCGCAGAAAAATATGCTTAGCAAGACAGTAGAAAGTTTTGAACTGAATAATGGGATATTGTTTATTGTCAATAGAAAGCATCCAAGTTAGCATTGTTTGAAGCAGGTGTACGTGTGCTGTCAGTGAGTGGCTAGAACAATTGTCTGGAAGCTTTAGCAATATGCTCTGGGCTTGAATGTTTTCAAGATGCCCTGGAACAAAGAGATCTTTGCCTGCTGCTGGCAGCACGTGAACTGTTGCCATATTTAATTGTCTCAGCCTTGGTGAATCCAGCCCCGGCCTCTATCGCACAGGAGCTCCCCTGTTCACAATTTCTATCCCTGCAGGGTCAGGTTATATACAGTTTTTGCCGGAGAGGGCATTGCTTCATACTTCTTTGTCCTTTTTTCACTCTTTCTCCATATTAATGAAATTGTGTCCTCATTACAGGATGGTTGATTGGATTTCCATGGAGAGATGAACATTTGATTCGATTGCAGGGAATCTTGTATTGGGATGCACACCCCGGATGATGAAGTCAAGATCCATCTCTTCTCATGGCCACCCTCCTTTCTGCTGTAAATCATGGTCCTTACCCAAGTTTCCAGCAAGGGCGTTTTTCAATTCTTAATCCTTTTACTTTATTTCCAATCACGGGTGACTGCTGCTGTATTCCCCCTAAATGCAGCTGTATTTATATCATCGATATTTCATGAACATGGATGATTATACATTTATATTGCATGAACACGAATTACATCATATATTCCACTGGGCTGCCAGCCCTGAGGCCCTGGCAGTGCCTGTGCCCCCAGGGCTCCTCAGCAGCTGCAGCCCCCTGAGATGTGCCCACGACTCTGCTGGGAGCCCCCAGGGGGGGCTCGGTGTTCTTTGGGGACAGGGAGAGCTCTGGCATGTCCTTTGGGGACAGGGAGAGTGGGGACAGTGTCTGTGTTCTTTGGGGACAGGGAGAGCTCTGGCATGTCCTCTGGGGACAGGGAGAGTGGGGACAGTGTCTGTGTTCTTTGGGGACAGGCAGAGCTCTGGCGTGTCCTTTGGGGACAGGGAGAGTGGGGACAGTGTCTGTGTTCTTTGGGGACAGGGAGAGCTCTGGCGTGTCCCCACGGAGCTCCTGTGACAGCGCGGGGCACCCGCAGAGCCCTGGGCAGCCCGGAGCCCCGGGGATGTCAGCAGGGAGAGCCTGTTCCAGGCTGGGTGTGCCCTGAGGGGTCTTTCAGAGCACGGAGGGGCCTGGGTGAAAAGCACAGCTCACTTTTGTTAAGGTGTTTAAAGTTTAACAAAAAACTTCATGAATAAATAAATATAATAAATTTTAAAAAAAATAGACTATTAGAGACATTTAAAAAAGCAAAAGTTACACAAATCTGGGTGCCTGGCATTTCCATCCCAAGGCATGCCTTGCTTGGGAGAAATGCTGCTGAGGCCTCGGCCTTGAGGAGCTGCAGCTGGGCCCAGCTCTGCTGGGGCTTATCACAAACACTGGCTGCTCCCTGCCAGGGCTGCTGCCTCATCTCTACCTGTTGTTTTTTTTTCATTTTCCAAGGCTTGGGAAGATTGTTTTTGTCTGAGTGGCAAACACGGGGTGCAGCTGTGCCTGTCCTGGCTGGGATATGGGAGAGGGGCTGCTCTCCTGGAGTCTGGAGTATTTTAGAATAATTATTCATTTCTGCCCATCATCTTCACAAACCCACACGAACCCACACACACACACACACACACACAGAGACACAGTTCATCCCCATTTTGCTGCATTAGACAATGTCCAACTCGCAAATGTCTGCAGTTGCCTTTGCCATGCCCAGCCTGTGTTGTTTGGGTGTTGGATTGTGCTGGAACTCCCGGTGCCTGCTGGCCCTGAGCGAAGGCGCTGCTGGTGCTCCCAGTTGGGCAGAGGAGCTGCTCAGGTGAGCTGGGGGCTCTGCCTGCCCGTCAGTCCCTCGGGGCTGTCCCAGTGCATCCCCCTTGGCTCTGCTGGCAGCCTCAGCCCGTGCCAGGCACAGCTCCGGGCAGAGGGAGCCAAGGGCGCACAGCCAGGGCAGGCAGCTCACCAAAAACAAACCAGGTTTCCCTCTGCAGAGCCCAGCCTCACCTCTCACTGTGTGTCTCACACACCCCTGTGCCCAGAGGCTCCAGGTGTCCCCCAGCAGCTCCAGCACCCCGTTCCTCCCCCTGGCCTCTCCAGAGCTGCAGCCCCTGCACTTGTGGCTCTCCCCGGGTGCATCCCTGGCTGCCCCCCTGGGCCACAGCCTCAACATCCCCCCACAGCCTGCGGCCACCCCCTGCACACCCCAGGGGCTTCTTCCTGCTCAGCCCCCCCTGCTCCGCCAGGGCTCCATCCCTGTCCCTAAAGCCACGGCCAGTCCCCTCTGGGCCACCGGGGACATCTCCTGAGGGGGATGTGCTGCACTGTGAGAGCGGCACGCAAACAGCGACACGGAGGCAGGAGGTCTGCAGGGAAAAGCTGCTCCCCAAAAAGAGAACGAGCCTGTTTATTTCTTTCATTTTTATGCATTTGTGGGTCTGGTTGTGGATTGGCTTCTGGGGTTACTACCCCTTCACCCCACTGGCCAGACCAGCTGTCAACCAACATTATTTTCAGGCTAGAAATATGGAAACAAAGGACAGTGAACAAAACCAAGAAAGGTTATCTATGGTCTAAAGCATAAGAAAGTGAAAAGCTGACCCTTAATATTGTACAGAAACTAAAGAACTGACTCCATCTTATGAACAAGTAGAAGGCTTTAAGAAACCTCAGAAAAACCAGGGCAACACTGCACAGGTCGTTTTTCTCTCTTTTTTCCTTGGGACAGGTCATTGCCTCCTGCCCATCGTGTGCTGTGGCCGCTCCGTGTCCATCTGCAAACCCCTGTGGTCACTCCGGGACCCTGCTGGGCAGCAGAGCCGGTGCCTGCAGGGCAGCAGCTGCCCGGGCCAGCGCCTTTCTCTCTGCTCTGCTGCTCACAGCCAGGTGTCTTGGGTTGAAAAATGGAACTACAAATGCATATTCTATTTTCATCTGATGAAACTGGTTGGGAGATATTGTTCTTTATCTCTTGTAACTCTAGGGTGGGAAGAGGGCAGATGCATGTGCAGTTATGAATACGCAACGAGCTGGTGCTTTGAAGGAATGAGCCTTTCCCTTGGCGCGTCTGAATGCCAAGTCACACAGCCATAATTTTTGATTAAATATTTGCTTTATTTCCACCTCCAAATTGTCTTTTTATCAAACCTATAAACTGTACCAGGAGAACGACCCTCGTTTTTCACCCAGAGAGATCCAGCGAGCCCTCGGGGAGTGTCGGCAGCGCCCGCCCCCCCGCTCTCCCCGTCCACCCTGGGATGGTCCCGGTGCCGCGGCCGCGCTCGCCCGTTCTCATTTTCTCCCCGCGCCGCGCCGGGGCAGCCCCGACATCTCTGGGCAGTGCTGGGGCCTTCCCAGGGCCCCAGGGAAACCCCACAGCTGGCCAGGGTGTGAGAGTCGGGGCCCGAGGGTCCCTGGTTTTGCCTCACGACCCTCGTCAAGGCCCTCCGTCAAGGAAGGGACTGTGTGCAAGGGGCTGGGGCCTGAGCCACGGTGTGTGTGTACCAAGCACTGAACTGCAGGTGTGTCCACCGGACCGGAGCTGGCTCCCATGGGAACTTGTACGAAGACAATGGACGGCTGGACAGCCTGTGCTTACCAGCGGCCAGGCCCAGACCTGCTTGGCCCAGACCTGCTTGTCCCAGACCTGCCTGATCTGAACGGCTGCACCTGATTCCCAGAGCAACGGGGCTCCTCACAATGACTCTTGGGGGCTCCCCCTGTGTTGGCCAGGTGCTGCCCGCTTCTGAAATGACAATAAAAGCTTCCCCCTGTGACTCACACTTGGAGATCTCCCCATGGACACAAGATGGATCCATTGGCCGGACACCACGCCACAAGGACGCCTCTGGTGTTGGCAGCTATATCCCCCTGGCCCCCTTTCCTCGCTCTGTATCCTATTTTTCCTTTCTCATTCCCTCTATCGCAAGTGTTGTTGGCATTCAATAAAGGTGCATTTGTTGTATGATTAAACTCTTGTACCCTCGAGTACTCTTTGCACTCTGAGATCACACGAACCTATCACGATTCCTGCTTGGATCGTGACACAGGGCCACCCTCTGCGGCCGGCCGGACATGGGCACCCAGGAAGGCCCCGGTCAGGGAGAGCGGGCACCGTCCTTCCAGCCCAGAGCCGGGGACAGCCACAGCCCCGTTCCACCACGGGGCCGGGGACACGCAGCAGCCCCTCCCAGCCCAGGAACCAGATTGCAGCACCAACAGATACTGGTGACACAAAGAGACCGGTTTATAAAAAATAGCTGCTGGTTTCTTATCTCCTTTTCTTCATGTTAGAGCCGGGATTAATGCACGGGATTAATACAGGCAATTCCGTGATCAGACTCAGAGTTTATTAATTCTTACCTGGAATTCAGTCTCACAAGGCACAAGCTTGAGCCAGAAAATCAGAAAATGGAGGTGCCTCTAACTCTTCCCAGGGTTAATTAAACACTAATCACCCAATACCAAGATGACACCTGTATTATTTATACTTTTAACCGAATAATTGGCCACCCCAGGCCCGCAATGCAGACCTTTTTCATCCATTTACAAAAAACCACCCAAAATCATGAGGAAGAAGGTGAAGAAGAAGGACTTAGACCACGCCCTAAATCCTCCCTATTGCCCCATGGACATCACCATTCACTAAAATCCCGAACCCCAAGTTTTTCATCCTGTGAGACCTCGCAATGCCCTTCAAACTGCACACCCAGAACCCCAGTGCCACCGCTCAACTTAGGAGGCCAGTTCCACCGCCTCGGGTCAAATGCAGAGCCTGCCTGAGGGTCAGCGCCTCTTAGCACAGAAACCCTGACATTTTCAGCTTCCAGAATTCCAAAAAAGAGGTGTATTTTTTTGTTGAAGAAAGAAACTCATTTGGAAATAAACTGTATTTTTTAAACTGTTTCTATATTGGAGCCACAACAGCCCCATGGTGATCACAGCCAGCACCTGCTCCTGGCTCTCCCTGCGCACCCACCCACCCCCCCAAACTGCCCCCAGTGCACCCCACAGCACCCACAGCCCACAGCCGCGGTGTGGGGCGCGCCGTGGGGGCGGCAGAGCCCGGCAGGAAGGGAGCAGAGCCCCGGGCGAGCTGCCCTGCACAGCGGCAGAGCGGAAACCCGGACACACGGACAGACTCACCCAGAGGGACAGACAGACAGAGAGGGCAGCTCTGCTGAAAGGGTTTATTGATTATTGAGGGGAAACGGCCCCGGGCTCAAAGGGGATCGGGGGGCTCCTCCAGGGACGATCATCTCCTCGTGCCGCCGGAGGTGGACAGGACACGGACGGCACCGATGCTGCCGACCCTAAAACACCAAGGCCGGAACGTCACCGCCCTGCTGGCACTGGGACACCGGAGGGGCCCTGTCCCCAGCCCTGTCCCTGCTGGCACTGGGACACCGGGGGGGCCTGTCCCCAGCCCTGTCCCTGCAGGCTCTGCTCACCTAGGCATCCAGAGAGGCCGCCAGGCGCTTCTGCCGCAGGAGCTGGCGCACCCGCAGGTTTTGACCAAGCGCGACCTAGGAACAAGGACAGCGTCAGGGACACGCTGGGGGCACTGGGATGGACTGGGGGGACAGGGGAAAGGAGGGGGGCCCATGGGGAAGGGCCCCGCGGCAGTAGTGGGGTACAGGAGCTGCTGCACTCCTGCCCTGAGGCGTGGGGTCCTGGCCAAGGGTTTATTAATTCTTATCTGTAATTCAGTCTCACGAGGTGTGAGCTCTAGCCAGAAAATCAGAAAATGGAGGTGCCTCTAACTCTTCCCATGGTTAATTAAACACTAATCACCCAGTACCGAGATGACACCTGTATTATTTATACTTTTAACCGAATAATTGGTCACCCAAGGCCCACAATGCAGACCTTTTCCACCCAATTACAAAAAAAACACCCAAAATCATGAGGAAGAAGGTGAAGAAGAAGGACTTAGACAACACCCTAAATCCTCCCTATTGCCCCACGGACATCACCATCCACTAAAATCCCAAACCCCGATTTTTTCGTCCTGTGAGACCACGCAATGCCCTTAAAACTGCACACCCACAACCCCAGTGCCTCTGTGTCCCCGGGTGAGGGGAGCCCTGCCGAGGGTCCGGGGGGCAGGGGTGCTGCCGGGGCTGTCGGCAGGGCTGCGCTGGCCCGTGCTGGCACACGCCGGCACAGCCTGGCCGCGGTGGCCGCGCAGGGCGAGGCTCTGGCGGCGGCGCAGCTCCTGGTACCCACCACGGTCGGCTCCGGGATCTCGACCTTGCCCAAGTCCAGCTGCGGAGAGAGCAGGAGACCCGGCCGGTCACTGGGGTGTCCCCGGTGCCAGCAGGGCAGGGGGGACACGGGTGCCCCCCAATCCCCACAGGGGAGGCCCTCCAGCCCCAGCCCCTCACTCACCTCCCTCAGATCATCCTGGGTTCCTTCCAGGAGTGCCTGGGAAGGAGAACAAAGGCTGGGGCTGCGCTGGGCCTGGGGGGCTGGGGGGGACAGGGGACAGGGGGCAGGGCGGGGGCAGAGGGAGGGGAACTCAGGGCCCCCAGGGAGATCTGCTGGAGCTGGGGGAGAGCCAGAGACACCGAGCTGGGGAAAAGGGAGAGCCCGAGGGGCTGGGCTGGGGCTGTGGAACAGGCACGGGGGGAGGCACGGGGCAGGAGAAAGGAATTGGGGTATGGGGACACGGGAGAGCCAGGGAGGGGCTGGGTGGGGGCAGAAGGAGCAGACCGGGTGAGGACAGAAGGGACAGGACTGAGAGCAGGTCTGTGAGGCACGGGGTGGATCAGGGAATGGGACAGGGGGACCCCGCTGCAGTGGCCAGGATGAAAGGCAAAGGACAAAGGGGGGACACGGAAGGAAAGGCCTCGGGAATGGGGGGTGGGAGGGGTTTGGGGGCCTGGACAGGACACAGGGGAGGGAGCAGGGAGGAAATGAGTGAAGGGACCAAAAGGGTGGGCTGGGAGGGCAGAGAGGGCAAGTTGTGGGGCCAGCATTGGGCTGGTGCCTCACCTTGGCCTGTGCCGGGGTGCACAGCAGCACGGAGAAGAGCAGGGCCACGCCGAGCACAGCCACCTTCATCTTCCTCTGGCACTGGGCAGCGCTGCCTGAGGCTGCAGCAGGGCACCGGCACCTTTATCCCTGCCGGGACTCCTCCCTGCGCCCTCCCCAACAGCCCCCAGGCCAAAGCCCGGCTTGGCACAGCCCCCAGCCCTGGCCACAAGCCCAGCCCTGCCCAGAGTCCATCCCAGCTGTGGCACGGATCCAGTCCCCCTGCCCGCATCCCTGCAGCTTCCCGCACGGGGCAGCTGCCCCTGCAAGGGCCCGGGAAACCCGGGGGGGCCAAGGGGGGCCAAGGGGATCCAAAGGCAGCTGGGGACCCTGTGGAGACAAGCCCTGCTCCAACACCATCCATCCTCCAGCAGCCCCCAGTGCCACAGCCCCCATCTCCCGTTGTCCCTGCCCTGCCAGAGCGTTCCTTGCAGCACAGCCCGGAGCTGAGCCCGGCCCCAAACCCCACATGTGAGAGAACAGGGGGAGCCAGGGCCGAGTGCTCAGGGCAGGGACTGGGATCTGCACTCCCTGTGGGCACTGGGAGCACTGGGCAGTGCGGGTCCCCTGCAGACAGGGCTGAGGGCTGGGCAATGCCTCAGCTGTGCCAAATCCCAGCTCCACAACACCCCACAGGTCCCCAGTGAGTTCAATTTGCAGCCCCATGGCAGAGCCCAGAGGGGAATGTCCCCTGCCCCGACCCCTGCCCTGTCCCCCCACAGCCACCGTGCCCACCCACAGCCCCTGGGCCTCGCTCTGTGCAGCTGCCCCACGCGCAGGGGCCCAGGGACCCCAGCCCCAACCAGGCTCCCAATCCAGCCCTGCCCCTGCCTGGGCCCTGCCCGCAGCCCCCCATGGCCCTTGTCCCCACAGAGGGGCTCTGCAGTGCCCTGGCCCCGGCCCAGCCCAGCGCTGGCCCCGGCGCCGATGCTGGGCCCAGGGTGTGCCCGTCCCCAGGGACGTGGACAAGGGGACTTTTGTCCCCAGGCAGCCACGGGGAGCTGATTGGGCAAACAGAGGTGCCCAGGGAGCAGGGGGGGTGTGGGTGCCCTGCCAGCAGCTCTGATGAGCCCTGTCTGCCCAGCGCCCCAGGCACCAGCAATGCCTTCATCAACCAGGGACTTCCCCAGGCCTGCGGCTCCTTGGGGAGGCTCCAGAGCAAACAATCAAGGCAGTGACCTGAAAGGTTTTCCCAGCTGGGCCAAGATTTCTGCTGGATCCCCAGGGAAAGAGAGGAGCAGGACCCTTCACTAATGCCCTGGAATGTCAAACAGGAATCTCAGCCAGGGACAGCTTCCAGCAACCACTGCTCGGTGCATTTTTCCTTCTTGGAAGCGCACCTGGATCCACCTGGGAACTAAATCCGGGGCCCCTGGGATTCTCTGAGGCTCAGGAAAACGTCCCGTGGGCCTCGGACCCCAAACCAGGTTTTCAGCCCTTTGATGCCCAGCTTGGATCTCCTCCAAAGATTCTCCTCCCTCCCCTGCAGGCAGAGCAGCAAAGCAGAGCAGGATTTTCCTGGGTGGATTTGGGAGTGGAGGGGTTTGGGAAGCACAGCTGGGGCCCTGGACTGGGGAGTGTCTCCTGGCACCCTTCCATGGACACAGACACTCTCCAATGCCTCACTGCAGGGTCCCAAATCTCCAGGGAGGGGAAGGAAACCCAAAGACCGAGAGATTCTGTGCAACTGTGCGACCCTTGGGTGGCCCAGAGCGATCAGAGGGATGGCTCCATGCTTGGAGAGCAGTTGGGAATTCTCGGGGTTGATTTTCCCCGAGATACCTGAGGTTTGGTTTTTTCTTCCCAAAAACCCCGCGCCCAAACCAGAAAAGAAGAACGGAGTCTGCGAGCTGAGGTTTCTAACTTTGTTTATTCTTCCTGATCCCTCTGTTCTCTCTCTGCCCTGCTCAGTGTCCTGCTGCAGAGCAGAGCATCAGCAGACTCCCCAGGGCAGGAGGTCCCAGACCTTTTCCTATCACTTCTCTGATCCAACCACCTTCCACAATGTATTTTTATTTACAATTGTATACCAATTAATTCATTTCACTATTCTAAACACGTCAGTGCCACCTAAACCAATCTTGTGTGCCCTGTCACAGCCCAAGATCAAGTCTGAGGAAGAAGAGGAAGAAGAGGACAATGCCCTGATTCCTCCATCTTGGCCTCCCAACCTCCATTCTAAAAATCCCAAATTCTACATTTTCACCCTGTGACAAACTAAACAACAATTTATATCAAACTCTTGTGGCTTTTAATTCTTCGTGCAACATTGATAATCTTTCCCATGGGCTGAGATCCTAGACAGTGTCGTTTTGGGCTGTGTGCCAGGGTCCCGGACCCCTCAGGGCAGGCAGGAAGATGCCCCGGACTCCAACAGGGAATGGCTCCAGGGGTTTTGGAAAAAGCAGGACAGATAAGGCAGTGGTGGAGTTGTCCTTTCTGTAGGACAAGAGCAGCCCTCAGCAACGTTTGCCTCAGGAGAGCAGCAACAAGGAATGGGGGGGAAAAGGACCTTCCCTCACCCCTTGTGGGTTTGGTCAGAGATCCCCGGGCAAACTCAGCATCCCAAACTCCCAGGGCACTGGCAGAGGCGTTGGGGAGCGCTGGGGGAGCCGGGGACACCCAGCCAGGCCCCCTGTGACAATCTGTGCCAGGCTGTGGCTGCCAGGAGAGGGGCAGGAGGCAGCCAGGGCCACCCCAGTGCTCCCAAAGAGGCGGGGAGGGGCAGGTGACGCCTGCTCAGGCTCACCTGAGAACAGAGGCCAGAAGAATCAAGGGAATAAAAAGCAGGTGTGTCTATTGAGCAGCCCTCAGGTACATTTAGGGCAGGTGGGCTGCACCCAAAATGGACGACAGGTCACGGGTTTTCATACTTCTATAATTTTGGTTCGTTTATATATTGGGGGTTAATTTTCTAATTACAGCTTCAGGTAATGAAGTAATTTCCCCCCAGTTTGCTCCCTCATGACTGATTTTTGTTTTCATTCCTCGCTCCCTGGGACAGTGTGGTTTGCTCTGATCCCAGGCCTGGAGAGGAATTGTTTTGTCTGACCAAAATAAGAAGAGAGTAGCTAACACTGTGTGTGGAGTTTAGAGTTAGACGCTAAAAAGTGGCTTACAAATATATGAAAAAAAGAAAAAAAGCTAAATATATAATATAGAAAAATACAATAATATAATAAAATAAAAAGAAACCCCAACGTATACACAGGTATATAATAAAGATAATAATTAAATGTAATATATATTATTATATGGCTACACATTTATATTATATTACATTACATTACATTACATTACATTACATTACATTACACTATAATAAATATATATACTAAATATAAAAATAATGGCCTCCTGTGATCCCAAGGCACCCCAGGCCAGGCAGGGTCCCCTCCCCCCCTGCCCTGGGCTCATCCTGGAGCCCACCTGGCCACAGGGACACCAGGCAGGTGGCCAGCAGCGGTCAGCACGGGCTGACCAAAGGATTGTTGGCCACCAGGAGTTCCTTCCCTGATCCGACAGCGCCTGGCATGGATGAAGGGAGCGGAATTTCCGAGCCTGGAGCTGGGCAGGCTTTGCCCACCACCCCCAGCTCGGGGCTGCAGCCTCTGCTGGTGGCAGCAGGGGGGCACCAAGGGTGTGGGGAGCCCCCAGCCAGCGCCCCCAGCCCTGCCCGAAGCTCCCTCTGCCCCACGGCAGGCACTGCCAGCAGGAACAGGAGGGCTGAGCATCCTCCTGGAGCCTGGGGCGCTGGGCAGACAGGGCTCATCAGAGCTGCAGGCAGGGACCCCCTGCCCCCTGGGCACCTCTGTTTGCCCAATCAGCTCCCCATGGCTGCACGAGGTTTTCAGGGAGAAAAACCCAAAACTCAGGCACCTTGGGGAATTCTTGTTCTTGTTCTTGTTCTTGTTCTTGTTCTTGTTCTTGTTCTTGTTCTTGTTCTTGTTCTTGTTCTTGTTCTTGTTCTTGTCCTCGTTCTCGTTCTTCTTCTTCTTCTTCTTCTTCTTCTTCTTCTTCTTCTTCTTCTTCTTGTTATTCTTCTTCTTCTTCTTCTTCTTCTTCTTCTTCTTCTTCTTCTTCTTCTTCTTCTTCTTCTTCTTGTTATTCTTCTTCTTCTTCTTCTTCCTCTTCTTCCTCTTCTTCCTCTTCTTCCTCTTCCTCAGACTCAATCTTGGGCTGTGACAGGGCACACAAGATTGGTTTAGGTGGCACTGACGTGTTTAGAATAGTGAAATGAATTAATTGGTATACAATTGTAAATAAAAATACGTTGTGGAAGGTGGTTGGGTCAGAGAAGTGATAGGAAAAGGTCTGGGACCTCCTGCCCTGGGGGAGTCTGCTGATGCTCTGCTCTGCAGGAGGACACTGAGCAGGGCAGAGAGAGAACAGAGGGATCAGGAAGAATAAACAAAGTTAGAAACCTCAGCTCGCAGACTCCGTCCTTCTTTTCTGGTTTGGGCGCAGGGTTTTTGGGAAGAAAAAACCAAAACTCAGGTATCTCAGGGAAAATCAACCCTGAGAATTCCCAACTGCTCTCCAAGCATGGAGCCATCCCTCTGATCGCTCTGAGCCACCCAAGGGTCGCACAGCCACACAGAATCTCTCGGTCTTTGGGTTTCCTTCCCCTCCCTGGAGATTTGGGACCCTGCAGTGAGGCATTGGAGAGTGTCTGTGTCCATGGAAGGGTAGCAGGAGACAACCCCCGGTCCAGGGCCCCAGCTGTGCTTCCCAAACCCCTCCATTCCCAAATCCACCCAGGAAAATCCTGCTCTGCTTTGCTGCTCTGCCTGCAGGGGAGGGAGGAGAAGTCTTTGGAGGAGATCCAAGCTGGGCATCAAAGGGCTGAAAACCTGGTTTGGGGTCCGAGGCCCATGGGAGGTTTTCCTGAGCCTCAGAGAATCCCAGGGGCCCCAGGTTTAGTTCCCAGGTGGATCCAGGTGCGCTTCCAAGAAGGAAAAATGCACCGAGCAGTGGTTGCTGGAAGCTGTCCCTGGCTGAGATTCCTGTTTGACATTCCAGGGCATTAGTGAAGGGTTCTGCTCCTCTCTTTCCCCGGGGATCCTGCAGAAATCTTGGCCCAGCTGGGAAAACCTTTCAGGTCACTGCCTTGATTGTTTGCTCTGGAGCCTCCCCAAGGAGCCGCAGCCCTGGGGAAGTCCCTGGTTGATGAAGGCATTGCTGGTGCCTGGGGCGCTGGGCAGACAGGGCTCATCAGAGCTGCTGGCAGGGCACCCAGGCCCCCCCTGCTCCCTGGGCTCCTCTGTTTGCCCAATCAGCTCCCCGTGGCTGCCTGGGGACAAAAGTCCCCTTGTCCACGTCCCTGGGGACGGGCACACCCTGGGCCCAGCATCGGTGCCAGGGCCAGCGCTGGGCTGGGCCGGGGCCAGGGCACTGCAGAGCCCCTCTGTGGGGACAAGGGCCATGGGGGGCTGTGGGCACGGCCCAGGCAGGGGCAGGGCTGGGGTGGGAGCCTGGTTGGGGCTGGGGTCCCTGGGCCCCTGCGCGTGGGGCAGCTGCACAGAGCGGGGCCCAGGGGCTGTGGGTGGGCACGGTGGCTGTGGGGGGACAGGGCAGGGGTCGGGGCAGGGGACATTCCCCTCTGGGCTCTGCCATGGGGCTGCAAATTGAACTCACTGGGGACCTGTGGGGTGTTGTGACGCTGGGATTTGGCACAGCTGAGGCATTGCCCAGCCCTCAGCCCTGTCTGCAGGGGACCCGCACTGCCCAGTGCTCCCAGTGCCCACAGGGAGTGCAGATCCCAGTCCCTGCCCTGAGCACTCGGCCCTGGCTCCCCCTGTTCTCTCACATGTGGGGTTTGGGGCCGGGCTCAGCTCCGGGCTGTGCTACAAGGAACGCTCTGGCAGGGCAGGGACAACGGGAGATGGGGGATGTGGCACTGGGGGCTGCTGGAGGATGGATGGTGTTGGAGCGGGGCTTGTCCCCACAGGGTCCCCAGCTGCCTTTGGATCCCCTTGACCCCCTTGGCCCCCCCGGGTTTCCTGGGCCCTTGCAGGGCAGCTGCCCCGTGCGGGAAGCTGCAGAGATGCGGGCAGGGGGACTGGATCCGTGCCGCAGCTGGGATGGACTCTGGGCAGGGCTGGGCTTGTGGCCAGGGCTGGGGGCTGTGCCAAGCTGGGCTTTGGCCTGGGGGCTGTTGGGGAGGGTGCAGGGAGGAGTCCTGGCAGGGATAAAGGTGCCGGTGCCCTGCTGCAGCCTCAGGCAGCGCTGCCCAGTGCCAGAGGAAGATGAAGGTGGCTGTGCTCGGCGTGGCCCTGCTCTTCTCCATGCTGCTGTGCACCCCGGCACAGGCCAAGGTGAGGCACCAGCCCAATGCTGGCCCCACATCCTGCCCTCTCTGCCCTCCCAGCCCACCCTTTTGGTCCCTTCACTCATTTCCTCCCTGCTCCCTCCCCTGTGTCCTGTCCAGGCCCCCAAACCCCCTCCCACCCCCCATTCCCGAGGCCTTTCCTTCCTTGTCCCCCCTCCGTCCTTTGCCTTTCATCCTGGCCACTGCAGCGGGGTCCCCCTGTCCCATTCCCTGATCCACCCCATGCCTCACAGACCTGCTCTCAGTCCTGTCCCTTCTGTCCCTACCTGGCCTGGTCCTTCTGTCCCCACCCAGCCCCTCCCTGCCTCTCCCATGTCCCCACACCCCAATTCCTTTCTCCTGCCCCGTGCCTCCCCCCCCCGTGCCTGTTCCACAGCCCCAGCCCAGCCCCTCGGGCTCTCCCTTTTCCCCAGCTCGGTGTCTCTGGCTCTCCCCCAGCTCCAGCAGATCTCCCTGGGGGCCCTGAGTTCCCCTCCCTCTGCCCCCGCCCTGCCCCCTGTCTCCTGTCCCCCCCGGCCCCCCAGGCCCAGCGCAGCCCCAGCCTTTGTTCTCCTTCCCAGGCACTCCTGGAAGGAACCCAGGATGATCTGAGGGAGGTGAGTGAGGGGCTGGGGTTGGAGGGCGTCCCCTGTGGGGCTCGGGGGGCGCCCGTGTCCCCCCTGCCCTGCTGGCACCGGGGACTCCCCAGTGACCGGCCGGGTCTCCTGCTCTCTCTGCAGCTGGACTTGGGCAAGGTCGAGATCCCGGAGCCGACCGTGGTGGGTACCAGGAGCTGCGCCGCCGCCAGAGCCTCGCCCTGCGCGGCCACCGCGGCCAGGCCGTGCCGGCGTGTGCCAGCACGGGCCAGCGCAGCCCTGCCGACAGCCCCGGCAGCCCCCCTGCCCCCTGGACCCTCGGCAGGGCTCCCCTCGCCCGAGGGACACAGAGGCACTGGGGTTGTGGGTGTGCAGTTTGAAGGCCATTGTGTGATCTCAGAGGGTGAAAAACTCAGGGTTTGGGATTTTAGTGGATGGTGATGTCCATGGGGCAATAGGGAGGATTTAGGGTGTTGTCTAAGTCCTTCTTCTTCACCTTCTTCCTCATGATTTTGGGTGGTTTTTTGTAAATGGATGAAAAAGGTCCGCATTGCGGGCCTGGGTTGGACAATTATTCGGTTAAAAGTATAAATAATACAGGTGTCATCTCGGTATTGGGTCATTAGTGTTTAATTAACCATGGGAAGAGTTAGAGGCACCTCCATTTTCTGATTTTCTGGCTCGAGCTCGTGCCTTGTGAGACTGAATTCCAGGTAAGAATTAATAAACTCTGAGTCTGATCACAGAACTGCCTGTATTAATCCTGTGCATTAATCCCGGCTCTAACACGAAGAAAAGGAGATAAGAAACCAGCAGCTATTTTTTATAAACCGGTCTCTTTGTGTCACCAGTATCTGTTGGTGCTGCAATCTGGTTCCTGGGCTGGGAGGGGCTGCTGCGTGTCCCCGGCCCCGTGGTGGAACGGGGCTGTGGCTGTCCCTGGCTCTGGGCTGGAAGGACGGTGCCCGCTCTCCCTGACCGGGGCCTTCCTGGGTGCCCATGTCCGGCCGGCCGCAGAGGGTGGCCCTGTGTCACGATCCAAGCAGGAATCGTGATAGGTTCGTGTGATCTCAGAGTGCAAAAAGTACTCGAGGGGACAACGATTTAATCATACAACAAATGCACCTTTATTGAGTGCCAACAACACTTGTGATAGAGGGAATGAGAAAGGAAAAGTAGGATACAGAGCGAGGAAAGGGGGCCAGGGGGATATAGCTACCAATGGCAGAGCGACGTCCTCGTGGCGTGGCGTCCGGCCAATGGATCCGTCTTCTGTCCATGGGGAGATCTCCAAGTGTGAGTCACAGGGGGAAGCTTTTATTGTCATTGCTGAAGCAGGGGGCACCTGGCCAACACAGGCAAAAGCAGGGGGCACCTGGCCAACACAGGGGGAGCACCCGAGAGTCATTGTGAGGAGCCCCGTTGCTCTGGGAATCAGGTGCAACCATTCAGATCAGGCAGGTCTGGGCCAAGCAGGTCTGGGCCAAGCAGGTCTGGGCCTGGCCGCTGGTAAGCACAGGCTGTCCAGCTGTCCATTGTCTTTGTACAAGTTCCCATGGGAGCCAGCTCCAGTCCAGTGGACACACCTGCAGTTCAGTGCTTGGTACACACACACCGTGGCTCAGGCCCGAGCCCCTTGCACACAGTCCCTTCCTTGACAGAGGACCTTGACGAAGGTCGTGAGGCAAAACCAGGGACCCTCGGGCCCCGACTCTCACAACACCCTTTCCCTTTTTAAATTTAATTTCTACTTCCAATCTTTCTAGTAAGTCCCTCTCCGTCAGTGGTCTAGGGGAGGTAGGCATATAGAGGAATTGGTGGTTTACCCAATGCTTTCCCAATTTAAAGTCTAAAGGTTGGAAGAAAGGCCGTGTTTCGCTTACCCCAGTTGCTCCGATAACATGTGCAGTATCGTGACTCGGTTTCCCTTTTAAAGTATTTAACGCAGAGTAGGCCGCTCCAGTATCTACCAGAAACTCAAGATCTTCATTCGCCAGCTTAGCTATAACCGAGGGCTCTGCTGGGGGTTAACCCTCGGTCCCCATCACTCAGATCCATAGCCGCTTGAGGTTTGTACTACTGGGAGTTGGGGGACTGAGGATTTTCCTTTCAACACTGGGCAGTCCTTTTTCCAATGCCCCAAATTCCTAAATGCACACTGGTCTTTCTCTGTAGGGGAAGCTTTCTTGGATGTCTTTTCCTGAGTTGCCTTCTTACCAGGTTGGAATTTGCCTCTTTCATTTGGACCTCTATTTTGAAACACCTTCCAGGCCACTTCTAGAAGTTTATCTAGATCTCAAACTCCCTCTATCTTTTGCAGTTTTCTTCTTAGATCATTTGAAGCTTGACCCATAAACAGCAAAACCAGATGTGCTTTCCCATCACCTGATTCAGGGTCTAGATCAGTATATTTGATGGCAGTTTCTCTTCACCTGTTTAAAAAATCAGTAGGTGATTCATCATAATTTTGCCTCACTTCATAAAGTTTTGACCAATTTATAGCTTTAGGGACACCATGTTTCGACCCATATACCACAAGGTTTTGGTATCATTTTAACCTTGCCATTTGTTCTGGTACATTTGGATCCCACTCTGAGTTTTCAAGCGGAAATATCTGAGTGCCAGTGCCTTGAAGCAGTCCACTAGCTATGCGCCTTCCACGAAAGTGGTAATGGCCTTATTGACCATTCGTTTCTCAATAGGATCAAGTAATGTGTCTAGCATAGAATTCAAATCAACCCAATCAGGATTTTGGGAATTGACAGCTCACTCTACTAGTTGTGCTACTTTATCTGGGTTTTCCTTATACTTCCCCACAGTGATTTTCCACTGTTCTAACTCTATGAGGGAGTATGGGACCTTCACATATACTGGCCCTTGATTACCGACAGCTTGTCTCAGGGGAGCTTGCAGAACTGGCTCTCTTTCTTTTTTCCTAGTACGTCGGGCAATTGGGCTATGCTCTCTAATCGCTCTTCTTGCTATCTTTCCCCTCCTTCACCTATTTGGGGCAGCACTGATCTCATCACTTTCGTCCTCAGTTTCTTCCCCCTCAGAGCTGTCAGACTCCGTTGTAGCCGGATGTCTAGCTCGGCTAGTCCCAACTCTAGAAAGCATCACACAAGACTTGCTGCGGCAAACCTTCTGTGCTGCGTGTCTGCTGTCCTTGAAAATACCTTCCCCGGTGGCAGCTCCCTGGCCTTTGGGGTTGCTATGGTAACTCACAGGCCTGAAGACGGGGGAGGCACCCCTCTCCCTTTGGGAAGTTCCCTCCCTGCCCTCTCGGTGAAAGGCTCTATCCCTCCACCCCCCTTCGCAGGGCGGCTGCACAGCCCTACTGTCTCTTCCCCCCTTTCCCGCCCCTTGGGGCGGCGAAGGAGGTGGCGACAGGGACGGTGCCCGTTGCTGCTGGTCCGCGCCTTCCTCCTTCTTCACTGACTGGGGCCTGGCCCGAGCCGCGCTCCCCCCGCCGCCCCCCTTCACGACAGTGACTGAGGGGACGGAGGGGAAGGGGCCACCCCCCCGCCCGAGCCCGCGCCTGCTGCAAGCGTGGCTGGGACCGGCCCCGCCCTCATGGCGGGTGCAATTAGATCTGTCTCTGCCTCTTCTGAGTTCTTATACATATTGCTAATGGTCAGCTTTTTCTTTTCACCTTCCAAGACCAATATATTTTCTTTCTTATTACCCAAGTTCCATTCACAGGCCAATACCATAAAGAGCCGAGCATACTTCAATTCCTCAAAAGCCCTGTCCCAGCGTAGGCAGCACATCAAATTTGATATCAATTTTCAGTCCACACTCTCGAATCTAGGCCGTGTTTCTCCATTATTGTCGCGGTGCCTACAAGGGTCAGCGGACCCTGTCCCCGGCGAGCCCAGACACTGGGACAAGCGTCATTGAGGGTCAGCCTGCGAGCGACGCAAGCAGGGCTGACTCCTGTGGGTTCATATCCTGTGGGACTCTTGTGAGTGATGGAGAAGCGACAGGCAGCGGAACGAAAGGAGGAGACAGTTCTGAGTGAACAGAGGGTTTATTGGAAACACCTCTTTAGACCAGAAGTGTCCGAGGAGAGGAGGGTACAGTGGGGTTTTGTCAGGGGCTAGCTGGGGGGAGCAAAGGGAGTGGTTGGCTACCACTAGCCAACCAGGGCCAGTTGCTGAGGGACCCAGGGGTAGGGAAACATAATGTGGACTAATCCGGAGAGGGTAGGAGGGGATTTACAAAGGCGGGAAGGGTGACAGACACTTAACTGAAAGTCACATAACAGGTGCAGGTGCAGGCTAAAATAACTCATGTGAGGGAGACAAAGGAATATTAATTAGGGGGGGTAGGGTACATAGAACCAAACCAGTACAGAAAACATATGAAGTATAACTGATTAAATTAACACACTGCCACATCTCCCCCTTTTCTTTTTACTAAAATGAACAAAACTGAGGGGGGTCCGGCAGATGCTCGGAGTCTGGGTAGCATTCGGTGAACTAAGTCTGTTGAGTTGGCCACTGATCATATGGGAGGTTTTCGCCGTCGCCTTCTTCCTCAAGCTCCTCTTCGAACTCCTCCAACTCTTCTTCAGGAGCCGTGGCCATGGCGACCCGAGCAGCAGCCGGAGAGGGGACAGATGTGGAACTTTAACTAAAACAACAATCTCCTGATCAGTCCAAAAGCAATACAAACAAAATAATAAACAAAATCAGCAGGCATGTTCTCAAAATGGACCCGACCCATCCTGAAAGGCCCCAACTCTTAAAAATGTTGCCCATCCAATCATCTGTCTCTCTTTTTATGTCACCGATCATATTTTGCATCTGCTCAATTAGTTTTCGTGTGCTCTTAGCCCGAGTTGACAGATTAAAACAACACAGACCCTCAAACTCCTCACACGTGTGACCGTGGAGAAGTAAGAGATAGTCTATGGCCGCCCGATTTTGGAGGGTGGCTTGCCTCGTTATGTCCTCGTCCTGCAGGAGGTTGAATAGCGTTCTGGAAGTTAAATTTGCTTGTTTCGCCACCCAACATTCTAAATGTCCCAATTCCCCTATGGCCTTAGCAATGGAGACCCATGGGGCAAAAATCATGATTGCAACCCCTTTAGTTTTGCTCCAATGAATAATTTCCGAGTCGCAATCCGGGTCCAATTTTTTAAGGTCTCTTTTGGAGACTGCCAATCCGTGTGCACCACTTTGTTTCTTTTGCTTTTCTTTCCAACTCATAATTTGCGTTTTGTTGGGTGTGAATAGCCCCACCTTTCCTAGGGTGCATGGACCTCCGGAAAGACAAGAGGGGATACCTGCCCAAGCCTGATCTCCGCAGATCAGAAAAACTCCCTTAGGTAACCTTTTGGGGTGGTTGTAAATTGGAGAGGGAAGAACTCCCTTGGCCATCCTCTCGCACCACAAGTGGGCTCTGTCCAGCACATTAGATTGGACAACATGCTTGGTGCGGTGGTCTAAAGCGTTGGCCGAGTTGGTAATGTGAATGCAGGCTGGAGCTTTAGCCGCTCCGAGGAGCTCCAGTTCTCGGGGTTCCTCTCTCATATTTTCCAGGGAAAACATAAAATTCCTCCAGCTAATAAAAGGATTGACCCGGGGGATCTTACTGATACGGCGGGCATAATTGAGCAGTTTTTCGGGCATTTCTAGCTGTTTAAAAGGGATCCCCACGAGGCACGTGGACATCGGGTCTGAGGCCGATGCTTTATTGAGACAGATGTGATCTTGTCCCATGGATTTCGCGAGCAGAGCCCACACGTTGGCTCACGGCTGTGGGACGATCCAAGCTTGACTGATTGTTAGCAGCTTGGTCAGGAAGAGCACGGTCGGGAGGCTTAGCATCCTGGGTCCGGGTCTGAAAAACAAAACTGGGGGGCCAAAGATTATTAATCTGGGTTACAAAAACAAGTAAAGGGCAGGTCATGGTCCCATTCCCACAGGATGGGAAGAGGGGGTCTGGAGGAGACTCGCCTTCGACGGCGGAATGCCGCCGAGGCCACCTGCGGCACACTGTCATCATGCTCCCTCTTCCTTTTAACAAACGGTTTCACCCATTTGGCAGGCACCCATTTGATCCCGGTAGGCGTGAGGACACAGGCGTACCCACGCCCCCACGTCACCAAGTCAAATGGGCCCTCCACCTTCCCTGACTCAGGTGATCTCACCAGCACTGGGGGTTTGGGATCGAATTTCCACTCCTTGTTGCACCCAAAGTGTGTTGTTATAGGTGGATGGGGACTTTCAAAAGAGCAATTTAAAAAGTTGATAACGTAAAGTGCTCTGGCCAATCTAATTGCCGGCGGTTCCACCTTCAATACCTGCTGTTGTTGCTTGAGGACCCTCTTGATCTCTTGGTGGGTCCTTTCTACGATTGCTTGGCCTGTGGGGGAGTGGGGGATGCCTGTCTTGTGCTCCACTCCCCATTGCTGCAGGAAGCTGGCAAATTCCCTGGACTTGTACGCAGGGCCGTTGTCTGTTTTGATCCCCTTGGGGATGCCCATGAATGAGAAGGCCTGAACAAGGTGTTGGATGGCATGTTGGGCCCTCTCGCCTGCGTGCGCAGAGGCATTGACAGCGCCAGAGAAGGTGTCGACGGAGACGTGAACGTACTTCAGTCTCCCAAATGATGGAATGTGGGTGACATCCATCTGCCAGAGTTCACAGTTCTCCAACCCGCGAGGGTTGACTCCGGCATGCAGGGTAGGCACAGCGTGGGACTGACAGGAAGGACACGAGCTGACAATCGCCTTAGCTTGTTGACGTGTGAGGTTAAAACGTCTAACCAAGCTAGGCGCGTTCTGGTGGAACAACTGATGGCTGAGCTTGGCCTGTTCAAAAACGTCAGGCAACGGGGCTATCGCTACAGGGGCAGCAAGAGCGTCAGCCCTCCTGTTACCCTCAGCAATAAACCCAGGCAAATTGGTATGCGACCTAGTATGCATCACATAAAATGATTGCTCTCGGTGGGAGACAAGTTTAACTAATTTCGAGAGCTGCTCATACAGAGCTGTGTTAGACACCTCTTGTAAAATTGCCTGATCTGCTCTAGATACCACCCCTGCTACGTATGCGGAGTCGGTTACAATATTGAGAGGTCCAGGGAATCTCTCAAGTGCCCTGACGACAGCGGCCAACTCGGCTATTTGAGGTGAACCCTCAACCACTTTAATATCTGCCTCCCACTGCCGAGTTTCAGGGTCCTCCCAAGTCATTACCGACTTGTGACAACTCCCGGACGCGTCAGTAAAAACTGTCAGCGCATCGAGAGGTCTCCTGCTCTGGACACTCTTTAAAGCCAATTTAAATGTTACTTCCAAATTAAATAATTTGTGGGCCGGCCGATGAATTGAAATTTGGCCCGTAAAGGAATCTAGAGCGAATTCAAGTGCTTCATTTTCCTGAAGCAGGTGCTCCAACATGGGTTTCGTCATCTGGCCCGTTGACAGTCCGATTGGCATGTGAATACATTCAAAGTCGCATCCTGCCAAATCTTTCATCCGCGTTCTTGCTTTGCGGATGAGCTCAGCCATAAGCTCTTGTGGCTGTGTCATTCTTTTGGGCCGCTGGTGGCTGAGAAAGACCCATTCTATAATAAGAAGAGGGTCCTTTCTGCCTTGGCCCTTGGTGTTGTGTACTGACGTATTGTGCCTGTGTCCCATTGAAAAATGATCCCATGTAGATGTGGCAGCTTACCCAGGATGATGAAACGAAAGGGAAGCTCGGGATCACATCTGTGTGCCTGTTGCGATGTCATTGCCTGCTGGACCTTCTCCAATGCTGCTTTTGCCTCTGCGGTAAGCACCCTAGGAGAACTGAGCTCCTCTCCCCCTTTCAATAAATTGAAAAGAGGGGCTAGATCCTCGGTGGTTAGACCTAGCAAGGGCCTTACCCTATTTAAAGCACCGCAAAGCTGATGGGCGTCCGCAAGGGTACGGACATCTGTCGAAATTTCCAATTTTTGAGGCACAATGGTCCTCTTACCAATCTCCAGGCCCAGGTACTTCCAGGGTGGCATCCTTTGGATCTTATCCTGTTGCAGCTAGAACCCTGCAGCAACTAACGAATTTGTTACAAGGTCAAGTGCTCGCGTAAGTTCATCTTCGGTCGTCGCGCAAACGAGGATGTCATCCATATAGTGGTGGATGACAACCCCCTCCGTGGCTGCGCGCACAGGGGACAGCAAGGAAGAGACGTACTGTTGACACATCACCGGGGAGTTCTTCATCCCTTGAGAGAGCACCCTCCAGTGGTACCTCTTCCTTGGGGCCGCTCGGTTGATGGAAGGAACCGAAAAGGCGAAACGTGGGGCTGTGTCCGGATGTAGAGGAATTTGGAAAAAACAATCTTTAATGTCAATTACAGCCAGATTCCAGTTTCGTGGCAGCATGGTTGGGGAAGGCATCCCAGGCTGGAGAGACCCCATATCTTCAATTACCTCATTAATTTGCCGGAGGTCGTGGAGGAGGCGCCATCGTTTCTTGTCACTCTTTCGAATGACAAAAACGGGCGAGTTCCATGGAGAATTTGTCTCCACGATGTGACCTTTAGCTAATTGCTCCTCCACGAGCTCCTCAAGCGCCTGTAATTTCTCTTTTGTTAGCGGCCACTGCTCGACCCAGACTGGTTTATCTGTCGTCCAATTCAGCTTCAGGGTCGGGCGCTTTTCAGCAGCTGCTGCCCAAAAATTTTGCGAGGGGTCGGGAATGTCAATTGTGACCCCCCACTGGGCCATGAGATCTCTTCCAAGCAGGGGTTCCTGGTAATCTAAACCAAAAGGACGGATGGCAGCCAATTGTCCTTTTGGCCCCTTAATTTTTACCACGCTTTTTGACTGTTTTGCCGATTGGAACCCTCCTACACCCCGAATCTGTCCGATCACATCGTTCAGGGCCCAATGAGACGGCCGATCCGCGGTCGGAATAATTGTCACATCTGCCCTTGTGTCAAAAACCAGATCTTTATCTATTGACTCATCTCCCACAGTGAGCGTACATCGCACCAAGGGCTTTTGGGTGGAAATGTGATGTACAGCATTGACAGTGAAGGTAAGATGTTGTGGGTCACCATATGGGCTTGCTTGTGCGATGACCTGGCCCTTGGGTAAAAATGTGGGCGGATGAGTGCAGCGCAGCCAGAGAATGAGGGCCCTGGGGTTGTTGTGAAGTGTCCCCGGGACTACCTCAATCTCCTGCAGAGTATATTTGCAATCACCGATGACGATGAACTTACCTTCACCGGTCATTGGCCACCGATGCAACTTCCTTGGGTCTATGGTGACGAAATGAAATTCCCTATCCGTCAGGTGCAATGGTCTGGTGAGATGCAACCTGTAGGGTTCAAAAAAGGAAGAGGTGGTGAGAATTGGTTTTGCCATGTCGAGTTCAGGTGATGTCGAGTCCGGTATAAAATGTCCATCCAATTGACCCCCTTTGGAGTTCCCTGCCCGGTCCACCCGATTGGGGTTGTCACGCTGGGTGGACCCGCGCTCCCCCTTCAGTGTTTTTTGCTGTGCCTGGGAAGGCACCGGCGTTCCCGGAGGTGTAGCTGGAGAACGCTGTTTTGAAGGTCTCCTAGGGCAGTTGGCAGTCCAGTGTCCTTGCCAAAGGAGGGTCGCCGCTGAGGCAGACAATGTCGAGGCTGTTGGGATGTGTCTGCAGCACGCACTGTCTTGGGCGGAAAAGTTACCTGGGAGGGTGGTGGTGGGTTCCGCCGGGCAAGGAAGGGCACCTTCATTTGGCACACCTGGAGCATGGACTGGAGAGTGCGGGGCGGATCTAGGGGAAGACTTAAGATTGCCTGTTTACACAGGTCGTTAGCATTAACGAAAACAAGCTCCCCTATAATACCTTCCCGTGCACTCTCTGTCTTAACCTGAATCTCCACTGCTCTGGTGAGCTGCTCTACAAAAGCAACGAAGGATTCAGAAGGTCTCTGCCTAATGGTGGTATAGGGCAGTGATGGTGCGTCTGGCTGCAAACAAAAGAAAGCCTTGCAGGCTATATCTTTTATAATGGAGAGGACTGCCGAGGGTATTAGGGCTGCCTGGGACTCAGGAGAAACATAGGTACCTTCACCAGCAAGCAACTCAAGGTAAAGGGGATTGCCCTGTTCATCGATAGCTGGGAAGGGCAACTGAGGCATTGCCTCTCGCAGGGCTTGTTTGAATGCTGTGTCCCAGAGCTTAAACTCTGTGCCATTCATTAGGCAAGAGAAAAGCTGCCGGAGGTCAGCAGGAACAACACGAACACCTGCGAGATCAGCAGTGAGGAGGCCACAGAAGTAGGGACTCTCTGCCATAATCTTTGTGCGCCTTGCATAAATCCCGAATGATGCTTTGGGAAAAAGCATGCCAGTTAGGTTTTGGTGTGTCACCACCACGTATTCTGCGGTAGGTGACAGGTGCAGCAGAAAGAGTAACTTCCGGTTCACCCTCGCTCATTTCTTCTGGTTCCCAGCCGTGGGAATCAGAAGAGAGGGCGTGGGAAAATTGCTGGCAAGATGGTGTCCTTCTGGGGCGGGGAGAGGGACTCGGCTCTTCCTTAGGGGCGTGTTGAGGGGCAGGGCGAGTGGGCGGGACCTTTGGGGAGGAGGGAGGGGACTGGGGAGGGGTTATGGGAGGGGCTGGGGGAGGAGCTGAGGGAAGGAAGGGGTTGGAGAAAAGGAAAGGGTTCTGGGGAGGGGGGAAGGGTGACGGCCACGTGGTGGAGTGGACGCCATTAGGTTTATCACAGCCGCCATTTGGTGGTTGGTGTGACGCACTTAAATTAAACTGAACCTTGGGTTTGCAACTCGGGGAAGCAGGGGGGAGGTGAGGTCCTCGATCTGCCTGGCCAGGGCTTCTCGAGGAGTCCTCAGCAGTCCGTCCAAGACTACTGAGGCTGGGGGACCGGGAGTTTTTCAGAGAGCTTGGGCTAGCAACCCTCTGGGTCGCTGCTCTCTTTAAAATTCCCCTTCTCGGGGCAGAGGGACTGGGACTGGGGTGAGGGGAAACCAGGGCAGGCTGAGTTTCCAGAGAGCTTTTCTGCACTCCCTTATTCGTTGCTGTCATCTTTAATTGTAAAACTAAAAAAGCTAATTTCTGTGTGTCCTGGTCCCCGGCGTTTCCTAATTGTAATAGTTTCTTTTCCACCAGCTCCCAAAATTGGGAGCTGTGGACCATTGCCTGGGACACCCTTGGGTAGTGCAGGAAAACCCATCTGATCAGCCTTTTTAAACAATCCTTAATAAACCTAACCTTACTAGCTTCTAGCAATTCAGCACAAACGTAATAAACCCCTTTCTGGGAAGCAGACAGGGAGGCACCCATCCTGCCTGTATCGTTTCTGGAGCCAGCGAACGTAAAATCACAACGAAGAAAAAAAAATGCCGCCGCGCGCTTTTAAACTGGTGGAACCACGCTCTCGACCGCCGCTGTAAAAAGCCGGCGCGCGGCGCTTAAACGAAGCGGACTGGCCAGCAAAAACTCACACCAGCCGGCAGTCCCGCGAGCCAGCGCTCGCACACAAATAAAAATTTTAAAACAACCGAGGGAACGAAAAAACACCAGGGGGAACGAAACTGGGGCAGGGGGCCAAAAAACCCGATCCTCGGGGGTCGCGCGACCGCAGCCTGGGGGTCTTTCCCACACAGGCTGCCACAAGGGGAACTCCGTCCTCACCAACCCGCCCCGCGGTCAAGGGGGGTCTACTTACGTAAAGACCCCTGGCGTGGGTGCTGCAGAACTGCTCCAGAAATCCACTGCCAGGAGGAGGACCGTCTTCGGAGCGCGGCGGAGACAGCTACCCTCCCCTCCCTGGGGAGCGCTCCTCCGCGGAGGCTGCTCGGACCCGAGGCAGCGCGACGTCCAGGGATTATATCAGATGGGCTCAACTCTTCGCTGATGTCCACCAATCCTCTCCGTGGGGTCCTTAGAGGCGCCGAGAGCCCCTTTTTAGGGCCGCACGGTGGGCGCCGAGACGCTGTCGTGGTGCTCACTAAGAGTCGACGGACTCTGTCACCGACTAGCCCAGACACAGCGACAGGTGTCGGCAAGGGTCAGTCTGCAAGCAGCGCAAGCAGAGCTGACTCCTGTGGGTTCTTTCCCTAAAAGGGCTCTAGTGAGCGATGGAGATACAACAGGCAGTGGAACGAAAGGAGGAGACTATTCCAGATGAACAGAGGGTTTATTAGAAACACCTCCTCAGCCCGGGATTGTCCAGGGGGAGGAGGGTGCAATGGGTTTTTGTCAAGGACTAGCTGGGGGGGGCAAAGGGAGTGGTCAACCATCGCTAGCCAACCAGGCCTAGTTGCTAGGGGACCCGGGGGTAGAAGAACATAACTTGGACTAATCAGGAGAGAGTAGGAGGGAGTTTACAAAGGCGGGAAAAATAACAGACACTTAACCGAATGTCGCATAACAGGTGCAGGTGCAGACAGAAATCATGTGAGTTAGACAAAGGAATAATAATTAGAGGAGGTAGGGTACATAGAACCAGACAGGTACAAAAATATATAAAGTATAACTGATTAAATTAACACACTGCCACAATCATAATTGCCAAAAAGGCCATCCACGAGAGTGGAAACCATGGCTGAATTCATGCCTTTCTCTGAGATGGCTTTTACAATTGTCTGTACATCTTTGGGGTTTACCGGCGTATATGTTCTTTGCTGGTTACCCTCCGGTCCGGTAACCCTTACTGGGAAGGCTTTCACTGCAGCCGCCGGTGCCCATTTGGCGCAAGCTATTTTTATCTTTCCCCAGTCAGTGAACCGGGCCAGCTCGCATTGTAAACCCCTTTCGGAGTGGCTTAGGGTTTTATTAGGTTTCTCTCTAAACCGTGTTAGCTCCGCTCTTTCTGTTTCTGAGTCCCAATCAGTGTCCGACAGCTCTCCTGAACTGCTGCCGCTGGTGGTGTCCGACTGAGAGTCGGAAGTGGACTGCCAGCGCACTTCCGGGCTCCCGTGCTGTTTTGTGCAGCTCCGGCCCTGCCCCTCCCTTCGGGGGTGGCGCTGCTCCCGCCCCCTGGGCTTGCCCTGCCTCCCGTGGGGGGAGGTCTCTCCCTTAAATGGAAGCAGCACTGAGCGTGGCTCCCGATTGGGCATGCGCTCTCTGCCGCTCTCCCGTGCATACGTGTTAGCGAAAGCCCGCCGCTCCGGGCTGGGCGCGCGCTGTCTGCCGCTCTCCCGTGCATACGCGCCCGTGGAGAGCCGCGGCGCCGCTTTGAGCATGCACTCTCTCCCTTCCAGCCGCGCGTACGCGTCAGCAGGAATCCGCGGCTCCTGTCCGAGCATGCGCTCTTCTCCCTCTTCCCCGTCTTTTTCCCGCACATGCGCATCAGCAGACACCCGCCACACCAGGCTCTCCTCGCCGAGGGTATCCAGGCCCTGCCCCTCCCTTCGGCCAGCGCCATTTTCAAACGCGTATGGCGGGGGTGCTACCTGCGTCTCCTCCCGTGCCACGTTTTGGCGTCTCTGGCTTCACCCCTCAGTTCCTCCCAAAAAACCCACGCACGCTGCCGCGCCTCGGGCACCGAAACGCTGGCTGGTGGCGAAGAGACGGATGGGGAACCTCTGGATTTTCAGGAAGGTTCCGCGGGCGAGGGGGGACCCGACGAGTTTGGCGGAGGGGTCCGGGGGTTTTCTGACGGCACCGGGGGCTTTGGGCTCGGGATCAGGGAGCGGGGAAATGCGTCTGGCTCCTGTGGATCCCCACCCTCGGACAAATCGCGTTCAGACGCTGTTTGCATTGTGGCTCCTATCCCCAGCTTGGGGTAGCTAGCAAACACACGCATGCGGCGCTCCAGAACTCCTGTTCCTCATGCGCCTTGCGTAGGGCTTGCTCGACCTTTCCCTATGCTTTGAGACTTTTGCCGCTGCCCGAGGATTTTGTATCTTCGGCTAGCGCGACCATGCATCTCCCCCCCACCTCCGAATGTAATATTTCTACTGGGCATTCAATCACCCCAATCGCTAATAATCTTGCAATAGCAAGGTGAAAATCCCTGAGCTTGCACTTAATTCCCCACTGTTTATGAATCAAACTCACGACCTTCGCCATGGCATCCATTGGCTGGTCCGACGGCTTCCCGTCCGCTAGGGTCAGGTTCTCTTTCCCGCCCTGGCCGCTGCTTCTGTCCAGGCGAAAACCCCGATTCCTGAGGGTTTTTTCTTCCTGGGTTTCAGCATGAAGGAGGAGAGCTGTTCTCAAAATAAACTTGGCGGTGCTTCTTTCCCTGCTTTGCTCTCAGAGCCAGCGTTAAAGGCACAGAACTCAATATACAGCACAAACAGAACAGATGAGCGGGGATACCAGCATCAAAAAGTCACCCTAGGACAGCACTTGGAGTGTATTTTCTTAAAATTAAAGCTAAAACCTCTACTTTATGTATACGTGGCTTAATATATTCTAATTTCTCTAAAGGCTTTAATTCAGCGCCTGTACTTTTCTCTCTCTGTTGAGAATCCATGGAAACATGGGCTCCAACATTTGTCTACACTACTGTGGAGTTAGTAGGCAACTGTACAAGACTGATTTTTGGTAAGATTTTGAGAATTCTTCATAACTTTATTTCTCACATTTGTTTTTTGGATGATAAAGGTTTCTTTGATGGTTTTGTTTATTATCTGTTGTACACCCTGAAGTATATCAGGTACTACTACTAATACTACTATTAAAATAACTAATATATATGTAAACTTATTTTACAGCATTCTTTTAATTAAGGTCTAAAGTTCTATCTTTCAAACAAATTGTCTAACTCTGACTCATTGTCTTCTTTGATTTGAGTTGTTAAATCTTTTAGCTTTTGTATGTTTTTTTGGATGGATTTGGAATGGTTAGATAGGTTTATATAGCACAATTCTTTAAATTCTTTACAAGTATGTTTAGGTGCTAGTAAAACAAAATTAATTGCTGCTTTATTTTGTAGGGTGGTATGTGTAATACTGCTGACATTTGTCAGCATATTACTGATTGTAATGGATGTGGCATTAGTTGGTAATTGTTGTGGATATTGGTCAGCTCTGGAAAGATTACTCCAACAGTGAATAATTATAATAAAAACTTGAGGTTTTTTATGCAAAGTAATGGGGAATATATTGAGGAACTGCTTTCTTGCTAATTACTAGCTGAAAACATAAGGCAGAAATCTATTGTTAGAGAACTAAGAATTTCGAATTCTTGGGGTTTGGATATTGTATTGGGAAGTTATTTGGTTTAAATGTCTTAGTTACTCACGGGATTGTTCTCATTAGTAACTTTGGTTTATTATTAAGCTGCTTTTTGGTTAAAGGGTCAGAATGTATAGGTATTGGTCAATCTTTTACTGGCATACCCCTTTTTTTAAGTGTAAATAGGTAATTGTAAAATCCTGACTTGCTAAGGGTAATAATCTTCTTTTGGCTCTGATTATAAATTGTGATTGCAATAAACTGTTTATAATAACTACAACTTATAATAAATAACTATATGATATATATTATAATACTTATATTAACTCTGAATATAATAAATTTCTTTTTCATATTTGTAAAAGTTGTTTTGGGGACCTATAAGAAAGCATCATTGTTAAACTTTTCTATTATCTTGCTTAACATATTTTTCTACTTGCTAAGGCCTTACTCTACTCAGCACAAAAAGGACAGTCTTATTGTTCTATGTCCTCATTCTTGTATCTTTTTAAATTTATGCCTACATCTGCACTGCTATGAAGACTTTCTGCTTTTTCTGTTTCCCACACCAAGGAAGCATTAGGTGGAACACGACTTATTATTCACAGATGTGGGGAGTTCACACCACACTGATCTCTGGCATTTTTACTGAGCCCTGTAGCTACAAAACCACCAGGGCCCCTCACTTACCCATCTGCAGGGGCTGCACCTTGGGGGGTTTATTTTTTCTGTATCCTGCAGAAGAAATAAAAGGGCTGGAAGTGGAGAAGGGGGAAATGGGAATCTTTGGGGAAAAACCTCAGCACCAGGGGGATGCTGAGAAAGCAGGGAAGGTCTCAAGCTTTTGAGCAGAGACTCCTCACCAGCTCTGTGTTCCTGTCCTGTCCTGCTGGACACTGAGCACAGGGGCTGCAGTGGGGTGTCACAAAGGGCTCCTCTGTGACACAGCCCCTGTCCCCACTGTGACACAGCCACTGTCCCCAGCAACAGCTCCCAGCGATTGTTTACGTGGAACCTCCCCAGTGACCACTGCCTGGGCACAGAGGCTCTGGGTGTCCCTGAGGGGCATGGGGACAGCTCACTGCTGAGCACACGGGTGCTCACGAAGGACCTCCAGGCCCCCTTTGCCCTCCTGTCCCCTTGGGATGTCCCTGGTGCCCTCCAGCACGCCCCAGAGCCCTGTGCTCACACACCCCCGTGTGCCCCAGGATGTCCCTGTCAGTGCCCCGCAGAGCCCTGACAACACGACCCGGGTGAGATTTGCTCAAGCCTAACAGAAATCCCCGGGGTTGGCACCTCAGCTCTTCTCTGCCTCGCACCATCAGAAGAGCTGGTGCAGAAAAGAGGACAAAGGAAATGGAACTTCTTCCACTGAGTTTGCCCTTTCTGGATCTGGCAGCTCCCAGCAGGGGAGATTCCCCTCTCGCTGGTTTTCACTCATTTCTGCTCTGGGACCATGATGGTGAACAGCCTCTTACAACCACAGCCCCTTCTCCACTCTGAATGCTCCACTGCTTCCAGCACTGCTCCACTGGGGACCCTTCCTGAGGCCTTCAGGGCACCCCAAGTCCCTCTGCAGAAGCAGCCCTGGACAGGGGGTTCCCCCTGGGCTCTGCAGTTCCAGTGGTGCTGGTCCCAGTAGCCCGAGGAGCTCTGCCTTGTGCTCTGATAGTGCTGAACAGAAAGTCTGTGCTCAATCTGAAAAACCTCGTCAAGTTTGGTGTCATTTTAAAGTGTGCTAACCATGGAGTTTCTTCGTGTTTCCTGGATTTCTGGGTAGACCTTGTCAGGAAAATCCACAAATGCCAGAGGTTTGTGTTCAAAAAGGAGACAGAGGAGTCCTTCAACTTTATTCGAATAAAGGGAGAGAGCCCACCAGGGCACAAGTCCATGGGGTTTTTCATTCTCCAGCTTTCAGAGGACGCAGCCTCCTTTTATCCTAAACTGCCAGCAGCACGTTGCCCTCTTCCTTTTCCCATTGTCTGGAGGAAGGTACAGCCTTCCCAAGCCACCAACCACAAATTCCTCCTTGAACCTGTCCTTTTACCCCAAAGTTCAGCAGTCCAGGCTGGTGCAGACCCTTGTCTGCTTCTGTCTGGGCTCTTCAACTGAACCTGCTGCCCGAAGTCAGTGGAGACATTAAGGTTCCAAAGACCTTAACACCCATACCTTCACCTGTCAAATTATTTTGTAAAGACACTGATGTAAAGACATTAGCACACATCTTTCCTCTCATTCCTGTGTGGCTGCTGGGGGAGTTCCTGGGGCACTTCCTGGGAAAATCTGCAGGAGGGTTCCCAGATGGATCCCAGGCAGCTCCCGGGTGGGTTCCTGATGCCGAAGGGGCAGCAGAGACAAAAAAAGCTTGTTCCAAAGGAGCTTCACTGCTCCTTGTGGAAAACAAAGCTCACTCTTCAGAATTTTTAAAAGTTTAGTAACAGGGTAAAAGAAGAGCAGTATTTCCAGCGCTGGGGGGCTTTTGACAAACGGCCAAAGAGCAACAAAAAAACCTTAAAATCATGTTCTATATATACAGTACCATAGCTGGGCTTACATGCATATCTGTTAGCTTATACATCATTTAAACAGTCCCCAGAGCTTTGGATGTTGCAGGGGCTCTTCATGTTCAGGTTTCCCATGCTGACTCACCGGTGTGACATCCTGAGATCAAGTGAATCAATTTGATTCCTTCCCGTGATTTCATCCTTGGTGTTTCACACTTTTCTGATCACAGGAGTTAACGAGCTCTCCCCCAGTCTCCTCCGGTGCTCTGTCTTGTGTCACTGTTATCCCTTGGGCAGGGCAGGCAGTGCATGGCCTCACACTCTTCTTCCTACTCACACAAAAGCCTTTGCACAGCTTCTGTTTTGCTAAGGTCTAGAGTATAAGCCGTTCATCACAGCATTATTTGTGTAAGCAATTGTCATGGGTTAGCACTGGCTAGATGTTAGTGCACTCATGAATATATGTTTTTTCTCTAACAACTCCTGTGGGATGTGATCAGGAACAGAGCAGAGCAGGCTTAAATCTTGAAAACAAAAAAAAAAACCCACCAAAACTTTATTAATTACATAAGAACAGGGACAAAATACTCTTAAACACACACAGAGACAGAAATAAAAACTTCTTAGAACATTTCTTCTCCCAGTTTCTACCTCTCCACCCATCACTCTTCACAGACTAACCCCTGGGTTTTAGATCAAACAGTCACCACTCAAAAAAAACAAACTAATCTTCAATTCAGCAAGGGAGAGAGGAGTCTCTCTCGCACTACAGACTGTTCCTCAGAAAACACGGGTCCACCCCTTATGTGTTTCCATGTCACCTATAGCACCGCTCGGAGAAGTCTGCTAAGGTGACACTCTCTTTTTTCCTATGTCTAGCGCTCTCACTGCTGTCTCATAGGCTAAAACTACATACAGGGCTTTTTAAGGATGCTGCATGCCGAGCTCTCTTCTTTTCACCCAGGGGCCGGGGTTTCAGGAGCAGGTCTGCCCTGAGGGCAGAGGGCACCACCTCACCCTCTCCCTCTTTTCTCTGCTCGCTCCAATTCTTCAAGTGCCAGTCACTGTAGCAAAAGCAAGGGGCAGCTGCATCTACCCAAAAATGCAGTTTATGTTCAAAAGAGACTCAAGTTTAGTCCATGGCTGACATTATGCAAGAGAATTCCAGCTCAGAAGGCTACTCCTCTCATTCTTCCATTGGGTTCCTTCCAATCATGCTTTATCATCTCGGTCCCAGGCCGCTTCCCTCTCTCCGAAAACCACTAGTCATGAGAATCAATGTCTAAGAAAAGTTTCTTTCTGCCAAGCAAGGGTTAACAGTTTCTTCTCAGCAGGGTGCTGCAGGCGGAGGCACTCCCAAGCTCAGCAACTCCCACGTGGTTGGGCACCTTCTCCCGGAGTTTGGGGGGGAGGAGGGGGTGAGCACACACAGCAGGCACTTCTACAGTTTTCCACCCCTCCATCCTGGATGGGGCAGCTCAGTTCCAGTTCTGTCCCTTCTCTTCTCCCCCCCGGGCCCCAGCTTACTTTAGTTCTACCGCGTAGTTGTCTCGAGCCTGGCCACGTGGCTTCCCCCTCCCCCACTCAGCCCAGAGCTGAGCAGGGGAGAAGAGATGTTTCCACTGCTGAAACCGGAACCCAAAAGAGGCCGAGCCCCTCAGACTCCTGCTTTTAACTCTTTGTGTCCTCAGAGGCGTGTCTAAACCTCCGAGTGACCAACCCAGGTGCCAGCAGAAAAGCTGATCACTGATTGGACTGCCCACATCCCCCTGGAGGAATTCACCTCCCCCCCCCAACTACGACAGCAATACATAGACATTATATTTATTACACTACTATTTCTGTGAGCAATACAGTTCCTACTTAAAGTGATATATTACATTGTATTATCAAGGAGATAAAAAGACGTACAATTTGTACCATATCTAAATACTTATGATCAATAACAACATGCAAAAGCTAATACATAAATGAGATGCCAATGTTATTTTTATAAAATAATGTCGTTTGTAACAGGTGGAAGTGGGGAGCACTGGGTGCTGCAGCTCTGCCCGGCAGCTGCGCAGTCCCAGCCAGAGGAATTTCTATTTCTTTTCCTCTTTGACACCTCTTTTCTATTTCTCTACCTCACATTTCTTGTTCAGGGTTAAAAATGAAGCATTTTTAAGCATTTTAATAAAGGATAATAAGGGATAAAACAGAAAGCAAAAGACGCAGGGGCCTGGCAAAGCCAGTACACACCCACTGCTTCAGTCTGCAGTCTTTTATACCGTTGCAGATGTATTATTTCCTCTAATGATTTAGCAGATTTAGTTTGAGCTGGTTGACCACAATCTTAATTCAGATTTTCTGCAACTTCGCACACTTCAGTAGTTGAACACTTTGGAGCTCCAGGGTGGTCTCCTGATGCCACTTTAAGGGGTTTTGCTATTTCTCCTTTTATGCTCTTCTGCTCTCCGTTTATGCTATCTTGGACATATATATTGCAATAATAATTGTATCTTAAAATACATCCTTTGCAAGCCCACTTACATCTTGTGAAAGCCTTGCTTCCCCTTTTACATTGATCACAAGAATTTACAAATTTCTCTTACTTCAAAGCACTTTAGAAGGCATCATATTTATTTACAAGCAATTACAATTTTGCAATTAAAGCAAATAAATTATAGTGAAATCCAACTACTACAAGACTGTTTATTCAATTATTCAATAAAATAAATCTGCAATAAAATCCATAGGTTGTGCTGCTGTGGTCTCATTTGCACCTCACTGGGGTAGAGGCGTCTCTCCCTCCTGGCACTGCAGCCCACGGCCAGGGGCCCTTCCCACTGCAATGGTTCTGGGATTCTGTCAGGGACTCACTTTCCTTTTCTTCTTCCCTCTGCTTGGAGCTGGCAATGGGCTGGAAAATGTCCAGCAAACCAACCTTTGCTGTCTGCTTTGTCAGCCTACACAGCTTCAGGACCTTGTCACCTGGCCCTTGGGCACAGCTCCCCTGGGCAGCAGGGCAGAACCGGCACCCTGGGAGCCTTGGGAATTCCCCTCTGGGATCCACGGCACACGCTGGGATGATCTGGAATTTCAGTTTCATGACACAGCACCCCACGGCCCTCCCAAGAGCCCTGAGTTCACTCAAACCCATCATCCCCCACATTCCCTGGAAGTTCACCCCATGTCCCCACCCATGTCCGTGTGCCCTGATGTCCCCACCCATGCCCGTATCCCCACCATGCCCCCAGTCTTGGCTCTCCATGTCCCCACTCGTGTCCATGTCACCCCCATGTCTCCAGCCATGTCCATGTCACCATCCATGGCCACATTCCCTTGGGGTCCTGTTGTATCCAGGTGCCCACAGGTGGCCAGGAAGATGTGCAGACCACCAGCCAGCTCTCTTCCTGTCTTGGTTTGACAGACAGGAATCTGCTAGGGAAGGGCAGGACCTCCCTAGGGGTGGAGAATTCAAATCCTCTCCCTCCAAACGATGATGATGTAGAAAATTAAGGGGGGCTTTCAGGCAGAAGGATGGGGCCAGGAAGAACAGTTCTTCACTGGTATGTTGTGGATGCATGGCTGGAAAAGCAGGGACATGTGCAAAATCCTGCTCTTAGCTTAAGGGATGAGTAGAGGATGAAACGTCCTTGAACCATTCCTTAGATGGGATAAGGAGGAAGTAAAACTTGGAACAGTAGCTGTAACAGGATGCTAGACAGGATGCATTGACCATAAGTTAGGGAAGATTTGCAGCATTTAGCCTCGTGGACAGAGCTTCTGAACCAATTATGTCTACTGCAAGGACGCGTGAACACTATGGTTTAACCAATGATGTTCAGAGTTAGGTGCATGATATGCTTAGCATAGTATAAATGTAAGCCAAATAGCTGAATAAACGAGCAAGATTTTTAACTCATATTGAGTGCTGTCTTGACTCTGGCTGATTCCCCGGCTAACTGTAGGTATGACAAAGCAAACAAACAACAACTACAACATTAATAATAAACAGAACCAGGAACCTCGAGGGCTTTCTTTCACAAAGCCTGGGGCAGTTTGATCCCGGTGGCCCAGCAGGACTCCGAGAGGCCAAGCTGGAAGGGTGGAAAGCCCCGGGCTGGTGGATGAGCTCAGAAGCTCTCCGCTGGTAGCTGGAGCGGCAGGGATGTCCCGGCAGGGCAGGGCAGGGCTACAGAGTAGCAGAAAGCCTCAAAGCAGCCCCGAATAGGCCGCGATGGCGAGACGGCGGGCCCAGCAGGGCAGGAGGAGGTGAGCTCAGAATCCCTGGGCACACGAGCACATGAGCAGATGTCGGCAATTTCCCAGGGCAAGACGCAGTGATGACCGTGAGCTCTTCCCGCAGAGAGCACCAGCCCGACCGTCCTCTCTCCCATGCAGAGAGCAAGAGTAAGCAGCTGCCCCCAGCTCTGTCCTTTACCTCCCCCAAAACTCCAGTTATCTCCCCACTCTGAGGGAAACTCCCAGAGACCCAAAAACAACAGGTGTAGCCCGGTGCTGCCATCTCATTTGGACTCTTCTTTCTTTAAATCAAGCACACAGTCTGTAGTCTTCTAGCTATGGGAAGCTTATAGGAAAAAAATCCTATAAGTGAAAAAGAAACAAATCTAACCCCCAACACTTCCCAACATGGATCACCAGGACCATGGATCTCCAAGGCTCTGCCCAACCCGGCTCACTGGGGATCATCCAATGGGCTCCTCCAACAGGGGATGGAGTTGGAGCAGCGCACAAAGCTCTTCCCGCACGCGGGGCACTTGTAGGGCTTCTCTTCCTGGTGCCTCCATTGCTCTTGGGTCACGGCACAACTCTGGGACAAGCTCGTCCCACACTCAGGACTGTTAGGGCCTCTCTCTGCTGTGCATCTGCCGGTGGACAAGCAGCTTGGAGTGCTGCATGAAGCTCTTCCCACATTCTGAGCACGTGTAGGGGCATTTCCCAGTGTGCACTGTCTGCTGCATGATCAAGCCAGAGCTGTCAAGGAAGCTGATCTTCCTCTCCCCACACACACAGGGTCATATCCCAGTGCAGAGCATCTGGTGGTGTTTGAGGTGGAAGCTCTTTCTGAAGCCTTTCCCACATTCTCCACATTTATAGGGCCATTCCCCAGTGTGTATCCTCTGGTGGACAATCAGGCTGGAGCTGGCAGTGAAGCTCTTCCCACACTCCCCACACTCATAGGGCCGTTCCCGAGTGTGGCTTCTCTTGTGGGCAATCAGGCTGGAGCTTTGAGTGAAGCTCTTCCCACACTCCCCACACTCATAGGGCCGTTCCCCAGTGTGGATCCTCTTGTGGGAGATCAGGCTGGAGCTGGCACTGAAGCTCTTCCCACACTCCCCACACTCATAGGGCCGTTCCCCAGTGTGGACTCTCAGGTGGATCATCAGGTCAGAGGTGTCCCTGAAGCGCTTCCCACATTTCCCACACTCGTAGCGCCGTTCCCCAGTGTGGATCTTCTGGTGCCGGACCAGGCTGGACTTTGCACAGAAACTCTTCCCACATTCCAAGCACTGGTGCAGCTTCTTGCCATTGTGAAGCTGTTCATGCACCACCAGCTCAGAGCTCTGGCCACACCTCTGGCTGCCTTCCTGGCACAGGGTGGGTCCTTCCTCCTCGGAGCACCCTGGCATGGGTTTGGAGCCCCTCCTCGGGCGGGATCTCCACGGCTTTTCCTCCCCGTTGCATTCCTGTGCCATGGGGCTGCTCAAAACAGCCTCTTCTATGAGGTTATGCTGAGAGGATTTGTCCTCCCTGGGCTCCTTGTCTGGGGGAGGAAGGACAAGGACAGGATGGGATTTGCCTCCGTGCCAGAGGGAAGGGCAAGGAGATCCCCCCAGTGCATCCCCGGCAGGACGGCGTCGGCAGCGGGGTTGTCCTGCAGCCGGGGCCAGGCTGGGCTGGGAGATGGAGCAAGAGAGAGGGGCAAAGGGGCACTGACTTCCTCCTCACCTGCCTGGGGGTCCTGTGACAACTTCCTCCTCCTCACAGCCTTCTCTTCCTCCATCCAGCCAAAGTCTTGCACTGGGAATTCCTGGTGTGGGAAAGACATTCTGTGAGTGCATTGGCTTTGAAGGTCCCACTGTCCAAATCCATCTCCAGAAGTCACCGCCTGTCTGGTGTCCATAAAATCCTCCAAAAATCGAGAAGGAGTCCAAAAACACTGTCCCAGGGGTTCCCTGTTTCCAGTGTCCTTCCTTTGGGGTTATGGGTGTCCCTCTTCTCAGAGCTGCTGGGGTGCCTGTGGGTCCTGGGGATCCCCCCTCTCCCGCCTCCTGCTTCGGCTCGCTCAGGGGGTTTTGGGGCTGCCAGGGATCATCCTGCCCTGATTCTGACTCGGCTCCCAGCTGTCCCAGGGTCCCCTTCCTCAGCATTCCCCCACTCCAGCCACTCAGCGCTTCTTCCCCCACTCCCCGACAACACTTTCACGCTCGGGGGACCCGGAGCCCCCTCATCTCCAGCCTCCACCACCCCTCCAGGCTGCCGGAGCTGCCCCAGCTCTGCCATCGCCCCGCTCCCCACTCCGGGCCTCCCGCCCTTCATCCCCGCCTCTCCCGGGATCCCCAAAACCAACGTCCCGCCCCGCCGGCACCGCGCGATCGCTTCGTGGGACCCCAAAATCCCCCCAGGGGCAACTACGGCTCAGCTTTGCACTCCTGCAAGATCTGAAAATATCCCCATCTCCTCCCCAAAAAACCTCCCAGGCACATGCAAAGATATTTGCGGCGCGATTCTGGAATCTCTTAGCTCCCAACGCCATTCCAAAAAAAACCCCGCAAACCTCTCGGGGACCCCCGGAGAGATTTGGGGTGAGCTCCCTCTCCCTGGTCACCGGCAATGCTGCGGGGGCCGGAGGTGCGGTGGGCTCTGCGGGCCGCTCGTCGAACTCCGTCGCTCTTTTCCTGTTCCGGCTCCTCCTCCTCCTTTCTCCCTCCTCTTCCTCCTCCTCCTCCTCCACCACCAGCACGACCCCCCTTCCCCCCATTTCCCCGGAGCGCGGCCGCTGCAGCACCGGCGTTTGGGTGGGGAGACCCCGCCAGGGATGGGTAGGGGGCTTGGGGACAGTGTGCATCCTTATTATCATTTATTAAAACGCTTAACAGTTTAAGAGGAGTGTGCTTCGTTTCTCTCATTGAACAAGAAGTGTGTGGTAGAGAAATAGGAAAGCGGTGTCAGAGAGAAAAAGCAATGGGAAACACCTCTGGCTTGCAGCTGCCCCCGCAGCGCCCAGCGCTCCCCACTCCCACCCCCCTGTGCCACCCCTGGCAGCCAGGCACCCCCGGGAGCGGAGTTTGGGCTCGGGGGGCAGGGGGACGGCACGGCCGGGTCTGCCCTGGGGGGAGCCCCGAGCCCCCCGCCCATCCCCGGGGGCTCCCGGGGGCTCCCCCCTACCCAACAGCGGCGCTGCGGCGACCGCGGGGCAGAGCGGGCGGGAAAGGGGGGCCCGGGCTGGGGGCGGAGGAGGGGCGGGAGGAAGAGGAGGGAGAGACGAAGGGGAGGAGCAGCAACACGAGGAGCGCCGAGAGGAGGGACAGCGGGAGAGGGTCGGTGTTCCACGGCGAGCCCGCTGAGGCCGCAGCTCCGCTGGGCGCGACCGCATCGCATTGCCCGGCAGCCCGCAGGTGACGGGGAGGGGAAGCTCGCCCCAAATCTATCCCGGGATCCCCGGTACGGTTGGGGGGTTTTGGCTTTTTATTTTTTGGGGGGGAGGGGAAGAGGGGAAGGAATGTGGGGTTTGGAACTCGCAGATTGCAGAGTGGAGTGTTTGTGGAGGGGTGGTGGAGGCTGGAGATGAGGGGGGTCCGGGCCCCTCGAGCGTGAAAGTGTTGTCGAGGAGTGGGGGAAGAAGAGCTGAGTGGCTGGAGTGGGGGAATGCTGAGGAAGAGGACCCTGGGACAGCAGGGAGCCGAGTCAGAATCAGGGCAGGATGAGCCCTGGCAGCCCCAAAACCCCCTGAGCGAGCCGAAGCAGGAGGCGGGAGAGGGGGGATGCCCAGGACCCACGGGCCCCCAGCAGCTCTGAGAAGAGGGACCCCCATAACCCCAAAGGAAGGACAGTGGAAAGAGGGAAGCCCTGGGACAGTGTTTTTGGACTCCTTGATTTTTTGGAGGATTTTATGGACACCAGACAGGCGGTGACTTCTGGAGATGATTGGGACAGCAGGACCTTCAAAGCCAATGCACTCACAGAATGTCTTTTCCCACACCAGGAATTCCCAGTGCCAGACTTTGGCTGGATGGAGGAAGAGAAGGCTGTGAGGAAGAGGAAGTTGTCACGGGACCCCCAGGGAGGTGAGGAGGAAGTCAGTGCCCCTTTGCCCCTCTCTCCTGCTCCATCTCCCAGCCCAGCCTGGCCCCGGCTGCAGGACAACCCCGCTGCCGACGCCGTCCTGCCGGGGATGCACTGGGGGGATCTCCTTGCCCTTCCCTCTGGCACGGAGGCAAATCCCAACCTGTCCTTGTCCTTCCTCCCCCAGACAAGGAGCCCAGGGAGGACAAATCCCCTCAGCAGAACCTCGTGGAAGAGGCTGTTTTGAGAGGCCCCATGGCACAGGAATGCAACGGGGAGGAAAAGGCGCGGAGATCCCACCCGAGGAGGGGCTCCAAACCCATGCCAGGGTGCTCCGAGGAGGAAGGACCCACCCTGTGCCAGGAAGGCAGCCAGAGATGTGGCCAGAGCTCTGAGCTGGTGGTGCATGAACAGCTTCACAATGGCAAGAAGCTGCACCAGTGCTCGGAATGTGGGAAGAGTTTCTGTGCAAAGTCCAGGCTGCTCCGGCACCAGAAGATCCACACTGGGGAACGGCACTATGAGTGTGGGAAATGTGGGAAGCACTTCAGAGACACCTCTCGCCTGATGATCCACCTGAGAGTCCACACTGGGGAACGGCCCTATGAGTGTGGGGAGTGTGGGAAGAGCTTCACTACGAGCTGCAAATTGATTGTCCACCAGAGGATCCACACTGGGGAACGGCCCTATGAGTGTGGGGAATGTGGGAAGAGCTTCACTCAGAGCTCCAACCTGATTGTCCACAAGAGGATCCACACTGGGGAACGGCCCTATGAGTGTGGGGAATGTGGGAAGAGCTTCACTCAGAGCTCCCACCTGATAGTCCACAAGAGGATCCACACTGGTCAACAGCCCTATAAATGTGCAGAATGTGGAAAAGGCTTCACAAAGAGCTCCCACCTCAAAAGTCACCAGATGCTCCACACTGGGGTATGACCCTGTGTGTATGAGGAGTGTGGGAAGAGCTTCCGTGACAGCTCTGGCCTGATCATGCAGCAGACAGTGCACACTGGGGAATGCCCCTACACGTGCTCAGAATGTGGGAAGAGCTTCATCCAGCACTCCAAGCTGTTTGTCCACCGGCAGATGCACAGTGGAGAGAGGTCCTAACAATGTCCTGAGTGTGGGAAGAGCTTGTCCCAGAGCTGTGCCATGACCCAAGAGCAATGGAGGCAGCAGGAAGGGAAGCCCTACAAGTGCCCCGCGTGCGGGAAGAGCTTTGTGCGCTGCTCCAACTCCATCCCCCGTTGGAGGAGCCCATTGGATGATCCCCAGTGAGCCCCATTGGGCAGAGCCTTGGAGATCCACAGTCCTGGTGATCCATGGTGGGAAGACAGCTGGCTGGTGGTCTTCACATCTTCCTGGCCCCCTGTGGGCACCTGGATAAAAAAGGAGCTCAAGGGGATGTGGCCATGGATGGTGACATGGACATGGCTGGAGACATGGGGGTGACATGGACACGGTTGGGGACATGGAGGGCCAAGATTGGGGGCATGGTGGGGATACTGGGCATGGGTGGGGACATCAGGGCACACGGACATGGGTGGGGACATGGGGTGAACTTCCAGGGAATGTGGGGGATGATGGGTTTAAGTGAACTCAGGGCTCTTGGGAGGGGCATGGGGTGCTGTGTCATGGACACTGAAATTCCAGATCATCCCAGCGTGTGCCGTGGATCCCAGAGGGGAATTCCCAAGGCTCCCAGGGTGCCAGTTCTGCCCTGCTGCCCAGGGGAGCTGTGCCCAAGGGGCAGGTGACAAGGTCCTGAAGCTGTGTAGGCTGACAAAGCAGACAGCAAAGGTTGGTTTGCTGGACATTTTCCAGCCCATTGCCAGCTCCAAGCAGAGGGAAGAAGAAAAGGAAAGTGAGTCCCTGACAGAATCCCAGAACCATTGCAGTGGGAAGGGCCCCTGGCCGTGGGCTGCAGTGCCAGGAGGGAGAGACGCCTCTACCCCAGTGAGGTGCACATGAGACCACAGCAGCACAGCCTATGGATTTTATTGAACATGTGTTTAATTGAATGTTATAAACAGTCATGTAGTAGTTGGATTTTCTATAATTTATTTCCTTTAATTATAAATTAGTATTTTGCTGTGAATAAATATGGTAAGTTCCACACTGCTTTGAAGTAGGATAATATTTGTTAATTCTTGTGAGCTGTTTTAAAGGGGAAGCAAGGCTTTCACAAGATGTAAGTGCGCTTGCAAAGGGTGTATTTTAAGATATAATTATTATTGCAGTATGTATGTCCAAGATAGTATAAATGGAGAGCAGAAGAGCATAAAAGGAGAAATAGTAAACCCCTTAAAGTGGCATCAGAGGACCACCCTAGACCTCCCACGTGTTCAACTCTTGAAGTGTGCGAAGTTGCAGAAAATCTGAATTAAGATTGTGGTCAACCAGCTCAAACTAAATCTGCTCAGTCACTTGAGGAAATAATACATCTGCAACGGTATAAAAGACTGCAGACTGAAGCAGTGGGTGTGTACTGGCTTTGCAGGCACCTGTGTCTTTTGCTTTCTGTTTTATCCCTTGTTATCCTTCATTAAATCTCTTAAAAATTTTCAGCGGAGCGTGCTTCATTTCTCACACTGTACAAGGAATGTGAGGTAGAGAATTAGGAAAGAGATGTCAGAGAGGAAATGAAACAGGAAATTCCTCTGGCTCGGGCTCCGCAGCTGCCAGGCAGAGCCGCAGCACCCAGCACTCCCCACTTCCACGTGTTAAAAATGACATTATTTTATAAAAATAACATTGGGTTCTTCATTTATGTATTAGCATGGTATTATTATCATATGTTTTAAATATGGTGCAAATTATACCTATTTTTATTCCCTTGTTTATATAAGATATGTTATGATAATGATATATGATATATAACATAATGTAATATATAACATAACACAATGTAATGTAATATATATCATATCATCATATCCTATCGTATCATATGAATGCCAATTAACTGTGCCAATTGGAATATAATTTGATTTATTAAAAAAGTCAAATTACAGAATTTCAGTAAAACCAACAAGCGGAGTTACGGTGACGATGACCCGGGATCGTCAAAGGGTGAACGGAAAGCAGCCTCTGTCGCACTGCAGTCCCCCAGTGTTCACCAATTGGCCCCGTCTGGGGTCCCGGTTTTATACACTTTATTTTGCCCTGGCATAAGATTTCCCCACAATTCTTTGTTTCCCTGGAATAGTTATTCGAATTTATCGGTGTCACTGGTCTGCTGAATGGGGTCTCCTATGGGAGGGAGAAGTGTCAATTTGGGTCCTCCCGTGAGTGAATGGGAGCCGAAATTTTGAATGGACAGATGTTCTCCAGTGATCAGCGAGATGGTGGAACTCTGATGACTCTGCTGCCTTTGGGAGGAAGAACTGATTGCTTATTCTAATGTTCCTCCTTTCTGATGCCAATGACAGTGCCCTGGGTTCCCAACATTTCATTGTCTCCTCCTAAAAGGTGGTTTCTGGGAGTTGCCTGCCTCGGAATTTGTCAATTCCGTGGCTGGCTGGAACTAAGGTTACATTTCACATGACATATTTACAGTTTGTGTTTATGATTTAACATACTATAATCCATAATATCCATTCCACCGGGCAGCAACTGACAGAACAAGGGGACACAGTCTCAAGCTACGTCAGGGAAGGTACAGGTTAGATATTAGGAAAAAATTTTTCACTGAAAGAATAATAAAGGACTGGAATTGTCTTCCCAGGGAGGTGGTGGAGTCACCATCTCTGGATGTGTTTAAAAAAAGACTGGACATGGCACTTAGTGCTATAGTCTAGTTGAGGAGTTAAGGCATAGGTTGGACTTGATGATCTTAGAGGTCTCTTCCAACCTCATTATTCTGTGATTCTGTGATTCTGTGATAAGAACATGAATTCACGCACCATATTGACCACAGGGAATATTATCCTGATTTTGTGACTTCAGAGAAAGTGGATTTGCAGGTATGGGAGTGATTTGCCAAAGCAACTTCAGGCAGGATTGGGAGCTGAAATACTAAAATCCCCAAATTCTGCTGTCCTGGAGGCACCCTGGGCTCTGCCTGGGGGATCCCTGGATCCCTCCTGCACTGAACACACACCTGGATGTGCTTATTGCCTCTTATGGGTCATTGTCACACTAATTTTTCCAAGCTTTGCCTCTTCCTGCCCCCTGGCTTGGCTCAGGGAGGGGTCACAGGTGTGCAGACTCTGGTCAAACACCTTTCCCAGCTGCTGGCTCACCTGTCTCTGGTTTTCCCTGCAGATCTAGGAGGGCACAGCACAGATCCAGTGAGTGATCATTGCCCGTGAGCACCTGGGCAGGTACAAGGCCTGAGGGATGCCCCAGCTCCAGGCCTGCTATTCCAGGGAAAGGGATTGTGCTGCATTTCTCCATCAGAAGAACATGGGAAAACCCCTTTTCCATCCAACTCCTGTTCTTGTGCCTGACCCAGCACAGGCTCTGGGACCCCATCCATGCCCTGAGCTCATCCCACTGACTGATCATCCCAAACATCCCTAAACCCCACAGGGATCTTAGCGCTCCTTCCAAATCTCCCTTTGGCTTTCAGCAGCCAAGGAGACAAAACCCTTCCCCAGCAAACCTGGATGAGCAAACCTGATGGTCGGATTTGGGCTCTTTCCATGTTTTTAATGGCACTGATCCACTCGCTTTGATTATTCCTGGGGCTTGGGTGATGGCAACTGGATCAGCCTCAGGGAACTTAAAAACCCCTGACTTTTCCTCCTGTGGAAGGGCCCAGCTGGCTGTGGCACTTAGGCTCCAGGGCCCCAGTTCCCAAGATCCACAGGAAACACTGTAGGTTTGGAGCCTTTCAACAGCCAGATCTCAAGAAAGACTAAAGTGAATCCTTATTTCTCATGCCTTGAGCCAGAATTCCTTGTTACGGGTCCGTGGTAATGACAGTGTGTGAGGGAGGCTACGTATGTGCTGGCAGGAAAGGAGAGGGATGGGGCAATGGGAACGGGAATGAACTGATCCTGTGGAAAAGCGTGCAGGAAATGGGCTGGGTTTGGACATGGCAGTGTGGGCTGAGCTGGGCCTTGCCCTGCAAATGCCCTGCAAGGAGACACGGCCTCATTTCTGTGCACACACCGGGCAGCATCAGCTTCTCCCACCTGGCCTGGCATTCCCAGCTCCTCAGGCTGCCCCTGAGGGCGCTCAGTGCTGGAGGCACCGCCAGGCACGGAGCTGACCCACATCCAGGCATGTTGGCCACCGGCGCTGGGGCTCCAGGGAGAAAACCAGCACAGAGCTGGGGCAATCTTCAACAAACGCTGGGAACATCTGGAACGCTGACAAACAGTGTTTAGAGCTGTGAATTCCCTGAACATTCCCAGCCAGTGCTCACTCCTGCCTTCAGCCATCTCCTTGTGCAAGTGGTGTCTGAGCCATGAAAATACAGCCTGGGCTCTGAGCAGTGCTGGGGCAAAGGTGTGTCTTGGCCACATCCCGGAGCTGGGACGCCTTCAAAGGGGACAAACTGGGTTTAGGAGGCTCATGACCATAATAGGATCATTTGAGGAATGGGATGTTCCCCAAACAACCCCCAGAGACCCTTGGGAGATCCCTTCCTCTGATGTAAATGAGTTCTCAGAAGTCATTAAATATGTACATGAAGTTGTGGGAACGTTCAGCAAATCCGTGTGAGTTTGGGAAAAGGGATGGATTTGTATTAGTGACACAGAGAGGAGCTGGTGTGTGAAATAGCTGGGGCTGTGTGATCCCAGCGCCAAAACAAAGCAAGGCCTGCCTTTAATATCGGAATGAGAGGGTTGGAAAGCTTTTCCCGATGGTTTGGGGATGGCAGGGAGACCAGGGCGAGGTGAGGGAGGCAGGTGGAAAAGCCTTGGTGCTGCCCCAAGGGGATCCCCCGTGCCTGGAGAGCTGCAGGGAGGAGAAAAAGCTGAGAAGGAAACATTTCCCGGAGCGCTCGGGTACGGCCCCAGCGGGCACGGCCCCCGCAGGTGCCGATGGCGGGGCTGTGGAAGGAGCCACCCTGCAGGGATGGAGGGCGAGGGAGGAGCGATGGGACGGGCTGGGGAGGAGGGAGGCGGAGGCGGAGGCGGGCGGATGGCCCTGGGAGCGGAACCGGCGGCGGGAGCGGCCGCGTGGTGCGGGACGGGCCCGGGGACAGGTGGGGATCCCGGGGACGGGAGGGGATCCCGGGGACGGGAGGGGATCCCGGGGACGGGAGGGGATCCCGGGGACGGGAGGGGATCCCGGGGACGGGAGGGGATCCCGGGGACGGGAGGGGATCCCGGGGACGGGAGGGGATCCCGGGGACAGGACGGGATCCCGGGGAAGGGAGGGGATCCCGGGGAAGGGAGGGGATCCCGGAGACAGCTGGGGATCCCGGGGACAGGACGGGATCCCGGGGAAGGGAGGGGATCCCGGGGAAGGGAGGGGATCCCGGGGAAGGGAGGGGATCCCGGGTGTGATATATGCCAATAACTCGCTTTTTGAAATTTATGAAAATTTAATAAAGAATAAAAATTGGTTACAAAAAAATTAATACAATAATAAAAGTTTAAAAAGTTTTCAGAGACAGGACAAATAATGAGGTAATAAGAGCAAAGAAAGGTAGCCCGGGTCTACCGTCCCCTCTCCTCTCAGACCAAAGCTGCGAGAAAGAAGGGCCCCGTTAGAGAGAAGCATCTCTATTTTTGAGGACAAACTTTGATGATTATGCATACTTTATCTAAGAAAAGCCCGTTTGCCAAGAGCCTTTTGCAAAACCCCTGGCGTCTTGGAGTCTGGCTTAACCAGGTGGCTTTGTGGATTTAAGGAGATATACAATGGTCTTCGCTTGACCAGGGTAGATTTAAGGAGATATGCAGGGTCTGGAGTGGTCAGGGTGGTTTCGAGGAGATATGTATCTTTCCCTCTGAAACATCCAAGAGGGGTTTTTAGTCTGGCTTGTTGTAATTGTTCTCTCTGTGTAGAAACCTCTGGGTTATCTTCTCTTTGCTCTTGAGCTAAGGACAATACCTTACACACAATTCTTACTTAGATTCAATGTTAAAAACTACATTTGCTACATTATTTAAAATGTTAATATTGCATAACTTTTCTACCTAGCATATTACATATAGTAAATATCTGCGTAGAGCCACACACCCAATATGCCTTTTTCACAATCCCTCCTCTTTCTTTTTATAATAAAATTGGCTCGAGCGATATTTACTGCTCTCTTGCATCCTTTCTATGTTCATTTTCTTCATAAATCAGTCTGGCTTCCTGGAGGGGGTCTGCTACTCTGTTTTGTTTCCTTAATACTATTATCTTTTGTACCGTTTTTGTTGTATTCATCTTTTGATCCAAGGTCACTAATTGCATACCTTGAACTACACTAGTGATTAATCTGATAAAACAAGGGATCAAACAAGGGAGGAATATTAAACTAGCTGTAGCACATAAGAGGAAAAAACCTAGTTTCTTCTACCATTCTATTCCTAGCACATTATCCCACTAGCTGGTACTTAGCATGGATTCTCACTTCTGGACTGGTACATGGGCGATTTTTCTGATATCATTGACTATATCCAGGACAGCTTCTCCATTATCATCTATTTTTAAACAACAATCTGATGTATTGAATTTTCTACAAACGCCCCCTTCTTCAGCTAATAGGTAATCTAGTGCTAACCTGTTTTGGTACACAGCGGCTCTGATTTGAGTTTGTTGCCTGGATATTAATTCTATTGCACTACCAGTTTTGTTTGTTATTATCTCTACGACTGCTTGAAGCCTTATGATACGGTTTAACATATAAATGGGAGTTCGATATCCCTAACTCCCGTCCTGTGCCCAGGTGGCTGGTCTGTATGTTTCCAGTATGCGTGCAGGGGGCCACTCATCCTCTCTCCATTTTTGGAATCTTCTAATTACATCTCTCTTGCTTCTTTTTAGATCTTCATAAACTGGTATCCCTAAGTGATCCCCTTCAGGTCCGGGCAAAAGAAAAAATCCTGGTTGTATGACACCCAGAGTACAGCTCCTTTTCTACTTGGGAGGGAGTTTTGGATACGCCCTTTTCTCACATATCTAGAACAAACCGTCTGGAGCTTTCTAATAGTCTAATTTTTGCTCATCCATATTCTCTCAAAATTTAGAAATCTCTGGGATGCCAACATAAGGATTCTTTCCTGTATCATTACATTGAAAAAGCCTGATTTTATTATTATATTCACAATTTCCGTTTTTTTCTTTTTTCTGGGTCTAGTACATGGTAGGTTCTTCTGGGATCTACCATACAGAGGTTCCATTACTAACCTTGTATCTTTTACAGGGAGTTTTTCCTACTTCACGGAGGAACTTTTTTCTTTCACGCCAAAGACATTCCTCCCCTATGACTACTGAACTTAAAATCCATCCCCCTGGCCGATTTTCTCCCTTTATACTTGTTTGGTTCTACTTAAGGAGCTCGATTGGGCCTAAGCTGCTGCCTTTCTATGGCCATTCTTCTGACATCAAAGCCCCTCCACAGACCCAACAATTGGTTACGTTGAGTTCTTTACTTATTCTTTCTCCTAATTCCACAAACAGATTTTTACCCATCTGTGAAATATCTATTTCTTTCTCTAGTTGTTGTTCCAATTTCTTATACAAACCATCCAGCGAGATTGGTACAGGCTTTGGTGGTGGTGCAGGCCTAGCTTTTTTGCTTATCAATTCTTCCTTTACTAAATCCTTTGTTTTACTCCCAGTAATGTGGGTGAAACACATCTATTTCTCTTCTTTTGCACATTCACTTCCCCTCACATTTTCCGCCATCCAGTACTTTTTCTCATTGTGTATGCAGTTTCCCAATTTGGAAGGGTTATAACAGTGACTGTTGATATGAGTGTGAGAAATAAAGAAGGAGCTTCGGTGTCTTTCCATATACAGTTTTTGGTAACACCTGTAGCATGGCCTGGTCGGCATCCCAAAAGGGAAGAGCCAGAAAATGAGTGACAGAACCAGCAGAGGTCCAGTATGGCTTATACTTTCACCTCCCATGCCTATGGGGTTGCAGCCCACAGCAGGTGTATGTGATCTTCTCGGTGGCGATTACAGAGGCCAATTTGGTCTTGCCCTCTCCTCTATTGTCACTTTCTCTTAGCTAATTTCCAGGCAAATCGTTTTTGACACTTCTTGACCGTGGTCTCCCACTCTTCTTCAGCTATCTCCCATTCAACAGGCACTAATAATTCCCAACCACACAACCAAGTTATTATTTCAGTAGCTTCAAGTTCTGCTTGGATAGGGGGCTCAGGTGACACTCTACACTTCATGCAACGAGAGCGTCGTTTGTGTGAACTACAGTACCAATTTTTCCCACAGCTCAAACACTTACATTTACACCAACTAGCATGTCTAGTATTTGGGTGAATCAAACAGGGTATTTGGCTTGGCAATGTATGAGGTAATTCCTCCTCCTCTTTATATAAATCACAGGCTAAGGCAAAAACACAGGGGTTTTCTGTCCGAAACAATCCCGATCCTCCTGTCTGTGGTGGAAGTATTCCTCCCCAGGGAGGGTACCGGAGGTGTCTCAAAGTTTTCTCAGGTGGTATTTGAAACCACTGGTGCAAACTCGGTCTAGCTTCCCAGTCTGGTGTGATCTTGTGTATGTTTCCTGGATCATGCGGATCTCCCTAGTTCATCACCTCTCATTTCCGTTTTAGGGTTAATTTCGTTTCACCCGGTTCCGATGATATTGTCTACTCCTTAGGCTTTTCCACAGGTCCTTTGATTCTGCTGGCATGGATCTACCTTCGTTCTCTGGTCTGGACCGCCGCCTCGGTCGTCAGCAATACCTGAAAAGGACCTTCCCATTGTGGAGTTAAAGATTGTTCTTTCTATGTTTTTACTAATACCCACTCCCCTGGATGAATATTATGGATTTTAAAGTCTAAAGGGGTGGTTTGAGGGATTATTCCTTTTAGTCTTAAATTCTCAAGGGTTTTTGCAATTGTGTTAATATATCCCTTAACACTCCTTTCCCCTACTTCATAAGTAGCATTTTCATGTTTAGTGGTCAGAAAAGGTAACCCAAACATCATTTCATAAGGTGACACTCCCAGATCTGATCTGGGTTGTGTTCGAATTCTCAGTAATGCTAAAGGCAAGCATTGTACCCATGACATTCGGGTTTCAACTATTAATTTGGTTAAAGTTCTTTTTAAAGTTTGGTTCATCTTCTCTACTCTGCCTGAACTTTGTGGGTGCCATGGGGTGTGTAATTCCCATTTTATCTCCAAGACTTGAATTAATTGTTGTAACACTTTTGATGTAAAGTGTGTTCCTCTGTCTGAATCTATTCTATTAACCATCCCATATCTTGGAATAATTTGTTCCAAAAGGGTTTTACTTACCACATTAGCAGTAGCCTTGGCAGTGGGAACTGCCTCTACCCAATGAGTTAAATGGTCTGTTATTACTAATATATATTTCCATCGCTGAACTTGAGGAAGTTCTGTAAAATCTACTTGGATACTTTGAAATGGTCTAAGGGCTAATTCTCGACCTCCCCGGGTGGTTTTCCTCATTACTTTCTTATTTATCCTTTGACAAGTTATACATTTTTCAGTTACCCTTTTTGCTACTCCATAAATCTCAATGCACCCATAGTTTCTTAAGAAATGATCACACAAAGCTTGGGTACCCCAGTGAGTTTTTTGATGTATGTCTTCTAATATCTTTCTAGTAAGTATTTTATTGAGTAATTGCCTTCCATCAGGAAGTTTCCATTTCTCTGATTCATCTTGTTCACTTCCTATCTCCTTTAACTCTTTTTTTTCAGTTTCACTGAATTTTGGAATTTCTAATTCCTCCTCGTTTGTAGTTAATATTAACATTACTCTTTCTACTCCATTCTCTGCTGCGTCCTTTGCTTCTTGGTCTGCCAAATTATTTCTCCTTACTTCTGGAGTTACTCTCTTTTGGTGACCTCTAATATGTACTACAGCTATCTCTTCAGGTAATTTTAATGCTTCTAAGACCTCTAAAATGAGCCCTTCATGTACTAATCCTTTTCTTCTTGAATTAAGCAACTCTCTTTCTTCTCAAATTTTTCTAAAGGTATGTACTACTCCGAAGCAATACATGCTGTCAGTGTAAACTGTACCCTTTTTATGTGCTAAGTGTTCTAGTGCCCTTTTTAGAGCATATAATTCACAGGTTTGAGCTGACCAGTTTGAGGGTAATTTCCTTTTTTTAATAGTTTGCATGTTTTTCCCATCAACTACTGCATATCCGGACATTCTTTTTCTTTGTAGGCATCTGGAAGAACCATCTACATAAATTATTTCCCCTTCTAAAAGGGCTTGGTCTTCAAGGTCTTCTCGAATCTTTGTCTGGTATTGGATAATTTCTAGACAATCATGTATTAAGTTATCTGTTGGTTCCCCATATAAAAATTGAGCTGGGTTCAGGCTTTTATTTACTTCTAATGTCAAATCATCACTGTCTATCAAGATCGCCTCATATTTTAGCATCCGAGAGTCTGTCAACTATTTTTCAGCCTTTTGGTTTAACACATTTCGAACTGCATGAGGTGTGCACACTATTAGTTTACCTCCAAAAGTCAGTTTACGGCTTTCTTCAACTAGGATTGCAGTAGCTGCTATAGCTTGAATACACACTGGCCAGCCATGGCTCACTGGATCCAACATTTTTGATAGATAAGCCACTGGTTTCTTTACTCTTCCCCACTCCTGAGCTAGAACTCCATGAGCCACTCCCTTTTCTGTATTCACATATAAATAGAAGGGTTTTGATAGTGAGGGTAAACTTAATGCTGGGATTGAAGCCAGTTTTGACTTCAGTTTTCCTAATTTATCCTCATCTTCCTTGTTCCATCTTATATCATCTCCCTCTGTCAACTTTTTGTATAAAAATTTTACTGCCTGTGTGTATCCTTCAATCTATAATCTACAATATCCCAATAAGCCGAGTAGTTTTCTGATTTCCCTTTTGGAAGAGGGAGAGGGAAGGGATAATATTCCTGCAATCCTTTCTGGGCTGAGCTTCCGGTTGCCCTTACTTATTAAGTGTCCAAGATATTTTACCTCTGGTTCCACAAATTGTAATTTCCTTTTTGATACTCTCAATCTTTTTTCTCCAAGAAAATTTAAAAGCTTTATAGTAGCCTCTCTGACTTCAGCTTTTACTTCTCCTGATAGCAAGAGATCATCTACATATTGGATAACTTGTATCCCAGAGGGAGTGGGGAAAGTTTGTAATATGGTTTCTAAAGCTTGTCTAAATAAGTTTGGAGATTCAGTAAAACTTTGCGGCAATTTTGTCTATCTTAATTGCTGCTTTCTCCCGGTTTGTGGGTTCTCCTATTCAAAGGCAAAGATATCTTGGCTCTCCTCGGCTAATGGGCAAGCCCAAAAGGCGTCTTTAAGATCCACTACACTAAACCACTGATGCTGGGGAGGGACCTTACTTAGGAGAGTATACGGGTTGGGAACTACTGGATATCTGGTCCGAGTTCTCTTGTTCACCTCCCTTAAGTCTTGTACCAGTCTGTAACTCCCATCAGGTTTCTTTACTGGAAGAATGGGGGTATTATGAGGAGACATACAGGGTTCTAGTGTACCATCCCTTATCAGTCTTTCTATTACTGGCTTCAACCCTTCCTGTCCCTCTAATGAGATAGGATACTGACGCACCCGTATGGGACAATCTTCTCTTTCAATTTTAACTTTTATGGGGTCAATATTCAATCCTCTTCTATTTCCTTCAGCAGCCCATACCTCCTTTTTAATTTTCTTTTCATCCTCCTGTTCTAGTTTCAGTATTTTAGCTGTCATCTTCCCATTTTCTGGTATAACTCCTATTCTTAATTTTATTTGGAAGTCTCGTCCCAATAAATTACTGCCTGCCCCCGGGACCAGCAAAACATCTCCTACCCAAAATCTAGTTTCTCTTTCTATTAATACATTTTTGATGACTGGAGCAGAAAAACTTTCTCCTTTTGCACCTACTACTTTTACAGTCTCTTTACTTACTTTATAACCTTTGGGAATATCTATGAGACAAGTTTTTTCTGCGCCAGTGTCTGCTACAAATTTCACTTCCTCTCCTTGGGGACTCACTTTTAGGGTTATCACAGGCTCTAGATGGTATTTGTCTCCTAAAAAATAGAGCCTGAGACTTCCCTAGTCACTTTCTGTATTTATCTCTTTGAAGATTTTCAGATCTTTTGCCCGTTTAGGGCAGTCTTTTCTATAATGCCCTTTACCTTGACAGAAAAAACAGACATTTTTGGAATGCCTCTGTGGCTTTGTTGGTGTTGGGTTTTGATTTTTTTCCATTCTCCTGTCTTTATGACCATCATATTTAGAAGCAGTGCCTGTGTATCTCTGATTTTTCTGGAAATTGCTTCCCCTCATAGTAACTGCCATAATTTTTGCCTGTAGCTTAGTTTGTTCTTCATCTCTTCGAACATAGACTTTTTGAGCTTCCTTCAATAAATCATCTAAGGGTTTTTCATGCCAATCTTCAATCTTCTCTAATTTTTTTCTAATATCTGGCCAAGCATTTGTAACAAAATTTACTCTCAATAAAGCTTTTCCCACTTCAGTTTCAGGATCTATTCTAGAATATTGTTTTATATTTCTCTTAAGTCGATCTAACCATTCAGTTGGGGTTTCTTCTTTTCCCTGTTGTATTTCAAAAGCTTTTTTAGCATTTACTCTTCGAGGGGCTGCCTCTTTTATCCCCTTGATTATGGTATTGCGATAATCATTCATACATTTCTTCTCTTCCTCATTATTCTGACCCCATTTTGGAGGTTCTGTCGGCATTATGTCTTCTCCAGAGGGTCCCTGGGGATGCTCTCTATTCCATATTTTTACTCCTGCTGCTCTAATCATCTCCCTTTCCTCATGAGAAAATAATATCTTAATTATGGATTGCAATTCCTCCCAAGTATAGATATTTGGTCCCAGGAACTGGTCAAGCTGTTCAGCTGTGCCTATGGGGTCTTCCAGAATCCCTCTTATTTCCTTTTTAAAACTCCTGACCTCAGAGGAGGTTAGGGGAGCATTCACGAAACCCGTTCCTCCCCCTCCCATGGGTACCTCTCTTAGGGGAAATAGCTCAATTTCTTTTTCCCATTCCTTTTCTTTAGTTTTGTTTTCATGTGGTGAGTAATAATCAGGAGAAAGTTGCTTCCTAACTGCATTTCTAGTATTTTTGTAAGGGGCATCTGGCAGAGACAAAGAACTCTTTTTAACCGTAGCGGCAGCGGTTTCTATAGAGACGATTCCCCTAACAGGAAGTGGAATTCCTGGAGGACTCACCATAGAATTTTGGTCCTCCTAAGTAACTATAGAGTTTGAGTCCTCCAGAGGAGGGGCATGGGCGGGGTCTGCTACCGGAATTTCCGAAGGGGAAGTCATTTCCTGTCTACTCCATGTGGCTGGGCTGCCCACGCGGCCCATGGCGGCTGGGCCTGCCGTCTCCGGCACAAACGGGGCCGCGGCAGCAGCGCCCGGCATCGCCGGGGCCGGGGTCGTCGCCACGGTCCTCGGAGACGGGACCGGCGGAGACCCGCCACACGCTGGCAGCGAGGGACTCGCCGTCCCAGGAGGGCTAGGAGCCGCAGATGCCTGCGGCGCCATCACCGCGGCGGACGGGAGGGCTGGCGATCTCATAGCCACAGGAGAGGCGTGCAAGGGTCGGGCCGCTGCTGCCGCCGTTTCTGGCGATACTATTCTTGCGGCTGGCGGAAAAGCTTGGGGACCTGGGGTCGCGGGGGAAAGGGGCAAGAAACGGGCGGCTTCCGCGAGCGGGAGAGGGTCTGCTGCAATTACTGGCGGAGAAAGGGAAGGGAAAGCCTCCCCCGCCGCCGCCGCCGCGGGCGAACCCGCCGCCGCCACCGGCGGAGAAAGGGAGGGGAGACTTCCCGCCGCCGCCACTGCGGCGGGCGAAAAGGCGTGCGGACCTACAACTATGGAGGAAGGGGTCAGAAAGCCCGCTCCTGCTGCCCCAGGCAGACAGGGAGCCACTACTGGGGGCGGGCGGGGGAGGGGGCCCGGTGCTACCGGGGCTGCCGCCCCAAGCGGACCCACGCCCGGGACGGGAACCGGGGCGAGACCACACGACAAGCCGGGACCCGTGGTATACGCGGGGGCAGGGACGAACTCCGACATTGGGGCCGAGGGAGACCTCCCGCTGGGTCCTGACTCTGGTAATGCAGGCGTGCTTTGAAAAGGAGGGGGTAGAAACTGCAGAGGGTCCCATTCTTTTTCTCTCTTTTTCTCCTGTTCCCCTTTTTCCTGTTCCCCTTCCTTCCCTTTCCCTGTTTTCCTCCCTTGCTTTGTTCTAGGGGTTTCTGCTACTTTAAAAATCTTGATTCTCCTATAATCTCCAGTCCAACAGGCCGCATAATTTCTTTCTTCTAAATCACTCTGTTTCTTTGAATTTATAAATTCATTTAAAGCCTGACAAATCCATTTTTCGAAGGAACCATATCTAGGCCAATAAACGTGATCAGATCTTATTTTCTCTCTTGGCCATTCTAGCATACAGAATTGTATCATCTTTATTTTATCCTTTGTCCTTGTACAAGGGTTTTTTTCCCAATTATTTAACATGATTCCCAGTGGACTGTCTGGAGGAATTTCTGTGGATGGTTTTTTACTTTTTCTTTTCTTCCCTATCTTCTCTTTACTGGATTTCTGTCCCATTTTTCAATATTCTCTCTACTCCAACCCCCCTTGTCTCTGTTCAACTTCCCTTTACCCCCACAAAAGCTACTTTTTTCCTTTCTCTCACACTATTTCTTAATACAGTTTACTTTCTCTGAGGAACTATAATAAAGTTTAAAATAAAAATCTACACTTTCTATACTTTCATTCATCCACATTCACTCCACCCTATTTTCCACTTATTCTCACACACAACCAACAATCATGACAACAACAAGGTACCTTTTTTTTTTTTTACACAACTTTTACACTCTTTAAAGAGTCCCTGGCCAGATAATGTACTTCACAAACCTTCAATCTGGCAATGTTGGGATTTCTCTTCCCAACCCCAGATGTCTTGGGTTTATTTCATAGATTCTGCAGAATTTAACATAACCCTGGATGTCTCAGAATTTCTCTCCAATCCAGCTGGTTATCAACCCTGGGTGCTCTCAGAATTTTCCTCAACCCAGCTAAATTCTGGGTGTTCTTGGAATATTTCTTCAACCCAGCCGATTATTAAAATAACCTGGGTGTTCTTGGAATAATTTTCCTCAACCCAGCAAAAGCTTTTAGGGTCCCCTTTTCACACACTTCTTCCCGGGGGGGGTTTCTTTCACTCCTTTTTACCATTCACTTTCGTCCCGGTGCTGGCCGCGTCTCTCGCGGGACAACGGAACCGCAGTGTAGGGGACTCCGCTCTCGCTTGGAAGGTCTGGGTTTTACCCCAGCCCGCTTCTCAGACACACACTTTCAGCCCCCGTTCCGCGCAAAACGCTGCCACTCCCAAGCCCAGCAATTCTTACTACTCCGTTGTCCTTGGGTCTTTATTCTTCGTGCACACTTTGATGTTAGGAGCTGGTTACCGCGGTTTTTAGGGAATTCTTTCCCTTCTCTTTGCCTTATTGTCTCCTTTTGTCCTTGGATCTTACCCCTTTCTGGGGTACTTAGCGAGGACTAGAGCCGAGGCCGCCTAATGCAGGCGGGACGCGTCTTCTTGGTCTCTAATCTTCTCACAGCACCCACAGTGGGGTATTTTAACCATCCTCTGCTACCAAATTGTGATATATGCCAATAACTCGCTTTTTGAAATTTATGAAAATTTAATAAAGAATAAAAATTGGTTACAAAAAAATTAATACAATAATAAAAGTTTAAAAAGTTTTCAGAGACAGGACAAATAATGAGGCAATAAGAGCAAAGAAAGGTAGCCCGGGTCTACCGTCCCCTCTCCTCTCAGACCAAAGCTGCGAGAAAGAAGGGCCCCGTTAGAGAGAAGCATCTCTATTTTTGAGGACAAACTTTGATGATTATGCATACTTTATCTAAGAAAAGCCCGTTTGCCAAGAGCCTTTTGCAAAACCCCTGGCGTCTTGGAGTCTGGCTTAACCAGGTGGCTTTGTGGATTTAAGGAGATATACAATGGTCTTCGCTTGACCAGGGTAGATTTAAGGAGATATGCAGGGTCTGGAGTGGTCAGGGTGGTTTCGAGGAGATATGTATCTTTCCCTCTGAAACATCCAAGAGGGGTTTTTAGTCTGGCTTGTTGTAATTGTTCTCTCTGTGTAGAAACCTCTGGGTTATCTTCTCTTTGCTCTTGAGCTAAGGACAATACCTTACACACAATTCTTACTTAGATTCAATGTTAAAAACTACATTTGCTACATTATTTAAAATGTTAATATTGCATAACTTTTCTACCTAGCATATTACATATAGTAAATATCTGCGTAGAGCCACACACCCAATATGCCTTTTTCACACCGGGGCTATGTGGGGATCCCGGGGACAGGAGGGGATCCCGGGGCCAGGTGGGGATCCCCGGGACAGGACGGGATCCCGGGAGGGTCGCGGGGCGTCTCGTTGCCGGCAGGGGCCCCGGGCGGGGAGCGGCGGGAGCCGCGGGCACGGAGCCCCCCGGGCACGGAACCCCCGGGCAGAGCCCCCGAGGGTGGCGGTGCCGGGGCTGTGGCAGGGGCCGCTCCAAGGGCGCGGTGCCGCAGGCGCTGCCCCGAGCGCGGCCAGGCCGGAACGGCGCGGCCCAGGGCGGAGCGGCCGGGCCGGGCCGGGCGGCCCAGGGAGGCCGCTCAGGCCGATGGCGGTGCCGCCGAGCCGGGGCCGCGGGAAGGACCGTGCCGGGGCGGCCCCGGGGGGGTTTTGTCCCGCTGGCTCCAGCGCCGTGCCAAGGGCTGCGCCCCGGGGCCCAGCTGCAGCCGGAGGGAGCGAACCGCGCTGGGAACAGCGGCTCGGGGCTGGGAGCGCCGCGCCGGACGGGGACGGGCACGAGGAGGAGGAGGAGGCGCTTGCCGGGCCCGGGATGAGCGCTGGCATGTATTATCTGAGCCCAGCTGATGTCTCTCACCGCTTTAGCTCTAGAATTCCTCTGAGGCCCGGCAAGCCGCCGATCCCTGCGGCAGTGGAGCTTTTCCCAAGGGTGGGATCGAGTCCCCATGGCCGAGTTTGAGGCGGCTGGAGGAGAGGGGTCCCCGGTTGGGCTGTGCCCCATTGCCAGGCGGGGCAGGTGCAGCTGTGGCCGAGGCGTGGGGTTTGTGGCCATGAGGGGCTCTCAGGTGGCCCCAGTTGCCTGCTGTGGGAGTTGGTGGCCAGGTGCATGTGGGAATGTTGGCTCGGGGCTGTCCCTGAGCCCCGTGTGCTGCAGAGCTGGGCAGGTTCCCCGTGTGCAGCGGGGCTGCTGCAGCTGCAGGTGGCAGTGAGTGTGCAGGAGGGAACTGCACCTCTGCTCAGCCTGGCCCTGAGCCTGCAATGTTTTGTGCTTCTCGCAGGTCTGCGCTTCAACCCAGGACATTCCAGCAGCCCAGAGCTGGGATCCAGACACAGCGCCTGATCCTGCCTGGGGCTGCCCTTGGATCCAGCTGCTGCCAGGCTCCTCTCAGGCATTTGGAAAGCCGGGGCATCCCTCCTGCACCCCATGACCCAACAGAAGTGGCTTCCCCATAAACCTTGTCTGCAGCTTCCTGGGGAGCTGGGAATGCACAGCACAGGGTGTCACCCACTGCTGGGGAGCTGGGAATGCACAGCACGGGGTGTCACCCACTGCTGGGGAGCTGGGAATGCACAGCACAGGGTGTCACCCACTGCTGGGGAGCTGCCAGATGAGTCCCCAGGGCAGAACTGGGCATTGCTCTTGCTCCAGGGACAAGCTGTGCCATGGCTCAAATCCCTCTGATCCTGGCAGCTCTTGGATCCACCCTGCACCCCTGGGAAGCTTTCCCTTGCAGTCAGCCCCCCCTAATTTTGGGGATTTGTTCTTCCTGTGTGTTTCACCTGCACCTTGGGGTGCTTTGTTATCCACCTGCACCCTCAGGGGCTCTGGGGTGCCCTGGCTTGTGCTGGGGACAGCAGGAAAGCAGAGGGGGCTTGGGGAAGGAGCCCCCAGTGAGAAATGGGGAGCAGAAGCTTGTGTGGCTGTGCCAGAAAGCTGGGAGGGCTCTTAGCAAAGGGCTGATGGTGCAGGAGAGCAGTAGGAGCCTTCCAGGGGGGAAACAGCTTGGCCATTCCATGGGGAAGCTGGGCCCTGGCACCAGAGCATCAGGTGCAGGGGCTGAGGGAAGCAGGTGGAGCTGCTCTTTCCTGGATCCTGCTCCGTGGGATCTGCCAATGGCCATGCCATGGGATCAGCGCTGTGCAAGAGCCACTGGGAAGGGGGATCAGGGCCAGCGCTGCTCCTTTGGGCTCCCCTTGTCCCCCTCTTGGGCCAGGATTGGGATTTGGAAGGGATGAGGAGCCCCAGCTGTGCTGCCTGCCTGCTGCAGCTGGGAATTGCAGTGCAGCTGCTCCAGTGCCCTTGGGCACCCTTGGCATCTCCTCCTCCTGCTGCCCCAGGAGCCGCGTGGCTCCTTCTCCTGCAGCCCCAGCTCCTGCCACGCCTCCTCCCTGGCCCTTGCCAGCTGCTCCTCTTTGCCTTTCAGCCCGTGGCCCTGCAATTTCAGCTCTGCCTTTCCTAGTGTCATGGGTTGACATTAGACAAAATGCCAATGCACCCATGAGGGTATATTTTACCTAATGAACTGCTGTGAGATGTGGTCAAGAACAGAGCAGAGCAGGCCTAATGCTTGAAACAGACAGACAATTTATTACACCACATAACAATGGACAATAGACAAGGAAAGAAAAACCCAGCCACCCAAAAGCAGAAGAGAAAACCTCCCAAAAACACTGCTTCTCCTCCCCCCCAATTTCCATTCCATACATGCTCACTCAGTTGTCTCCAGCACATTACCTTCATCTACTTGCTTAATCCCTCAACAACCCTGGGTTCCTAATCCAAATCATCATCCTTTAAAATTCAGACAATCCACATTCCGTCCAGGACGAGAGGAGTCTCTCTCGCACCACAGACCCTCCCCCACAGGAAACACAGGTCCACCATCCCGTGTTCCCACGTCACCCATGGCACTGCCTCGAAGAGTCTGCCAGGGTGACACCCTCCTTTCCATGTCCAGCACTCTCACTGCCGTCCATGGACCTGAACTGCAACAGGGCTCTTTTTAAGGATGTTTTGGCCAAGTACCAAAAACCAGCCATCTTCTCATTTTGGGACTCAGGTCCCCCCCATTTACCCCTGGGGCCGGGGGCTCCAAGAAGCAGGCCAGAACGTTTCTGGGTTTGAGCCAAAAACATCCACCCAAACACAGTCTTATTTATAGTCAGGAGGGTCCAGGGTCCGTCTATGGCTATCATTATGCAAGAAAAGTCCAGCCTCATAAGCCACTCCTCTTCATTCCGGCAATCAAAGGGGCTTCTTTCCATCTCACATTACCCTCTCGGTCCCAGGCTGTCCTCTCTCTTCTAAAACCACCAACTATGAGAATACAGCGTCCAGGGATAACTCTCTTCTGCCTTAGAAAGAGTTAAAAGCTTTTATCTCCCACCACCAAGGTCAGGCACAGGCGATCGCAGACACTGCAGTTCTCACAAGCAGCTCCAACTCGGCACCTTCTCTCTGTGGGGGGAGGAGAGAGACGGGACCGGGGGGGAAAGGGGGGGGGAACGGGATGGGACAGGGAGGGGGACGGAAGGCACCTCCAAAGTTCTCCCTCCACCCCTCCATTCTAGATGGAAGCTGGACCGGCTCCACTCCAGCTCCCTCTGTTCCCCACCCCGAGGCCCACCTTGCTCCCCTCCCCCACCCGGCCTGGCCAGGCCTGGGCAGGGGAGAGGAGAAGACGCTCCCTCTCCGAAAGCAGAGCAGGGAAAGAGAGAGTCCTGCTGGGAAATCCGGCTTTTAACCCCTGGTGTCCTCAGAGGCGTGTCCAACCTCTTAGTGGCCAACAAAGGTGCCAATACTCAGACCTAAGGACTGATTGGTTTGACCACTACTTCCAAAAAAACCTCACTTCCCTTCAAACCACGACAGGCAGAAATCTATTGTTAGAGAACTAAGAATTTCAAATTCTTGGGGTTTGGATATTGTTTTGGGAAGTTATTTGGTTTAAATGTCTTAGTTACTCATGGGATTGTTCTCATTAGTAACTTTGGTTTATTATTAAGCTGCTTTTTGGTTAAAGGGTCAGAATGTATAGGTATTGGTCAATCTTTTACTGGCTTACCCCTTTTTTTAAGTGTAAATAGGTAATTGTAAAATCCTGACTTGCTAAGGGTAATAATCTTCTTTTGGCTCTGATTATAAATTGTGATTGCAATAAACTGTTTATAATAACTATAACTTATAGTCAATAACTATATGATATATATTATAATACTTATATTAACTCTGAATATAATAAATTTCTTTTTCATATTTGTACAAGTTGTTTTGGGGACCTATAAGAAAGCGTCATTGTTAAACTTTTCTATTATCTTGCTTAACATATTTTTCTACTTGCTAAGGCCTTACTCTACTCAGCACAAAAAGGACAGTCTTATTGTTCTATGTCCTCATTCTTGTATCTTTTTTAATTTATGCCTACATCTGCACTGCTATGAAAGTTTTCTGCTTTTTCTATTTCCCACACCAAGGAAGCATTAGGGGGAACACGACTTATTATTCACAGATGTGGGGAGTTCACACCACACTGATCTCTGGCATTTGTACTGAGCCCTGTAGCTACAAAACCACCAGGGCCCCTCACTCACCCATCTGCAGGGGCTGCACCTTGCGGGGTTTATTTCTTCTGTATCCTGCAGAAGAAATAAAAGGGCTGGAAGTGGAGAAGGGGGAAATGGGAATCTTTGGGGAAAAACCTCAGCACCAGGGGGATGCTGAGGAAGCAGGGAAGGTCTCAAGCTTTTGAGCAGAGACTCCTCGCCAGCTCTGTGTTCCTGTCCTGTCCTGCTGGACACTGAGCACAGGGGCTGCAGTGGGGTGTCACAAAGGGCTCCTCTGTGACACAGCCCCTGTCCCCACTGTGACACAGCCCCTGTCCCCAGCAACAGCTCCCAGCGATTGTTTACATGGAACCTCCCCAGTGACCACTGCCCAGGCAGGGAGGCTCTGGGTGTCCCTGAGGGGCATGAGGACAGCTCACTGCTGGGCACACGGGTGCTCCCGAAGGACCTCCAGGCCCCCTTTGCCCTCCTGTCCCCTTGGGATGTCCCTGGTGCCCTCCAGCACGCCCCAGAGCCCTGTGCTCACACACCCCCGTGTGCCCCAGGATGTCCCTGTCAATGCCCCGCAGAGCCCCGACAACACGACACGGGTGATATTTGCTCAAGCCTAACAGAAATCCCTGGGGTTGGCACCTCAGCTCTTCTCTGCCTCGCACCATCAGAAGAGCTGGTGCAGAAAAGAGGACAAAGGAAATGGAACTTCTTCCACTGAGTTTGCCCTTTCTGGATCTGGCAGCTCCCAGCAAAGGAGATTCCCCTCTCGCTGGTTTTCACTCATTTCTGCTCTGGGACCATGATGGTGAACAGCCTCTTACAACCACAGCCCCTTCTCCACTCTGAATGCTCCACTGCTTCCAGCACTGCTCCACTGGGGACCCTTCCTGAGGCCTTCAGGGCACCCCAAGTCCCTCTGCACAAGCACCCCTGGACTGGGGGTTCCCCCTGGGCTCTGCAGTTCCAGTGGTGCTGGTCCCAGTAGCCCGAGGAGCTCTGCCTTGTGCTCTGATGGTGCTGAACAGAAAGTCTGTGCTGAACCTGGAAAACCTCGTCAAGTTTGGTGTCATTTTAAAGTGTGCTAACCGTGGAGTTTCTTTGTGTTTCCTGGATTTCTGGGTAGACCTTGTCAGGAAAATCCACAAACGCCAGAGGTTTGTGTTCAAAAAGGAGACAGAGGAGTCCTTCAACTTTATTTGAATAAAGGGAGAGAGTCGACCAGGACACAAGTCCATGGGGTTTTTCATTCTCCAGCTGTCAGAGGGTGCAGCCTCCTTTTATCCTAAACTGCCAGCAGCACGTTGCCCTCTTCCTTTTCCCATTGTCTGAAGGAAGGTACAGCCTTCCCGAGCCACCAACCACAAATTCCCCCTTGAACCTGTCCTTTTACCCCAAAGTTCAGCAGTCCAGGCTGGTGCAGACCCTTGTCTGCTTCTGTCTGGGCTCTTCGACTGAACCTGCTGCCCAATGTCAGTGGAGACATTAAGGTTCCAAAGACCTCAACACCCATACCTTCACCCGTCAAATTATTTTGTAAAGACATCGATGTAAAGACATTAGCACACATCTTTCCTCTCATTGCTGTGTGGCTGCTGGAGGAGCTCCTGGGGCAGTTCCTGGTAAAATCTGCAGGAGGGTTCCCAGATGGGTCCCAGGCAGCTCCCGGGTGGGTTCCTGGTGCTGGAGGGGCAGCAGAGACAAAAAAAGCTGGTTCCAAAGGGGCTTCACTGCTCCTTGTGAAAAACAAAGCTCACTCTTTAGAATATTTTAAGTTTAATAACAGGGTAAAAGAAGGGCAGTATTTCCAGCTCTGGGGGGCATTTGACAAATGGCACTAAAAACCCCTTAAAATCATGTTCTCCATATACTGTTATATTGCTGGGGTTACATGCATATCCATTAGCTTATACACTGTTTAAACATTCCCCAGAGCCTTGGATATGTCAGGGACTCTTCGTGTTCAGGTTTCCCATGCTGACTCACCAGTGTGACATCCTGAGATCAAGTGAATCAATTTGATTCCTTCCCGTTATTTCATCCTTGGTGTTTCACACTTTTCTGATCACAGGAGTTAACGAGCTCTCCCCCAGTCTCCTCCGGTGCTCTGTCTTGTGTCACTGTTATCCCTTGGGCAGGGCAGGCAGTGCATGGCCTCACACTCTTCTTCCTACTCACACAAAAGCCTTTGCACAGCTTCTGTTTTGCTAAGGTCTAGAGTACAATCTGTTCATCACACCGTTATTTCTATAAGCAATACACAGACATTATATTTATTACACTACTATTTCTATGAGCAATACAGTTCCTACTAAAACTGATAGATTATATTATATTAACAATCAGTTCAAAAGAGTTACAATTTGTACCATATTTAAATACTTACGATCAATAATAACATGCAAAAGCTAATACATAAATGCAGAACCCAATGTTATTTTTATAAAATAATGTCATTTTTAAAAGGTGGAAGTGGGGAGCACTGGGCTCTGTGGGTCTGCCCAGCAGCTGCACAGTCCCAGCCAGAGGAATTTCTATTTCTTTTCCTCTCTGACACCTCCTTCCTATTTCTCTACGTCACATTTCTTGTTCAGTGTGACAAATGAAGCACACTCCTCTGAAAAATTCTAAGCATTTTAATAAAGCATAATGAGAGATAAAACAGAAAGCAAAAGACACAGGTGCCTGCAAAGCCAGTACACACCCACTGCTTCAGTCTGCAGTCTTTTATACCGTTGCAGATGTATTATTTCCTCAAGTGATTTAGCAGATTTAGTTTGAGCTGGTTGACCACAATCTTAATTCAGATTTTCTGCAACCTTGCACACTTCAATAGTTGAACACTTTGGAGGTCCAGGGTGGTCTTCTGATGCCACTTTAAGGGGTTTTGCTATTTCTCCTTTTATGCTCTTCTGCTCTCCGTTTCTGCTGTCTTGGACATATATATTGGAATAATAATTATATCTTAAAATACATCCTTTGCAAGCCCACTTACTCTTGTGAAAGCCTTGCTTCCCCTTTTACACTGATCACAAGAACTTACAAATTTCTCCTACTTCAAAGCACTTTAGAAGGCATCATATTTATTTACAAGCAATTACAATTTTGCAATTAAAGCAAATAAATTATAGTGAAATCCAACTACTACAAGATTGTTTATTCAATTATTCAATAAAATAAATCTGCAAAAAAATCCATAGGCTGTGCTGCTGTGGTCTCATGTGCACCTCACTGGGGTAGAGGCGTCTCTCCCTCCTGGCACTGCAGCCCATGGCCAGGGGCCCTTCCCACTGCAATGGTTCTGGGATTCTGTCAGGGACTCACTTTCCTTTTCTTCTTCCCTCTGCTCTGAGCTGGCAATGGGCTGGAAAATGTCCAGCAAACCAACCTTTGCTGTCTGCTTTGTCAGCCTACACAGCTTCAGGACCTTGTCACCTGCCCCCTGGGCACAGCTCCCTGGGCAGCAGGGCAGAACCGGCACCCTGGGAGCCTTGGGAATTCCCCTCTGGGATCCCTGGCACACACTGGGATGATCTGGAATTTCAGTTTCATGACACAGCACCCCATGCCCCTCCCAAGAGCCCTGAGTTCACTCAAACCCATCATCCCCCACATTCCCTGGAAGTTCAGCCCATGTCCCCACCCATGTCCGTGTGCCCTGATGTCCCCACCCATGCCCGTATCCCCACCATGCCCCCAGTCTTGGCTCTCTATGTCCCCACCCGTGTCCATGTCACCCTCATGTCTCCATCCATGTCCATGTCACCATCCATGGCCATGTCCCCTTGAGCTCCTTTTGCATCCAGGTGCCCACAGGGGCCCAGGAAGATGTGGAGACCACCAGCCAGCTCTCTTCCCACCATGGATCACCAGGACCATGGATCTCCAAGGCTCTGCCCAATGGGGCTCACTGGGGATCATCCAATGGGCTCCTCCAACGGGGGATGGAGTTGAAGCAGTGCACAAAGCTCTTCCCGCATGCAGGGCACTGTTAGGACCTCTCTCCGCTGTGCATCTGCCGGTGGACAAGCAGCTTGCAGTGCTGGATGAAGCTCTTCCCACATTCTGAGCACGTGTAGGGGCATTCCCCAGTGTGCACTGTCTGCTGCATGATCAGGCCAGAGCTGTCACAGAAGCTGTTCCCGCTCTCCCCACACACACAGGGTCAGATTCCAGTGCAGAGCATCTGGTGGCCTTTCAGGTGAAAGCTCTTTCTGAAGCCTTTCCCACATTCTCCACATTTATAGGGCCATTCACCGGTGTGGATCCTCTTGTGGACAATCAGGCTGGAGCTCTGAGTGAAGCTCTTCCCACATTCCCCACACTCATAGGGCCGTTCCCCAGTGTGGATCCTCTGATGGACAATCAGTCTGGAGCTCGTAGTGAAGCTCTTGCCACACTCCCCACACTCATAGGGCCGTTCCCCAGTGTGGATCCTCTTGTGGGAGATCAGGCTGGAGCTTTGAGTGAAGCTCTTCCCACACTGCCCACACTCATAGGGCCGTTCCCCAGTGTGGACTCTCAGGTGGATCATCAGGTGAGAGGTGTCTCTGAAGCGCTTCCCACATTTCCCACACTCGTAGAGCCGTTCCCCAGTGTGGATCTTCTGGTGCCGGAGCAGCCTGGACTTTGCACAGAAACTCTTCCCACATTCCGAGCACTGGTGCCGCTTCTTGCCATTGTGAAGCTGTTCATGCACCACCAGCTCAGAGCTCTGGCCACATCTCTGGCTGCCTTCCTGGCACAGGGTGGGTCCTTCCTCCTCGGAGCACCCTGGCATGGGTTTGGAGCCCCTCCTCGGGCGGGATCTCAGCACCTTTTCCTCCCCATTGCATTCCTGTGCCATGGAGCCGCTCAAAACAGCCTCTTCCACGAGATTCTGCTGAGGGGATTTGTCCTCCCTGGCCTCCTTGTCTGGGGGAGGAAGGACAAGGACAGGATGGGATTTGCCTCCGTGCCAGAGGGAAGGCCAAGGAGATCCCCCCAGTGCATCCCCGGCAGGACGGCGTTGGCAGCGGGGTTGTCCTGCAGCCGGGACCAGGCTGGGCTGGGAGATGGAGCAGGAGAGAGGGGCAAAGGGGCACTGACTTCCTCCTCACCTGCCTGGGGATCCGCAGGAATCCTCCTCTTCCTCACAGCCTTCTCCTCCTCTACCCAGCCAAAGTCTGGCACTGGGAATTCCTGGTGTGGGAAAGACATTCTGTGAGTGCATTGGCTTTGAAGTTCCTGCTTCTCCAGAAGTCACCGCATGTCTGGTGTCCATAAAATCCTCTAAAAATCGAGAAGGAGTCCAAAAACACTCTCGCAGGGCTTCCCTGTTTCCAGTGTCCTTACTCTGGGGTTTAAGGGGGTCCCTCTTCTCAGAGATGCTGGGGGGCCCGTGGGTCCTGGGGATCCCCCCTCTCCCGGCTCCTGCTTCAGCTCGCTCAGGGGGTTTTGGGGCTGCCAGGGATCATCCTGCCCTGATTCTGACTCGGCTCCCTGCTGTCCCAGGGTCCCCTTCCTCAGCATTCCCCCACTCCAGCCACTCAGCGCTTCTTCCCCCACTCCCCGACAACACTTTCACGCTCGGGGGGCCCGGACCCCCCTCAGGGGGATGAGCCCTGGCAGCCCCAAAACCCCCTGAGCGAGCCGAAGCAGGGTCCGGGAGAGGGGGGATGCCCAGGACCCACAGGCCCCCCAGCAGCTCTGAGAAGAGGGACACCCATAACCCCAAAGGAAGGACACTGGAAACAGGGAAGCCCTGGGAGAGTGTTTTTGGAGTCCTTCTTGATTTGGAGGATTTTATGGACACCAGACAGACGGTAACTTCTGGAGATGATTTGGACAGCAGGACCTTCAAAGCCAATGCACTCACAGAATGTCTTTCCCACACCAGGAATTCCCAGTGCCAGACTTTGGCTGGGTAGAGGAGGAGAAAGCTGTGAGGAAGAGGAGGATTCCTGCGGATCCCCAGGCAGGTGAGGAGGAAGTCAGTGCCCATTTGCCCCTCTCTCCTGCTCCATCTCCCAGCCCAGCCTGGCCCCGGCTGCAGGACAACCCCGCTGCCAACGCCGTCCTGCCGGGGATGCACTGGGGGGATCTCCTTGGCCTTCCCTCTGGCACGGAGGCAAATCCCATCCTGTCCTTGTCCTTCCTTCACCAGACAAGGAGGCCAGGGAGGACAAATCCCCTCAGCAGAACCTCGTGGAAGAGGCTGTTTTGAGCGGCTCCATGGCACAGGAATGCAACGGGGAGGAAAAGCCGCGGAGATCCTGCCCGAGGAGGGGCTCCAAACCCATGCCATGGTGCTCCAAGGAGGAAGGACCCACCTTGTGCCAGGAAGGCAGCCGGAGATGTGGCCAGAGCTCTGAGCTGGTGGTGCATGAACAGCTTCACAATGGCAAGAAGCGGCACCAGTGCTCGGAATGTGGGAAGAGTTTCTGTGCAAAGTCCAGCCTGGTCCGGCACCAGAAGATCCACACTGGGGAACGGCGCTGTGAGTGTGGGAAATGTGGGAAGCGCTTCAGAGACACCTCTGGCCTGATGATCCACCTGAGAGTCCACACTGGGGAACAGCCCTATGAGTGTGGGGAGTGTGGGAAGAGCTTTGCTGACAGGTCCAGCCTGATCTCCCACAAGAGGATCCACACTGGGGAACGGCCCTATGAGTGTGGGGAGTGTGGGAAGAGCTTTGCTGACAGGTCCAGCCTGATCTCCCACAAGAGGATCCACACTGGGGAACGGCCCTATGAGTGTGGGGAATGTGGGAAGAGCTTCACTACCAGCGCTAGCCTGATCATCCACCAGAAGATCCACACTGGAGAACGGCGCTGTGAGTGTGGGAAATGTGGGAAGCGCTTCAGAGACACCTCTGGCCTGATGATCCACCAGAGAGTCCACACTGGGGAACGGCCCTATGAGTGTGGGGAGTGTGGGAAGAGCTTCACTGTCAGCTCCCACCTGATCCGCCACAAGAGGATCCACCCTGGGGAACGGCCCTATGAGTGTGGGGAGTGTGGGAAGGGCTTCACGAAGAGCTCCCACGTCAAAAGTCACCAGATGCTCCACACTGGGGAATGACCCTGTGTGTGTGGGGGCAGTGCGGGAAGAGCTTCCATGACAGCTCTGGCCTGATCATGCAGCAGACAGTGCACACTGGGGAATGCCCGTACACGTGCTCAGAATGTGGGAAGAGCTTCATCTAGCACTGCAAGCTGCTTGTCCACCGGCAGATGCACAGCGGAGAGAGGCCCTAACAGTGTCCTGAGTGTGGGAAGAGCTTGTCCCAGAGCTGTGCCGTGACCCATGAGCAGTGGAGGCAGCAGGAAGGGAAGCCCTACAAGTGCCCCGCATGCGGGAAGAGCTTTGTGCGCTGCTCCAACTCCATCCCCCATTGGAGGAGCCCATTGGATGATCCCCAGTGGGCCCCATTGGGCAGAGCCTTGGGGATCCACGGTCCTGGTGATCCATGTGTGCAAGTGTTGGGGATTACATTTGTTTCTTTTTCACTTACAGAATTTTTTTCCCATAAGTTGCTAGAAGTCTAACGACTGTGTGCTTGATTTAAAGAAAGAAGTGTCTAAAGGAGATGGCAGCACCGGGCTACACCTGTTGTTTTTGGGTCTCTGACAGTTTCCCTCAGAGGGGGGAGATAAGTGGAGTTTTGGGGGAGGTAAAGGACAGAGCTGGGGGCAGCTGCTCGCTCTTGCTCTGGGCATGGGAGAGAGGATGGTCGGGCTGGTGCTCTCTGCGGGAAGAGCTCGCGGTCATCACTGCGTCTTGCCCTGGGAAATTGCCATCATCTGCTCATGTGCTCGTGTGCCCAGGGATTCTGAGCTCGCCTCCCCCTGCCCTGCTGGGCCCGCCGTCTCGCCATCGCGGCCTATTCGGGGCTGCTTTGAGGCTTTCTGCTACTCTGTAGCCCTGCCCTGCCCTGCCCTGCCCTGCCGGGACATCCCTGCCGCTCCAGCTACCAGCGCAGAACTTCTGAGCTCATCCATCAGCCCGGGACTTTCCACCCTTCCAGCCTGGTCTCTTGGAGTCCTGCTGGGCCACCGGGATCAAACTGCCCTGGGCTTTGTGAAAGAAAGCCCTCGAGATTCCTGGTTCTGTTTATTATTAATTCTGTAGTTGTTGTTTGTTTGCTTTGTCATACATACAGTTGGCCGGGGAATCAGCCAGAGTCAAGACAGCACTCAATATGAGTTAAAAATCTTGCTCGTTTATTCAGCTATTTGGCTTACATTTATACTGTGCTAAGCATATCATGCACCTAACTCTGAACATCATTGGTTAAACCATAGTTTTCACACGTCCTTGCAGTATACATAATTGGTTCAGAAGCTCTGTCCACGAGGCGAAATGCGGCAAATCTTCCCTAACTTATGGTCAATGCATCCTGTCTAGCATCCTGTTACAGCTACTGTTCCAAGCTTTACTTCCTCCTTATCCCATCTAAGGAATGGTTCAAGGACGTTTCATCTTCTACTCATCCCTTAAGCCAAGAGCAGGATTGTGCACATGTCCCTGCTTTTCCAGCCATGCATCCACAACATACCAGTGAAGAACTGTTCTTCCTGGCCCCATCCTTCTGCCTGAAAGCCCCCCTAATTTTCTACATCATCATCGTTTGGAGGGAGAGGATTTGAATTCTCCACCCCTAGGGAGGTCCTGCCCCTCCCTAGCAGATTCCTGTCTGTCAAACCAAGACAGGAAGAGAGCTGGCTGGTGGTCTGCACATCTTCCTGGCCCCCTGTGGGCACCTGGATGCAACAGGACCCCAAGGGGACGTGGCCATGGATGGTGACATGGACATGGCTGGAGACATGGGGGTGACATGGACACGGTTGGGGACATGGAGGGCCAAGATTGGGGGCATGGTGGGGATACGGGCATGGGTGGGGACATCAGGGCACACGGACATGGGTGGGGACATGGGGTGAACTTCCAGGGAATGTGGGGGATGATGGGTTTGAGTGAACTGAGGGCTCTTGGGAGGGCCGTGGGGTGCTGTGTCATGAAACTGAAATTCCAGATCATCCCAGCGTGTGCCGTGGATCCCAGAGGGGAATTCCCAAGGCTCCCAGGGTGCCGGTTCTGCCCTGCTGCCCAGGGGAGCTGTGCCCAAGGGGCAGGTGACAAGGTCCTGAAGCTGTGTAGGCTGACAAAGCAGACAGCAAAGGTTGGTTTGCTGGACATTTTCCAGCCCATTGCCAGCTCCAAGCAGAGGGAAGAAGAAAAGGAAAGTGAGTCCCTGACAGAATCCCAGAACCATTGCAGTGGGAAGGGCCCCTGGCCGTGGGCTGCAGTGCCAGGAGGGAGAGACGCCTCTACCCCAGTGAGGTGCAAATAAGACCATA